>NW_027176395.1:11145974-11473474 GCF_023349555.1 Cebidichthys violaceus | reverse complement strand
TCACAAAGCTGATGACTACATCTGACACACACAGGACGCCCCAAATCAACAGCAGTCTTCCATTTGTGCGAGACTTAATTAATATGAGGATAATCTGGTTCTTAAAACAAACCTTGTCTCCGTCTTTTCGCCTCTACCTGGTCACTCTGGCAAACACCGTCTGCAACATCAACACTGCAACCAGAAGAACTCAGTTTGAGATGAGTGATACCGACAATATCACAATATTTCTGACTCGATAACGTGACATCAACAATGTGATGACAGATTTGGGTTTAGCTTCAATTTGTGCCAATCTTATATTTCTGTCTGGGAAATTATGGTGGAGTCCAAAGGGACGTCTTCAAACATCTCATCTTGTCTGACCAAAAGTCCAAAACCCAAAGATATTCAGTTTCAGTGTTATATAGCAGAGAAAAGCAGCAAATCCTCACTTTTGAGAGGTTCAAAACGGAGAATGTTTAGTTTTCATGATTAGGCAATAATCAAAATAGTTGCCAATTCTATCTGAATGGATTGTTATACCTCTCTGTTATATAGGGCGACATACTAGTAAAAACACTCTCAATATAATACAATTCAACTGTACCATGAACTACAGCCTCCAAAACACCCCGTGTTGGCCGATATCAACACCATGAACTGCAGCCTTGTAAATGACCATGAAGGTCATAATTTATTGCAGGTCTGTTGTATTTGACTGCATTAGCATCATTTATATTTGACTGCATTAGCATCATTTATATTTGACTGCATTAGCATCACCTAACGTTAGGTGCTGGAGTGTAGCTAGGGTGACATGACATTACATTTGGGTGGCTGTCTGTGCCTTTAACAAGTTGAAGCAAACGAATATTAAATATATTCTTTTGGTGTTTCATATGGACGTTTCATATTAATTACCTGAATGTCACATCACTATTTTATGTTGCTGATTATTGTTTTTTTGTTGTTTGTTTTGTTTGGTTAAATATCTGCACTACTGTTTAGTTAATTTAATATTTTTCTATTTCATTGTATATATTGTGCATTTTATATCTAATATTTTGCTGTTATTTTTATTGTATAAATTGTGATATTTAATATTTTTTACTCTTATTTTTATTTACCTGTACTACCTATCTATCTACCTATCTACACGGTTAACAAGAGCTAGCTTGTCTTAAATGACTTAACGTTATAGCCAACGACCTCCTCATTGTGATTGGATACATAATTTGACATAACGTTAATCGAATCCGTAAATAACCAACTATTGTTAGTGTTAGTCTCTAATCTTCAACCACCGACCTCTGGTAGTTCCGTTTCGCTGGTCTGCTGTGGTTCTCCTGCGCTCGCGCTTCCACGCCAGGTCGCGTGGGTACCTCCTCGCTCACGTTACCTTTCCCCGTAACGGGCTCAAACAGCGACGATATTCCGTCAACTATCCATCCATACATCCCAGACAAATACGAGAGAATTGTAGCGTGGTCTTCTACGCGGTCCAGGACTAATTTCACCACAGATAAAGACGTCAAACACCGATCTACGACACACCGCCCGCCGTTTGGCTCGTTAGCTTCAGCCGTTAGCAGCACTGTGCTGATATTCTAAGGATGTGCGTCATCCTGTGTTGATGTCTCACGTGGTGCGAACGTTTTACGCGTCTACAGGGAAACCGAGTGGGCGGAGTTATAAAGTATAATTGGAATAGTCACAATAAATGGAGGAACACCACACAAGCGGCTTCTGCTAACTTCATAAACGAACGAACCCCTGATCGAGAGTTTGAAGAGCATCAACGGCAGGTCAGACTACCTGGCTGCTACTGAGCTTCTTAGATGTTATGTATGTATGTATGTATGTATGTATGTATGTAACTCTCAAGAAAACAAATAAATGGGGAGGGCTTTGTTGATTACATTTTAATTACAAACAAGAGTGTAATCAGTAAAGAAATCAAGGCAAGCCCGTTTCAGGAAAATAAAATATGAAGTTATTATTAAACACTTATTGCTATATCAAAATTAGTAAAAATTATGGCTTTTTGACTAAAAACTATCACTAAATATCTGGTAAACAAGCTTAGTAATTGCTTGGTTTGGAGTACGATTTAAATGTCATTTATTTTCATTATCTTCTTAAGATCGTTCGTGTTTTGGTTAATTTTGTATTAAAAAATAAATACAATAAAAAAATAAAAAAAGTCGAATGAAAGCTTCAGTAAAGATGTAAACATGAGACACCAAAGTATGGTTTACATTTTCCATTACCAGTCATTTCCAAGTGCCAAATATTCTCATTTTTGGAATGGAAATTGATAAAATGTTCACTTTCTGACTTACTATCTCATAACTGTGACTTACCCGAGTATTTGTAGTTTTATCATCCCCCTTGTCGTTGTCTTTTCTTGGTGTAAACTACTTTTGATCACTTTCAATGAGCCTGTACAGACTTTATCTTCATCTGTTAATGGAGAACAACATTCTGCTCTGTTCCTGTTATTGTAACTGTCAGATTAGTATAACAGTAGTATTTATGTTCAAACTGTTTATCCCGTATTAAGGTTAACTAAATAAATAGCACATAACAATCAAACATCTAGTATGAATTGTTTCTTGAAGAATTTTATACCTCAGGATATAATAATAAACAGTCTCTTTACACCCGCATTACACATTTAAAATATTTAACTTTATGGTAGAAACAGAATACAAAAAAAAAAATATTGTTCAACTTGATACAATAATGTGCTCACTAGCTATGTTAATCATGGAACAAAATAAATCAGTGCAAATTTGGAAAAATGTAAAATGAACACGTATTTGCAAGCTCAAAAGGATATAAAGACAATAGAAAAATAACAATATTTAAAATAAAGAAAAATCATTTGTTCTTGCAACATCTCAAGCTGACCTTCAAAACACTAATGTACAGAGAATATAAAAATGACAATAGAAAATATTGAAAAATAATTTAATTATAAAAATCAATTCTTTAAAAAAAAAAAATCTAACACAATATTCCTTTCTACATATTTCAGTTTTCTACAGTTGTGAAACGATATGCAGACGTTCATTCATTCAATGGTCGGATAACTTTGGGTCAGACTGGAAAGCAGACGAACCTAAAAGAACACAAAAAGAATAAAATACAGTGATTTGCATCCAGAATTTAGACACAAACTATCGTAAAGTTAAAGACAAAACTACCGGTGATGGTCTAACTTAAACTATTTCTTAATTAATGTAAAAGCAATCACAGACGTTGCCACGAGCAGACTGAAAGCAGTCCAAAAACACCCGTTAGAAAACAGCATTGATGAAAAAACCTATTGGCCTATACATCTTTTTAGGGTTAATAACTGCCTCTACTGCCAAACTCTAACACTTAAAGTTCATTTACACATCAGTAAATATTGCTAATGCAGGTTAGCAGAACCCCCAAATATCATCACCAGATTAAATATTCATTTCCGCAAAACATGTGAAGAGAAGAGTCACACGTGACTGTCACGCTCCGGTCTTTGAGTGTAAATGTCCTACAGGTTTTTGTTATTGTGACAGTTGTCGAGGCACATTTTGGAGTGTTAGAGGATTACAATGGTGTGTTTAATACCTGTTGCACGATCATAACGTCCAAAGTATGTAAATATTATGGAAAACAAGTTGGAAGATATGACTCACCAAGTCAAATTCCTGGTTTGTGCAAAAATACTTAAACAATAAACCAATTCTGATTCCTAGAATTATTTATTGTCATATCACATTATTGGAATTTCCCAACCATCACCAACAACATGCTTTAAATTGTTTTCTAGAATGATAAACTTACTGTGAAGGATTTTTTTTTTTTTTAATATCAAACTAAATCTAAAACCATACTAGCTTGTTGCACTTATTGTATTTGTATTACTTTTTGCACTTACTGTTTTTGCTTGTTTCTGCACTGTACTTTGGCTCTGAGGTATGCTCTGCTTCATGCTCTTAGATGCTTGTTTGGAAAAGGAAATGTACTTATGACTTCTGGTGACTAATAGTTCTCTTGAATACCTATGTTGAATGCACTTATTGTAAGTCGCTTTGGATAAAAGCATCTACATTACAGTCATTTAGCAATGTAATCGACTGAATCATTCTGACATGCACTGAAACAAATAGCTGGCTGGAAAAGTCTGCATAAAACGTTCCAAAAAAATTGTTATACATGTGCAATCTGAATAAAATGGACATTTAACATGAATTAACGTGAACATAGAGGGATCATAAACCTGCAGAGCATGCATGTGTGAGACCAGAGTGCTACCACCTCTTATCTCGTGCCCCCAGTGAATGATGAAAAGCACCCATTCTGAGAGGTGCATTAAGCTGCTTTGACATTTGGTGGAGTGAGTATTTTTACACTCACACTCACCTGGACCATTCAGGTAAAGGGGCGACAAGCAGCTCAGGTACAGCCACGTCCTATTCTCCTGCAGCCAACGCTGCCGATAACCAATCATATCAGGGGAACAGGCAGACTGTATCCTCCTTTCCTCTTTAGGGGGCGGGGCTAAATGAGTCTTGCTCACTGGGTTGGGAGATGATAGAGCACACAGGTTTTGTGGGATTTAATAAATGCTGTTTTTCATAGTCTTGTCTTGTAATGAAACCTGTCAGCAGTAGTGTATTTCCTGTGTATATTTCTCTGATGAATGGGAAAAAAAATCTTTTGGAAAATAAGTGACTGAATTAGGAGACAAGCATAATATGCTGGGATCAGACTACACAATATTTCTGTCTTAATTTGGTACAATGCTTGTGACCCAAGAGTGAAAGACATAATTCCTCACTTTGCTACATTTAGAGTAGTTTGTGCTCCTATGGGGCAATGTCACAGAGCATGTTGTAGAACTTGTTAGTGGCTCTGATATGTCTCTTTTCTATTCGTTTGAGCCCTCACCAGGCTGATATGTGGTCTGATCTCGGCATGAGAGCTATAAAACATAAACCCAGTGCCCTGTAACATCTCCCAGTGTGATATCACTCGCTACAATTATAATTAGAGGCTCAGAACCCAAGAAGTTGTGCTTCATAATTTGGCTGTTTTTGAGTGGGATGCCTTGAAATTTGTGGGTACCATCACCAGTATAATGTCTAACCTAACTGTACGCTGCTCAGGCCCAATCACTGATGCAAACATGGACTAGAGTGCAATGAATGAAACCCAGGAGGTGAATGGACTCAGTGTTTCCAGTGTGCACCACATTTGAGACAGCTTTTTAGAATGTCATCCACCTTTGTGCTGAAATCCACCCATTTCCCCTTCCTTATACTTAATGCTGTTCACCTTGTCTTGCGCCCACCAACCGTTGCTGGACTTTCTCTAGATGGTGGATGTATTCTGTCAGAGATCGCTCTGGATCCTCAGACGTTCCTCCTGAATGCTCTGAGCCCACACTGGTGCTGGAGTAAACCCTGAGGAGAGAAGAAGACAGCTCAATGATGAAAAATGACAGGAATGTCATTCAAATAGTTGTGTAGACATCCACTTAACAATGAAAAGTTTATGAAGAGCCCAAACCTGTTGTGCAACCTGAAGGGTGATTTTGTGGGTGGAACAAAAGCAGACACTGTGTCTCTGTGGACGGCACTGCTGTCTCTGTTTGGGGGCGAGTCGAACTTTAATCTTGGATGTTGTTGCCTTAAAACTTCAGCTTTAGGCCCTGTTAGAGACATTAAGATTTTAAATCCACCCACTCATACACACAGAGGTGATGCATAGTATCATTAAATGTGTTCACTGAGCTGACCGTGAGCATGCCCATTGACGGTCCCAGATACAGATAATCTTCTGATCGCTTTCTGCCATTTCCTGGTCAGGAACTTCATTCTGAAAATAAGGTGAGATTAGTTTTATCCAGAGACAAGTCCGAGTTAAGTCCTGAATCTTTCCATCTTGGGAAGCTCCCTACCTTAAAACAGCAATGACGACTCGAACGGCAGCCCTAAATCGTCCGAGGGGTCTGTTGTGGGAGAGTGGGGGTGACGGCCGTGCCCCCATGTGAGCGATGAGACACAGTGTGTCCCGCTCACACTGCCGGAATTCTCCCACCAGCAGCAGCAGGTAACGCTTCTGGTAGACCAGAGCTTTTCTGAAGCTCTCAGCGCGGAGGTAGCGCTCATACAAGCGCTGCATCTGAAAAACAATAAAAAAACCACAGGTTGTAATATACTGTATATCAGCGTTACAGTCGGGTGTTCAAGTTGACATTTGAAATTGTATTGTCACAGTTAAACCAACATACAGTCATTCCAAAAATTTGAGTCACCAAAGTAGGCCCCCTGCACCTTTTCATTACTACTCAAAGCAAAGCAATACTACTCAAAACAAGAAATATATTAGGGTGGGGGAGGCTAAATAACTTCTATCAACAGTATAGAAAACACTGCAGTGATTAATCTTGTACAATCTGTTCCTGGACAGCTTATTAAAAATATGTGTTTCGTACTGACCTTGCTGTTGCTGGTCACATCATTGATGGGCCTGTTTTCAGTTTCGGTGGTGACCTTAGCGAGCTCGCTCTCGGTGCGCCGCAGCTGTCGCTCCATGCAGGCGAGTGTATGTTTGAGGGCGGCTCTCTCCTGACTCAGGGATGTCACTCGCTCTGTTAGTTCAGAGTTCTCCTTCAGCAACCTTTCTGGCAGACTGGGAGACGACGGCATGGACGACGTCTACGGCGAGAAGTACATTCAACTTTACAAACAGCCCAGTGAGTTTGCATTCATCCAACAGTGATAAATCACAGGGTTCTGTGGCACAGCACTACGTTTTGGTTGTACTGTGGTGTTCCTGTAATAACCACTTGTGTACCTGCTGGTTTAGTTGTGCACCGCAGGCCTGGGAGTCGCTCTGGCGATGCTGTGAAGATGCAGCCGTGTGATGCTGCCCTGTGGGTCGTCCAGACAGCCTCTGAGCAGCCATCTCTCTCTCCTCTCTTTCCAGCTCTACCAGAGTGCGCTGTAGCTCCTGCATGCGCTGCTGGTCCTGTTGCCTCAACAGCTCCAACTCACACTAAAGTCAGAAATGTTTGTAAGGAAGCGTGTTCGTGTGTATCCAGAGCTTCTGAAACATATCTAAAACAAGAGCATTACATTTGTCAAAGCATTGAGCATAGTAAAGAAGTAGGTTGATGATATTTTACCAGTTTGCTGTTGGTCCTGTCCTGTCGTCGCTCCCTCTCCATCTGCTGTTGCCTCTCCTTCCTCTTCTCTCTCTCCCACTGCTCCTCCCTCTCCCTCTCTTTGTCCTTCAGCAGTCGCAGTCTCTCCTTCAGCTCAGCCAGTTCCATCCCGTGGCGTCTGGACCGCTCTCGCTCCATCTCTAAAGCACAGCTGGTTTCCCGTTTCTGCTCCTTCAAGGACTCCATAGCTACACGATGTCGAGTGGCGGCTTCCTGCTCCCTCTGCAGCTCCACCCTCCTTGTTCTGTCCTCCTCTTCCCATTTCCTCCTGCTCTGCAGTAGCTCAGCTCTCAGTTTGTCCATCTCAACTACCAGCTCCTCCCCCTGCCTTCGCTCCTGCTCAAGCTGGGAGCGCATGTCGGCGAGGAACTTCCCATCTCTGGTGGAATCCGCCTCGTGTCTGCAGCCGAGTTCACCCAACTGCTTGGAGCAACGGTCTCTCTCTTCCTCCAACTCCCTGCGAGCATTTTCGAGCTTGGAGTGAATTTCTACTTGGCAAGATTCTGATTCAGCCAGGAGGTGCTCAAGACGAGTCTTGTCTTGCAAGTTGAGCTCTCGCTGGTGAGCAGAAAGTTGGCGTTCATCTTCTAGCTCCTTCTGGGTGTCTTCTAGGCGTTTCTCCAGCAGCACACTGCGGGACTGTTCAATCTGAAGCTCCCGTCTGAGGTTGCTGCAGGCCACCCTCTCCTGTTCCACCTGACCCTTAAGAGCAGTGCCCTCTGACCTCTGCTGCTCAGAGGAAACCTGCACAGCCTGGAGATGGAAGAGGCGAGTCATCTGTCACTAAAATTACTATGTGCTGTTTTAGTTAACGACACGTAATTCTGCCTCTCTCAATCTGTATTAACGACTGGCCTTCAAATGTTTGTGCTGGCTCACGGCAATTATTTCATCATTTGAATACCAGCTTTTGTATGAAAATGTACAGAACATTCAGTGTGCATGTGTTAGGTCCTCGTCTTACCTCTCTCCTTTCCTCCTCCTCTCTGTCCTTACGGAGACTCAGAGCTCTCTCCTGCTCCAGTTGTTGTTGAAGCTCCTGGACTCTCATCTGCTCCCGTCTCAAAGCTTCCTCACACTCTTCTACAGCCATCCTGAAGGGAACAAAAAGCACAACGTAAACCTTACTTTTCACCACTTTTGGTAGTATTGTCTGTGTGTGAGTAACAGAAACACGGAGAAGAGAGCGAAAGTTCATACTAGCACCACCAATACTTAACATACCTGACTGACTGTATTTTGTTCTTCTGCTCTTGCTGAGTGTCATGAGCACATTTCAGTTGTTTCTGGCTCTCCTCTAGCTCACTCCTCAGTTGGGATTCACCCTGTCCGTCAGTTTGGAGCTGATCTTTGTGCCCGTCATCTTCATCTCTGTAGTCAGTCTGAGGAAGAAAGAAAGAAGAAGGTGATCAGCAAGTAAAGATGTAACAATTTCCTTTCTCTAGAAGATTGTAAAGTCTCTTTGAAAACCACAGAAACTCACTTGTGTGTGTCTCTGGGCCATTCGACAGAGCAGCTCTCGGAGAGCAATCACAGTCTCCTGTAGCGCCCTCTTCTCCTGCTGCCAGCTCATGGGGGGGTTGGAGGACGAGTTGTCCCGCTGGTCCGGTGTGACAGCCCCATCTTCAGAACGATGCCCTCTCTGACTCAACGTGAAGGCTCTTAAATCCGAGACATGAGGTTGCGTTGAGGACGCGGCACGGCGTTGGGACAATGTGAGAATTCGGCAGCTTTCCTGATACACTTTCTTCAACAGACCCTGCGGGAAGACGGAGAAGGAAACTGAGTAAAATCTAGGCATACTTTGAAATCAATAGAATTACTGCCAAGTTCAATTGAAGCCTACCTGAAGCTCAGGTGACAACAGGTCATCACTGTAGCTCATACTGCCTGCAGCACTATCGGTGTTGACTGTGGGGTTCATTCCTCGGCAGTGGAGATACTCAAGAAACTGAGCGTCCAGCCTTTCAGTCTGTTCCAGCTCTACTCTCAGCCTTGCACCCAATTCTGAACTCACATCTAAAGCACAAGAGGAAAACAGAAGAGTTAAGCAGACCAGTCTGGTGATATTCAATATGTTTTCTTATTTCCAATGAAAAGAAAACTATGATTAATTGATGCTACTAACAAGTATTGTCTACGTAGCCAATGCCTGATTTTATTTCTCTGTGACATGACACTCCATTTTGTCCAAAAACTACAAAAAATAAATAAAATAGGAGGTAATACTCACTGCTGCCATATCCATCACTGGCCCATTCTGGTGCCGACAAGGAGGAGGTGGAGCCCAGGGAGGATGGAGGTGCTGTTAGATCAAGTTCTTCCAATTCACGCACCTAAGAAAAAAGAATTACAAGAGACATCTGAACCAACCAAATGACCAAATGCCCCAAAGGAAGCATGTGTGGAAGTTTTAGACTAACATACTTTATCAGTGTCCAGCGAGTCGAGCATGGAGAAGTTGTCAGATACCGACACGGAGCCTGGGGAGTGGGTGCTCTGTGTGGGTGGATCTGGTGTGATGGTCCTGGAGTGTGGAGGCTCCATCACCACCCTGGGTGAGGTCTTGATCTGGTGGAGGTCCAGGCCTGTGCTGTTCAGGGCACTGAAGTCGGACAGACGAGAGCCGAGAGCAGAGGCGTGGAACCGTTCTGGGATTCTGTCTTCGGAGCATTCGAGTCTCCTTAAAACCTCGGGAGAGCTCAGAGAGGCTTCGTCATGAGACACGCTCACAACATCCTCAAAAGCTGTGTGAGAAATATCTGATGGATGAAGAAAATAAATCATTACGAGAACATGTTACTTCCACACTTCCACAGGTAAAAGAGTTTTAGAACCTCTAATAACACTATGGGGCTGTTCTTCTACGTTTTGTCCATCCAGCATGCAGACGAGGATGCACATGGTGATAGTAACACTTGGAGTCAATTACTTCTGTCATTGGTGTGAATGTGAAAATATAACAGCAGAGTATATGTTTGCAGGACTGCTAAGTGCTCACCCTTCTGTGGGTATCCTTGCTGGTGTCGGTGTTGTCTGAGTTGTTGTAGTTCTCTTTGCTGACAGGATAGATCCTCTTCCTGTACAGCCAGGTCTTCTTGTAAACCTCGAAGCTCCGCCTTCAGCCGCTGGTTATCAGTCTCCAGGTCGACTAAGGCACGGTCTTTGGTCTGACAGACAGAAATACATTAACATTAAAATACAGCTTATTACACTCAATCCAGTACCGCCATGATTTCAAATCTCACAACAAACAGTGGATCCATACAGAAAGACAGATTAACCACCACTGCTTTACAACTTGTATCTAATATTCTGTTCAGTTTTCATATATTCCCACCTGTCCTTCCTCGTGTAGTTTCTCAGCCCTCTCTGAGCTGGTACTCAGACCCTGTTTCAGCGCAGTCAGCTCAGCCCTCAGAGCCTGATGCTCCTCCTTCAGTCTGGCGAGTTCAGCCTCCCTCTGTCTCAAGGCAGCGTCTGCTTTAGCCAGAGTCACCTCAGCATGGGTCTGAGACAAAGAGAGACATTGTCATTAGCAGCCTTTCTCAGTATTCATGAAGCACCCTGCATCCACATATATCCATACCATATTCTGACTTTATTTTGTTCATAGTTTTCGTTTTTTCCTGGAAAAAACTACCGTTTACATAAGAGCAACAACCAATTTGCAGATTTGCAAAATAAATACCTATTTAACGAGTACCACATGTACATGCTGTGTTTTAACTCAGACGCATTCTTTTATATACACCTCTAGAAACATCTTTAGTACACAACAACAACGGCTACATTTGCTACAAACAACTATCAACTTATCAAAATGCAAAGACGTGCAGCGGCCCAACAAATGCTTTGCAGCCTCCAGTAATCCTTTTTTAACGACTACAACTTCTCCTTACCACATCCTGCCAAGTTATAATGCAAAAAAATGAAAAATAAATTGCATTGGCGCTTTAAAAAAAACAAACAAAACGGCTACCAAAGATTTTCCTGCTGCTTCCTCATTTTAATGTCACTTCCTCTGTGTTAGTAAGAGCCTGCAGTCTCAGGAGTGACGCTGTGGTGTGACGTGTTACGGCAGTTAACTACAACCAGATGTGGTTTCGCCTGCATTCGCTAGCACAGCTGTACGCTAGCAAAAAAGAGCAGCAGCAAGATAATTTGCTGTCTGGACTCAGGGCCTGTTGATAAAGGTTTACCAAGTTCTCTGAATGACTTTAAAACTGGAGCACAGGCTGAAGAAAAGGAATTGTTCAGGTTCTCATGACCAGAATAAAAAAAGCACCGTCAGTGCATTTACCACATACCTTTTAAGTCATTTATATTCAGAGACATAATTACAGTAACTGAAAATAAAATAGTTTCACTGCTGTGTTTATAAACTTATAAATATAAACAAACCTTTTTTACACCATCAAAATCTCAGGTAATTTCTTAGGTTTGCTTCTTTTCTAGATATTCATTCCCTTTATTGAAAGGCCTATAATTCAATTTGGAAGTTAAAAGGAGGTCGCACCAATAAATTTGAAATTTTACTGTTTGGATCTTGGATTGACACTCACCAGCACTTCCTTTTGAGCCTCTTCTTGACTGGTTTCCTTCTCACTGAGTCGACCCGTCAGGTCCTGGATACAGGCTCTCATGGAAGCCACTTCCTGCCTGAGCCTTTCAATTTCCTCCTGGAGTTGCCGCTCCCTCCTCCTCAGTGCCTCCCGTTCAGCAGAAAGCTCTCCCATCACAGTCTTGAGGGTTTTCAGCTTTGTCCTTTCCTCAGCAACCAGTGCCTCCATGTCGACCATCTCGGCCCTAACCTCCTGGACCTGTCTCTCAAGAGTGAGACTGGTTTCTCGAAGGACTTCTATTTCGGTTTGCATTTCCTGCTCTTTTGATTTTAGAGTCTCGATCTCGGTCACGCTCTCCTGTTCATTCTTTTGGAGTTCCATAACCCTAGAGCTGAGGTGGACGTTCTTCTCATGCAGTGTGCTCATCTCTTGAATTTTGCAACTTTCCCCCTCCTCTTCAGATAGTTTCCTTTTCCTCTTCTCCGTCTCCTCTTCTTTCTGGGCTTTGACTTCCTCCAGCTCAGCTTCCTTGACAGCGAGGACACCTTGGAGTTCATCTGCCCTCTCCCGCTCAGCTGTCAGCCTCCTTCCGAACTCCTCCCCGTGTCCTCTGTAATCTTCCTCCTGGGTGAGCAGTAATCGCTCCAGTCCGTCTTTCTCTGCCACCGCGGTCTCCAGCTGAGTCTGGAGGGCCTTGAGACGAGATCGAAGGGAACGCGACGAGGCAGAGCGACTCAGACTGAGCTCTTGCTTCAGGCTGTTCGGCCCTCCCCTCCTCGCCTGTCCCTGGATGGTATAGTGGTCCGGTTCGGGGCTGGGAGTCGGCGAGGGGTTAATGCTGTCACCATCCTGAGAGTCACTGACTTCATGCAGGTTGGGGCCTAATGTGGCGAGTTCGGCCTGCAGCGTGCTGATCACCTCATGAAGGCGCTCCTCTTCTTCCCGTTTGTCCTGACGCACTCTCGTGACTTCAGACCGAAGGTGTTCCACCTGTGAGCGCAGATCCTCAAGCTCCGCCTCCAAAGCCTTTTTGTCAGAAAGACAAGAACAATTAATGAGACAATTAGATTTTCCTCATAAACTGCAGGCACTTCCACACAGTCTGCACATCTTCTGTGTGCACATATTCTGACCTTGTTGTCCCTGGTGTTCTCCAACTCCTGTTCCAGTTTTTGGATCTCCGTGTTGAGCTGGTCGATCTCCTGGTTCTTCTCCTGGAGAAATGCTGAGGAGAGGGTCTCTTCCTCTGTGTCCTCCACCTCGCTTTGCTCCTCTTGCTCCTTCTTGAGTATGATGAGAGCGGACACATTTTCCTGCAAGCAGAGTTGTACATACCAGTTCAATTCTAAGGATTTCTTTTTTGCTTCTTTCTTGTTTTATTAACTATTAAGGAGAGAATTAAAATAAACAAAATCATGAAGACCTTTAAAGAGGAGAGAAAAACAAAAAATATTCTAGGGGGATTATTAATAGATACATACAATTACATACAGACTCAATGAGAGGCTAAACATTACACTGTAAAGTGTGTTTATGAAGTATACTCAAATGTCTAATATGTGGGATTATATGTAAACAATCCATTTTGACCAGTTTAGTCCAATATACCCCCCAAGTATTGTTATATATACCCCAAGTATTTATCCCTCTTCCTCCATTCAAGTTCCTACTGTTTACTTAGGTAGTTAAGCCCAAAAATAAAAACAAATGTTTGTTTGAAAAAAACTGTGTCTAGGATGTTACGGAAGAGGACTTTTCCAAAGTACATGAAAGTGCTTTTAGTCCTGTAAGATCTTCAATAGTCAGTCTAATTGGAAAAAAGATATGTTTTGGGAAGGGGTACAGAAATAAACTCAGTGAAGGAGAGCTTCCAAGTATTTACTAAGCAGCTTTAAAAAAAAATGACGAAAATAATGAAATAGCGCTTACCTTTAGGGCAGCAATCTGTTCTTGGAGCTCGTTAACCTGAGCTGCATTCTGATTGGTCAGTAGCTCCAGCTGTAGTGCGAGGTGTTTTAGTTCAACCTCTTTGAGGCTCAAGTCCCTCTGCACCGTCTCCAGTTGGCCAAGCAGGACCTCGACCTACAAAGACATAACATTACTTATTAAATATAGAAGCAACATAGTTTATGGTAGTGGGTTAAAACGTGTCTTTCCCTAGTGGTGACTTTTAAAAGATGGATCAAGTTTGCATATACATTTGTAACAAAAGGTGGCGCTGCAGCAGAATGTATCAAACAACCGCCACTCATCAGCCCAAATCGTCTTTGCTACAGAACACTGGCTTTGGGTAGAATCTTACAGACCTCTTGCTCTTTGCTCTGCAGGCTCTGTTGAGCGGTGTCCAGCGCATCGCTGAGCTCCTGAGTGGGGTCGCGCGTGTTTTCATGGTAACAGTGTCTCGTCTCATCCACTTTGGACTGCAAGGCGGAGATCTGAAGCCTGTTCGACAGCTGCTGCTGCTCCAGTGCCTGCTTATCCTGACAGAAGGGAGTACGTTTGGTGAGGAAAAAGAGTGGCGGTATATTAAGAGTGACTGATCAGTTCAAGTGTACAATCTTCTTACTTGTGTGAGCTCCTGTTCTCTCAACTTTGCTTTCTGGAGCTCTTGCTCCAGGTGAGTCATAGATCTATGACTCTCAGTGCTGTTCAGCAGAGCTTGCTCTAGTTCTCGGATTCGTCCGGCTAGCTTGTCTATCTCCTCATTGCGCTCTGCGAGATCGCGCTGGGCTTGCTGATTGGATGCAAGCAAGGAGAAGTGGTCATCTGTCTTGTCTTTAATGATAGCTTGTAGACTCTCCACCTGCAGAGACATAGAGGGGGGCAACATTTTGGATGACAAGTTTCTATAGTTTTAAGTAGAGTGAAAACTACATGATGTGCAGATAAATTAGCCATTCCAGATCTGCAGCCGCTAGTACCGAACATGGAAGTTAAGCCATTCCAGAGAGCAGTGACATGTAGGTGAAAGACAAATGAAGAGCGAAACAGAAGCGAATGAATATTAACAAACGAAGGATTAAATAGGAATGAATGTAGAACGCATGACGAGCACAAATAAGCAGTGAAAATGAATCCATGGATGATTGCATGGATTAATGATGTAAAATACACACCATGCAAAAGAGTCAGAGGAGCTAGGAGAAGTATGCTAGTTAGATTTCATACCTGCAGAACCAAGTCCTGAAACTACAGCGATCCGTTGAGCACAGGGATAAACACATGGCAAAAGTCAGGCTCATGACAAACGATGCATTCATCACTTCAACCTCTGTAAGTACTACATGTATGCTTCATAATCCCATGAGCAGTGTCATAGACACTCATCTCAAAAACACATCAATAGCACACACACACACACACGCACACGCACACGCACTGCACTCTCTATCTAGAAACACAAGCATTTTGTGAGATAATGTCCAGATGAGAAATATTACCCATTAGATGTTACCGTATATACTTGCTAGAATGAGTGGGCCTCACCCTGTGTCCTTTGTTATCCACGCTGGCTGTCTGTCTCAGTTGGGCCTCCAGGCTTCGGATCTCCTGCTGGAACTCGTCTCTCTCGTGTTCACGCTCCACAGCCTGCTCCTATACGCACCGGAACAAGTGATGTGAATGACTGTGTCTGCAACATGAGAAATGCCCTGCGACACTCTAAAATAACACTAGAAAGTAAGTGAAGCGAGAATGCAAGATCATAATAGGAAATGTTTAGATGACTGTAAATTAAGGGATATTTAAAGCAATATTTATTTGAATTGGTAAAAACTCACTTCTATAAATTGCCTGTCGTGTTTCAGCTGCTTCTCGAGTGCTTGGACGCGCTGGTTGAGGTCTTCGGTGTGGGTTTTGTGATGCTGCTCCGTCTCCAGGCCCTTCGTTTCCTGCTCTTCCAGCTCCCTCTCCAGAGCCCTGAGGCGCAGCGACAAAGAGCTGTGGTCCTTTTCTGCCTGCCGCTGCAAGTCCAGCCTATCCTGGGTTAAATGCTCCGTCTCTGTTAGCAGAGCTTGAAAAATAAAAAGGGTATGTTAGGGCAATTGTTTCAATGCAAATATACACAGAGCCAGGGAGACAATAGGAGTTAAATACATATTACACATCCTGTGCTTTTCCTCCTGAAAAAGGCACTGAATGCATTCACTTTGACAGCTCCGAACAACGATATTGTATAAGAGGTTAAAAAAAGACAGCGCTCAAAAGAGTCTTTGCTACAAACTACTGGCACAAACAGCCACCTCACACAGCACGGCAAATGTACTGCATATTCATCCCCACCCCCTCATCACACTCCACTCTGACCCACAAACCTGCATCAGGATCTAAATTGAGCCAACAGCCTACGGAGAGAAGACACATCTGAGCACAGACATTATTATAAGTGTGCAGTCAAGCGCACTAAAAGAGGTCATGTAATATTTTACACAGACAAGAGACGAATGATTCCATGCTAGCTCCCGCTCACCTTTCTCCCTCTCCCCCAGACCAGCGGAGAGGTGCTCCTTCTGACGGAGGAGCAGCGCATGCTCCTCACTGAGCTCCTGAAGCTTCAGTCTGAGGTTCTCCAGCTCTGTGGGGAGGGCCTGCATCTGGTATAGCTTCACTTTCAGGTCCTCCAGCTCCTCCACTAGTCTTCCCTCTTGTACCTCCTTTTGCTGCAGAGACTCCTCTAGGAGTGCTTTCTCTGCCACATAGCCCTCCAGAAGCCCTGAACACATGCAGAGGAAACCTTTAAAGTTATGTTTAAACTTCAGTACAACTGGTGAAATTTGCGTGGGGTCAACAGTCAGTGGATTAACTACTGTAACAGAGCCAACAAGTATATAGTGCTCACCCTCTGCCTTGTGAAGTTCTAGCTGGAGTTTGCTCTTCAGCTTCGCCTCCTGATCAAGCTGCTCCAACAGGAGCTTGTGCTGCTCAATAAGTTGGGCTGAGTCCTCTCTGCCCTGAGAGAACTTTTCCTCCAGAGAAAGGTGGACATCATGAGTCTGCTCCAGCTGGAGAAGTTAGAAACTCACCATTAGAAAGCAGACAATACTACAGAGAAGAAAGAGGGTTTTTTTGGGTGGATTGTCGAGATATCAGGAGCTCTCTGCATCCTTTACCTGCGTGTTGGCCTGGTTGAGCAGCTCCAGTAGTGTTTCGACAGTGTGACGCAGTCTGCTGCAGGCGTTCAGAGCCGCTTCTTCTCCTCCAGGATTGATCTGAGTGTCTGAAACCAGCAGGCTCTCACAGAGCAACTGGGTCAGCTCCATGTCTTCTGAAAACACGTCCGCAACTGAAATTCCTACAAAATGAAGAAGTCAAAAGAAATTGTACATATATCTTAAAAAAAAAGCCCCATGGCGTCTGAAGAACTGAATGTTTATGTATAACTGTATCTAACAAAAACTAGGATGCATTGCAAATTCAGAATGAATGAAATGCCAACAAACCGGATTCTTGTACATCTTTGTTCCCCATTGAGCTCCTCTGACGGGTCGCCTGCTCAGATGTTTGGGCTCTGGCACTGATCTTTTGTCCAATCAGGTCTTCTGTTGTAATGGTGCTGCGAATCATCTCAATCAGCACCTTCTTCAGTTTTTCATTGGCCTTGTACAGTTTACGTCTGGGAAACCAAAAGTGATGTGCAAACTAATTATTTTCTACATTTAACACACTGGCGTCTGGATTTTTTCAATAGAGTCAAATACTGAATCTGTAATCTCTTTAGTCCATGTTGCTATTAGCTTGTCAGGTCATACATTTAACAGAAAACCTACAAGTCACAAGGGAATATTAAGCGATAGCTGGTGTTCTCACCCTAAAGTATAAAATTCACCCAGCTGTAAATGCTACAAACACAGAACAATGTCCACAACACCACTTACCTTTCCTCTTTAGCAGTCTGCAAGTCATTGGTGAGCATATTTAGAAGGTTGCCTCCCTCTTGACTCTCTCGCTCCCTTCGTTGGAGGAGAGTGTCCAAAGTCTCCATCTCTGAGCGCTTCCCTTCTAACTCCCCCTGCAGACAGCCAACTTCTGCTCGCAGCTGGAAACGGGGACAGAGATAGCGGTTAATTCTACAAACACTTAACACACACCTATTACCTGCACCTCTCCCACCTTGTTAAAAACATCCACGTGAGCAAATGAGTTCCAGAGAGGGAAGAAAACAACAAATTGACCCCAAATTATGGAAAGCAAAACTGTTCAAATAAAGACTGGCTTACTGCCATCTCATTTTGTTTGTTCAAAGCCTCACATGGTTCACATGGAAATAACAAAAATCACATCACCGACAAACTATCCATGCCAAGAGCATGACAAAAGCAGAAGGCATGCTCTGCATTCAAAAGTAAATCAAGACCAGATGTTGATTGTCAGAAAAATCCACCTCAGCCAGAGACAACAACCAGCACCAAAATCGCATTCAATACATCCGCTATGAGACACAAAACACACTCCTCCTCCGTTAAAACCAGCCAATAACACACACACACACACACACACACACACACACACACACACACACACACACACACACACACACACACACACACACACACACACACACACACACACACACACACACACACACACACACACACACACACACACACACACACACACACACACACACACACACACACACACCTACCTTCTGGAGTCACTGCTGCACTGTCTCTCAGTTTTCTTCCAGGTCTCTGAAGCCAGTTTCTTACCTTTCTTTCCTCGACCCCTACAGTCTCTCCCTCTCCTTCCACCAGGTCTTCCCTCTCTTTCTCCCTCTCCCTCAAACCATCAAACATTTCTCATGCAGCCACCTGCCTCAACAAAACAATGGTGTTGCTCTGACAACAGCACCCTCCCAACCTCTCTTAAGCTTCTCTTTGCTAACCGGGGGGGGATATGTTGCTATCGAGAGTCAAGCCAGGAAGGTGCCATGGAAACAGATGCTCACACACACACGCCACATTATTGCAGGTTGTGCCAACAAGATCTATAATGGATTTACAGAGTTTATTATGAAGTAAGCCTCAATAAAGCTCAATTAATCTTCCAATCTACAAAAATGTCAGTAAATACATTTCCTGAAGCCCAGGATAGTCTTCAAAGTAATGTTTTGTCTGTTCAACAGTCCAGAACCATGGGGTGTTCAGTTTACTGTGACATAAGACAAAGAAAATCTCCACACTTAAGATTAACCGTTGATCAAAATAGCTGATTATTTTACCAATGATTAATCGATTACCCAACTAGTCGTTTCAGTTCTACTGCGTGCTTCAACTAAGAGAGCAGGACCACAAAACACACCAGATTAGAGTTTCATTGATACGACAATCTTTTTAAACAAGACGTAAACTCATGCAAAGAAAAACTACCCTATGGATGCCTTAGCAGCATTATTCTCTCTTCACTCTCAATTCCCAGGCTGTCTATCTTGTATTTACAGTTTCCAAGTCCCTATAACTTCTAATGCACTAATTCAATTCATTAATTTTGTCCTTTGAGCTTCAACACCCACGATGCAACACATTCTTCTCAGGCATGTCCAATCTTGTCCCCAGCAAAGTGAAGCTGCTGGTGCCAGTTTATTCATTCACAAAGAATCGTAAAACCTATGAAAACACTAGACTGGCTAGGTAATGTATGCATGTGTGCGTGCATGCGTATAGTACCTGGGCCACCACAGCATCCAGTTGCTGCAGCTGGACAGTGAGCTGGCTCATTTTGCCCGTGTAGCTCTGCTCCTTCTCCTCCTGTTCAGATGTGAAGCCCCGCTTCAGGTCCTCAAGCTCCGCCTCCTTCTGCTCTTCAAATTCCGTCTTCAAACAAAGCAGTGATGTTAGTACATCAATTAAAAGATGCAGATCATCATCCTAAAAAGCTGTAGTACAGTGTTGGCTCATTTATTCCTCAGCTAAAGAGATCTCCAGCCATGTCTCACTGGCTTACGGCCGACTACTGGCTTGCACATTTCAGATGGTCAAATGCCAAATGTCTGAAAAAAAAAAAAAGTACCTTCAGCCTTAAAACCTTCTGCATCAGAGGATAAAAAGCTTAGATCCATCCCATTTAGCCACTGTAGATGGCAGTAACACAAACACAGCCCAGGACACAGATTCAGAGAGACAGACGGACGAGAACACTTCTACATATATGATGATGATGGTGGTGGGATTATGTGGAAACTGGGTTTGAATAAAGCTCCAGCGGGACAGAGTCCAACCAAGAGCTATGCCTAGGAATGAAATGGTGCAGCTGGAGCTTAGAGAGGGCAGTGCCACAGCATGCACGCGCACGCGCACACGCACACACACACACACAATAATCCAGCGATATTACATAATGTTTTAAACAGGCACTCTGAGTCAAATAACTACACAACAAAGATCATATTTTCCATAAAAAAATTATTACATGTTGTCAACATGGCTGCCTAAAAGATGTTGAAATACTAAAGAACTTAAGCGTAAGGAAGCTTCGAAGCTATCCCCACTGTCATTTTTTTCCTCATCGCTCCGAGGCGTCTCCTCTTTTACCTTCAATTGATTAATCCTGTCGTGCAGTCTCTCCTCTGATTGGACTTTGAGGAGCTCCACCTCTTCTAGGAAGTGTTGACGTTGCCTTAATGACTCCTCTTCAAGCTCCCTGCGACATGCCTCCAATTCCCGCGCAGAGACAGCCCTCAACTCCTGGAGCAGTCACATGCCATGGGTTTGTTTAATACCACAATATGCAGTTGGGTCAAATGTTCAGATTCAAACTAAATAAATACTCTTTGCCTCACACAACATTACATTACATTACGGACATTTAGCAGACGCTTTTATCCAAAGCGACTTACAATTCAGTATATATCTACCGTAGACGCAGCTACGGGAGCAATTTTGGGGTTAAGTGTCTTGCTCAAGGACACATTGACATGAGACTAGCGAAGCAGGAGCCGGGGATCGAACCGCTGACACTCTGATTGAAAGGCGGCCCTGTTCTCCACTTAGCCACGGTCACCCAAAGACACCATTATGAAAGATGGAGAATAATTCAGTGTAATCCCTTCTCTAATGGGCTGTAAGAGCCACAGAGACGAGGCTACCCGCCAGGCAGAGCACTGCATGTCAACTCCCGCTGGAAAAAAAAGACAAATTCAAAACACACACAAAGAGGTAGCGTGATGCTCCCTCATGACACACACACACACACACACACACACACACACACACACACACACACACACACACACACACACACACACACACACACACACACACACACACACACACACACACACACACACACACACACACACACACACCTGGAGCTGTTGCAGTGCAATGAGTTGCTCTTTCTCAACCGTGTAGGTATGCGAGAGCTCCTGAAGAGCAGTGCTGTGTTGTTGCTCAACTTCCAAAACCTGAGAAAGGTGAGAAAGACACATCACATCTTGCTGAACATTAAAACAACATGAAAAGAGTAGGATTGAAAAAGCTTTTTTTTTTTGTAAACATGGAAACATGACGAAATGATCTAGGAATCAAATTGCAAAGCAATACAAAAAAATAACAGGTGGATCAAATACCTAATATAAGATACTTTATTACAATGCTGTAAAAATCCTAAAAATCCAATATTACCATAAAGCAGCACCACTCAGAAATGTACAGCATTACCCACAGAGGTCAAAGATAATAAAGATTCACAGTTTATTGTCTCATGGTATATATCGTTATATGGCTCCTACACTAGCAATTAGTGATACAATCTAGCTACTCAACAGCTTCTTTTCTCTGTCTCCCCAAAAAAAAATAGATTTTGTATTATTACATATTCTACTTTTGTAAAGACTGAGGAAATGCTGTTTCAAGTTGGGGAATGACGGCAAATCTGAGAGAATGGTGCTTTCATGTGCAGTAGTATGTGATGGACATCAGCCACAAATATATTCTCAATCAACAGGAATAATTTTTTTGTGACTAGATAATGAATATAAGACATTGAATGTTTGGATCTGATCAGTTAAAAATTAATAATCAATATTTCCTATTCATATCAGCATGTTAACTTCAAACTATTGAGCCATTTTCATCTTTGTCCTCATGGGAAGATAATCAAAATGTGGGCTTTTGAAGAGATTAGAAAACAAAAGTGGTGTCGGGATGATTGGGTAAATACCTGCTTCTTAAGAGTCTCCAGGGCTTTGCAGTGTTCTGTATCTAAGGCCTCTTTTTGAGCAGCCAGCTCAGTCTGTAAGAACATTTATGAAGGTGAAGTTGTACAGTAGATCTGTATTTCTGCTTATTGATGGATAATCTGACTGATGACTGTATAACACCAACCAATCTTTCCTTCTCACCTTGTGAACGTGGCTGAGCTCTGCTGCCATGGCACTAAACTTCTCTATGTGCACCTGAGCCAGCTCTTTCCTCAGTTCCTCTCTGACTGACAGCTGATCTGCTCCATGGCGCTCCATTATCTGCTTATGTTGTGACTTCTGGAGAGCCATGTCTTGACGATGTCCCTCTTCAAGCTGCACCATTTCATCACGCAGTGTCTGTAATTTGAAAAAGAAAGACGATGACATTCAAAAGTACTTTTAAATCCTAAAACAACAACAACAGCATTGTATTTCTGTGTCCTTACTTGCACTTCCTTCAGGTACGTGGCCTCCAAAGTGTCCATATTACCCAGCATCCTCTTTTCCAGTTCATCCCTCTCTTCCTGGTGTTGGCGAGTCAACTCGGCTTCTAAAGCCTCGAGCTGAGCCTGACTGGTTTCCTGAAAAACAGCCTCCAGACTTTCAAGATCAGCCTTTCGTTTGGAATTGAGAGCTGCTTCCAAGGAGACAAGCTCAGCTTTGTGTTTGGATTCAAGTTCAGCGACAGTAGCTGTAAGCTGATCTCTGTGACTGGCACCAAGTGAATCTTGTTGTGCTTTGTGTTTGGCATCGAGTGTGTCCTTCTCTTGGGAGTGTTTGTTCAGAAGTGTTTCTCTCTCGTGTTCCAGTACAGTTTGATGTTTTTTCTGTAGCTCTGCCAGAGAGATTTCAGATTTTTGGGCCAAATTCTGTTCCAACACTGCCGTTTCCTCTTGGAACCTGAACACAAAAAATAAAATAAAAAGACCACAAATCACTCAATATAAAGCATTTTTCAAGGGTCATGAACATGAAACTTGAAGGTGATTTTAGGAAAAACACACCAGTCCACAGTGACTTGGTGCAGAACATTCACTTTTCAGACCATAATAGCAGCACTGTAGCTGAAATGCTGGATATTTCTTTCCTCATATACAAACATGACTCATGTGTAGGGGTCCAACCATTGACCTCCAGCTACAATCAAGACTTAATGATCTTGAGCCTCCATAGAGCTCACCTCTCTTGTGCTTGGCGTAGCCGCTCTTCCCCTTGCTCCTGGAGGAGAGCAGTAAGCTCCTTGAGTTCTGTAGCCATGCAGCTCTTTTCCCTTTGTAGCTCACCATCATACTGGGCCTCCAGTCTCTGACGCACCATCAGGACCTGTGGGCCTAAAAGACAAACACACCCGTGTTAGAAGCTAGAGAGTCTACTGAAAACCCACGCGAGTCTTATAAAATGATCTTACTCTCATCGTTGTCCAGTGCGGCCTGTAGAGACTTTAGCTTCCCCTTCTCCTCATGAAGTGCTTTTTCAAGGCGTGACGTCTCCTTCTTCGTCTCTCTGTGAAGGTTTGACTTAAGAGCAGAGAGCTCAGCTTCATGCTTCTCGTGAAGCTCTTCTCTCAGCCTCTTCATCTCATCGTGCACATGCACCCTCTCCTGTTTCAGAGCTTCCTCGAGATGAACGAGCTCCCCAGCAAACTCCTGTTTCAGCTGTAGGAGTTTACAGGAACATATACATAAGTAACACTGTTTTGAAATGCCCATATTGTATCAATATACACGTTCTCTATATAGCCGTCAGTATATTTGCACCTTTCTAGTATGCAGGCTTGTATACGAGTGTGTACCTTTTGTGTGTTCCTTTGCATTTCTGTATCATGTTGCTTAGTCAAGGCAGACAGTCTGTTCTCCAGAGTGTGGATGATGGTCAGCCTGGTCTGCAGCTCCTCAGTGTGACACCACATCCTCTGTTCTACCTCCGCCTGAATAAAATCAACACAATCTTGCATTATGGACCATTAAATGTAATTTACTGTAAAGATTATATGATCATCTTTTCTCAAATCTCACCTCAACCTGCTGTTCTGCCTCCAAACGAACTCTGGTAAGCTCTGCGACAAGGACATTTGAGGAGTCGATACTTAAGTTTAGAAACTTCTCAATACCATGCTTGTAACATTGTGTGTGTGTGTGTGTGTGTATGTGTGTGTAGTACCTTGTAAATGACGGTCAGAAAGTTTGGCTCTGATTTGCTCTAGCGCCAGGGCATGACGAGTCATCTTCTCCTGCAGCTCCTCATAGTACTGGTCAGTGACGTCCGAGCGCACCTAATGCATGAGTAATAATGTAAAAACAAGTGAGTGAGAGAGTAAAAGGGCCAGTGTACACCAATAGAACTGCTTGTCGGACAGTCGAATAGCTTTGGAATTTCTGTAACTTTCCAAAAATGGACAATCCCGCTCACTTCACTCCATGGTTAGTCAGTTGCGCAAAGTGTAGCTTTAAATGTCTTGCTCTCAAGATCTCTTTTTTCATTTTTGGCAACTATTTGTGTTTTTATGTAATAAAACCAAATGCACACCATGCACAAACACTTTGAATGGATTCCAGGAGACAATGTCTTAAAAAATATCCCGTATTCAAACAATATTAAAATCTATGACGACAACGTTTCTCTTTGCCTTCAACGGTTAGCATTTGTGTGCCAAGAGCCTCTCCCATATTAGGTTTGTATTCTGTTTTTGTGTAAATAGAGACATCAAAGTTTGAAGTCTGACCTGCCGCAGCTCTTCCTTAAAGGAAAGAGCCATAGATGATTGTAGATTGGCAAGCTCCATTGTGTGTTTCTCCACCAGCTGAAGGCGCAAACAATCAAGCGCTTCCTGAGTCAGAAATAACACAACACTTAAGTTACCTTGTGATCAAGATCACAAAACAAATGCAGCAAAAAATGTGCAGAAAAATTAAAACTTAGTATGTACATACCTTGTGTTTCTCCTGTTTGAGACTAGTATCAGAAAGCCCATGATCTTTTTCCTCTTCAGCTTGGCCTTGAGATATGAGACTGAAACGAGACCACAATGTACCATTATTAAAAGAATTGAATCCAAGTTTGTAGTACATGTATCTGGTATTATAGACTGATATACTGGCCTACCTGTCATCTGCTGTTTTAAGCACGGAGTCTTCCAAGGCACTTTCCACCAGCCTCAGCTGAAGCAAAGCAATTTCTTCTCTGTAGCTCTCTTCTGTTGCCCGCATTCTCTGCTCAAAGTACCTAAAGGAGGATTAAGGTAAAGCATTTATAACTTGCATGGGGTCAGTAAAAAGGGTAGGAAGAGGACAATTGACAGATAATTGGCAAATGTTGTAGACTGTGGCCAAAACAAAGCACAAAAAGGGATAAACCACCACAGTTTAAATATCAGTTTTTATTCTAAAGCATCACATTTCAAACCTGGACAGGCAGGTAGGCAATGATGCGTCCAGACTGTGTGTGCCTTGTTTGTGCTCTCATACCTCCTCAGGCTTTCCAGCTCAGCCTCATTCTGCTCTTTGATTTCCCGTTTCTGTTCATTAAACTCCATCTTCAGGCGCTCAATGTCATCGACACGAGATGAGCGAGCGAGCAGCTGCTCCTTCAGCTCTGTGAAAAAATAAGGTGAGACAACAAAGATAGAAAAGGTAAGAGCACAGTAACTGGAATTAAGTTAAATTGATCACAGACAAAAGCCATCGTTAGTAACGCAACATGTTTTATACACCTTGTCTATGGAACTTTTTTAATATCTTAACTAAGTATTTAAAGACATGCAGTAGAATAAAATACAGCATCGTCAAGCAGATGTCAGGCTGCATCAATCTCACCTCCCAACTCTTGGCGACTGGTCCTCATGCTCTCCAGCTGGGTCCACAGCTGACCTACTTCTTGTTCCGACCTCTCTTTTACCGAGGTCTTCTCCTCTTGAAGGTGTGTAACCTAGTTTACAGAGAGGAATCGTTGTTACAAGCCATGTTTTCCTTCAATTCTCAAGCGAAGTTAAACAAAATTTTGAAATGTTGCAGTTCCATCAACTGGTTTGGGGCGCATAAACTTGGCTGTGTAATTTTACGTCAGAAGTTTGCGGTGAAGCCTTTACACATAGCCGTAATGAGCCAGGAAACAGAGTAGAGGAAGTAGAGGTTGAGAATCGGAAACAAAACAAGTCGCCTTGGCCGAAATCTTCATAAATTTCTTTCAACTGGTTTTAATTGATACATGCGATTTAGCTAGCCACGTTTCATGTTGTCGCAAGATGAATATATCAAGTGAAGATGGCAACAGCAGAAACAACTGATCAGTCATGTGGTTTAAATGTACACTACCTCAGAATTTATTCGGCAAAACCATTTCCATAATCCATTTGACGAATCATTTATTTTTCTATAAAAAAAAGAAAAAAAAGAAAATAAAAGAAAACAAAAAAAAGGTAAAAACCACCTCAAAGAAGTGAAAAAACCTGTATGCGCAATTTAGGAAGTTTTATCAAATTTTGCAGTTTCCATACATCTTGTCTTATTCGATACTTAAAAATGTGCATAAAATATGTGAATGGAACCGCAGCTGCTGTAAATTACTGTATTGTGGATTTCAATTTTAAGATTGAAAAATGTCCCATCATTTATAGATTGATGCTAGCTTGTCTATAAAATAAAAAAATAAATTAAAAAAATATGAAGCTCCATTACTTAATGGTAGGGCCTGTGGAATGAAATGAGAAATAAATGTTAACAACATGTCAACGTGTTTGAGTGAACTCACCTCTAGGTGCAGTTGCCGTTTCTTCTCCTCTAGGTGGAGTACTTGCTGCTCTTTCTCCTTCAGCACTGCTTTATGACTAGAAACCAGCTCCTCCAGAGCACCTAAGCAGAAACATCATAACATTTAATTATTATTTCCATGCAGAAGATAGATTAAAATGGTATGTTTTCATTATTACAATAATGAATTTAGATTGTGCAGCCTTAGTTAAAGTAGGCAACTCACGGCCGGCAGCATCTCTGTCAGCCCAGGCTTGTTTCAGCTCCTCCTCCAGTTGTTGGTTCTGCTCCTTACTGGAGGCCTGGAGTTCCTGGAGCCGGGTCCATGACTCCCGCAGCTCTGACTGGGTCTGGGACAAAGCCGACTGGGCTTCAGTTAGAGCTTTGTTGGTCTGGGTGAGGCAGTCATGGGTGCTGGCGAGCTCCGTCTGGGTGGCAGTAAGGCTGCTCTGGGTCTCTGAGAGAGATGTCTGGAGGTCCGACTGGGTGCTCTCCGCTTCCTTATCCCACTTTGACCTCAGAGCCTGATGACCAAGATGAATTAAAGATGGAAAAACTTCCTAAATATGCTAAATAATTAAATAGCAGTACAGATGTTTAAATAGCATTTGATTCACAGTAATCAAATGACCTGTATCTCTTTGGTCTGCTCCTCCATGGCAGCTCTCTCCAGAGCAACACGAGTCTCCCACTGCTGCTTCAATTCATCTGAACATACACAAAGCAAATGAAAAGATTCACCCACGTCAAAGAATTTGAAGGTTACATCCGTCATTGTGCTCTACTTTGCCCTGAACATGTTTTCCAAAGAATAAGGGTGACTCACCCACAGCCATAATGGCACACATGTTGAGTGCACCTACAGGCACAAGTAAAAGACAAAGGAACACAGACTAAACAACTGGAAACGCACTCACTCATGTCTTGTTGGTGCAGCTCACACAGTCTCTCCTGCTGCTCCTGGTTCTGCCGTCTGATCTGGTCCAGTTCTAATTGATGCCGGGCCTGCAGAAGTGCACTTTCCTGGGCGAAGGTCTCCCTTGGGGAAGAGGAGACCTTGGTGAGAGACGTCTCCTGCTCCAGCTGGGACATGCCGACGTTAGTGAGGCTCAGACGCAAGGCTTCAAGCTCGCTGTTCTTTTGGACCTAAAAGGGAATGAAAAGTACAACGTAAATACAAGTTAAAAGGTACATAAGTTAAAAATCTAGCAGTGACTGCATGCTTGGGGTAAAAGACAGTTATGTGTTATATTAACATTTAACAGACACCCTTATCCCCCATGCCAATAGAGTAAAAGTTGAATTCCTAAGCCCCTAAAGTCATTCTAATTCACTTGACTGTGAGGAAACAGATATAAGCAATGGCTGAAGATGTTTGGTGCCGTGTGCACACACAGTATATATTAATATACCTGTGCCTGCTGCAGTTCAGCCTGGTGGGCCGCCTCCATGCTCTCCCTCAGCTCCAAGGACACCTCCATCCTCAGGTGACTAAGCTCTTCACCATGGTTGGCAGTCAGCTCTGAAACCATCCTCTCGTGCTCACGTTCAGTCACCTGGGGAAAGACACAATGGCAGAAGTGACGAGCGGAAAATACTAAATTTCAACAGAATGTAAAATGCTAAATAACGAAGGGATATTCCACCGTAGTACGTCTATCTTAGAGTGAAGTGTTTGCCCGGGAGTGTTCGGATTCATCAATTCTGATACCTGTTTGATTAGGCTGATCTGTCTCTTCTGTTCTTCCTCCATAATAGCTTGCCGCTTCAGCAGTTCAGACTGCAGATGATTGTTGGACTCAGAAATCTAAAGAATTTATGGAGATAAACATATCAAGGAAATTACAAGACTTATAAGGCAATCCAACAAAGAGTTTAGCACCACTAATGCGGCAAAGTGCTATTATTTTGCTTATTTTAAATATAATGATGATGAATCTGTATTCAGCTACAAGGAGGTTTTTAAATCCCACCTCTTGTTGATGTTTCTCCGTCATATCTTTTATCTCCTGTTGGTGAAATGTCTTCAGCCTTTCTGTAGCCTCCTCAACAGCCATGAGCTGCTTCTCCAGGAGAGCCTTCACCTCCTCCTGTCTTTCCAGCCTCTGCTCCTCCAGGTGTTTCCTCACATCGAGGAGCTCTTTCTCCTTCTCCTGTCTCTCTTCCTCCCATTTCTCCTTCTCTTCACTCAACTATAAAAATCATGAAAAAATTAATTTAGTTTTTCATCATTTTGATTTCTTGACAGTAGTGTAAACAATAGAAAAATAAATCAACTGGTGTTACATCATATATATCTCACTTCAACATCCTTCACTTTTAGCATGTTCTCAAACTGTTCCAGTTCCTCCTCTAAGACTAGTTCCATTTTCTTAATCCGGTCATCCATCTCCTCCTCTTTTCTCCTGTGCTCCTCTCTCTCCTGCATTGCCTGCGCTTGGGCCTCCTCCAGGATTTGTCTAAGAGAGGAAATCTGAGACTCCAGTTCATTCTTCTCCTTTTCAGCACTGTCCAGACTGCCCTGGCTCTTCTCCAGCTCTTGCCACAATCTTTCCACTTCTGCTTGAATGTTTACAACCTGTACGCGAGTCGTTTCGAGCTCCTTTAATGTTTCGTCCAGCTCCGTAGTCCTTTGACCTAGTAAGGCGGTTATGGTTTTGTGCGTTATTTTTGTCTCCTCTAGCTCTGACATGAGAAGTTCACATTGAGCCTTGGGGGAAAGGAAGAAAGGGAACATTATAGTAATTTTTCTTATTGCCTCCTCCATTTCAAATTACTGCTGCTGTATAGTATTCTTCCCATTAATCTTAATTGAGTTAGAGGTCAAAAACAACAACCACATACAGAAACTAGCATGCTTACATGTCTATAAAACCGTCAACACAAACCCACTTATCATACTGGTGTACCTGTAGTGTTTGCAGCTGGTTTCCATGGCTGAGCTCTGGGCTCTGTTTGGCAGAGATTGCAGGCTGCTTCATCTCCTGCAGAGACAAAAACATCAGCTCCTGCTGTTTTTGATGAGAAGGGAGTGCAGCCTCCTTCTCCTGTTCATTTTTTGGCTCCCCTACCAGTTCACTTCCCCCTTCTGATGGAGAGGTAGCAGGACCCAGCAGGGAGGTTTTAGCAGCCTCCTTTCCAAACAACATTACTGCATTCTCTTTTTTTCTTTCTTCCATTAAGGCACTGAGTTTGTTCTTCAGGTCCTCTTGATCGTGGGCATTCAAGTTCATCTCCTCCTCAACACGTCTCCTCGTATCCTTCTCTTCTTCAAGTTCCCAGAGAGCCTGCTTTAGCTCTTCTGATACTTGGGCCCACCTGACCATACAAAGATAGTTTTAAAACGTTAAGAAGTTGATTCAAATTGTAGACTAGCTTTGAACAACTTATGGAAACATAGGGTCACTTTAGAACTTGTAGATAGTTTAAAAAAAAAGAAAAAGAAAAAAGAAAGAAAGAAATTAAGTTAACAGATTTTAAGATAACTTTCACAATTTAATTTAATGCCAGTGGCAATCATTTTTTTTCTTTTCTTTAAATGAATCAAGAATGTTTTTTACTTGGTGGAGAAAAGAAAGAAAAATTGTTGAAATATTTAACCTCAAAATTAAAGTTGGCAAAGGCAAACTATAAGTATGTGAAGACCAATAAATACATCATTAATAATATTATAAAAAACATAAGATGAAAACTTAATACAAACACATTTATTAGAAGAAAAAAAAGAACCACATTCTCTAATTAACTTCATTACCTGCTCCTGGCCTCCTCCAGCTCCTCAGCACTGTTGATGACTTCCTCCCTTAACACATTCAGGTCCCTGTCCTTGAGAACCAACTCCTCACGGAGCTCCCCACACTGCTGATTCAGCAGCTCCTTTTCCAGGTCAGTTTCCTCAGTTTCCTCAAACTGCCGCTCAGAGAATTTACTTGTCTCCAGCTCACCGGAAGAGGAGTCATGAAGCCAAGAATGAGAATTCTCTGCCACAGGAATGCCAGGCGAGCACCGCGGGGTAGACGTGTTTTGGAGGTTGACACTTTCTTCAGGGAAACGGTTTGAAATCGACAACAGAGGCTCATCTCCCAACACCTCACTGTTCAGCTCAAAACTGTGAAGAGAGGCACAGAGACAAAGGATTAAACTAGCCTAAAAAACAACCACACACACCATTAGCATTTAGCATGTCTCTAACCTGTAGTCTGCAGAGAGGTCCAGCTGACTGCAGTGTTCAAAGCTTTCATTGACCAATGAAGAGTGCGAGAGTGCAGCAGGAGCTGCAGACAGGTAGCGCTCCATCAGAATATCCCCCGGTATCGACACATTCATGCTGTCCTCCACAGGTCCGCTCTCCAGATTGGCCTCATCTATGCCAATCTTCTCCTCACAACTGAAACCAGATTTTGCTTGGTTCTGCCGATTCTTAGAAGCTTTGAGTCCGATGACCTCTTCTTCTCTAAACTTTAGTTCTTTCTCCCTCTCCTCCAACAGTTGCCTGACTCCCTCCAGCTCCTCTTTGAGCTCCTGCATCTCCTCCTCCCGTCTCTGGAGACGAAGAGCAGAGCTGGCCACCTCCTCACTAAATCTCCTCTCTGTGTCGTCTTCCTCCTGAAGCCTGTTCCTCAGCTCGAGCACTTCTCTGTTCAGCTTCTCCTTCTCCTCTTTGTACTGCTGCATGTCGAGGCACTGAGTTTGGACTGAGCTTAACTGGGCCTGGAGGTCTTGTAGCTGTGCCGCCCTTTCTTTTCGCTCCTCTTCCCCGTCTTTCTTCTCCTTATTCAGTAAAGAAAGCACATGTTGGTGTTTCTCTGTCTCCTCCACTAGTTCAGCACACAAGCGTTGGCAATTCTGCCTTTCTTCTTCCAGCTCCGCCCTCAATTTGTGTAAAACAGTGCCGGTCTCACCGCCATTGCCCGTGGTAAAGCCTTCAACACTCGACTGGAAGCCAGGAGCTTCACTCCCCGATTCCTCCGATGGCACCTCCTTATGATTGAGGTCTGCATCTTGGAAGCAATGGCCATGCTGATGTGGGGTGTTGAGGACTTCAGCCCCTGACTGACTTTTGATGCGCAGAAACTCTACACTGGTCTGTGTGAAAGACAATTCAGAGAAGATGCAAGTTCAGTTGCTGTGCACATGAACGGTGACGTGCATATCAACAATAATCCTGAAGTGCTGCCCACAGATTCAGCTTTGAGTGGCACGTACCTGCTGGAGCTGTCTCTGCAGCGCCTGAATCTGTCCAGCAAGCGACTGAGCCTCCAGTTGTACCTGGTCTCTGCTGGCTAGCGCCTCCTGCAGGTTGGAGCTGAGCCGAGCAATTATCTCATTACGCTTCTCCACAGCCTGCTGGAGCTGCTGCAAGTGGAATAAATGTATGGGTTGTTTTTATAAGCATAGACATCCACATAATCATAAATACTTAAAGAGTACAAAATAAAACTTCTTTTTTTTCTGCAGGGATCTGCCCCAAACAAAGACGGTTGCTTTAGTCTGTAGAAATTGATGAGTAGGCCACTCAGCAGCATGACAATATTGAACATAAAATGGTATTTTGACACACATTTCACCTCCTGTGATATATAAAGTGCAGTAAGCCATACTGATAAATATAAATTGAAAATGAATCAACTGTGCAGCCCTAATTCACATAACGTAAGGCATTTTAAAACACCTAGTTTAAACTCATTCCTCTAAACACATACATATAGAGGAGCTATGCAGTATTTTTAGATCAGTGCAACCAAGCAGCCATGCAGAAGAGCAGACAGTTACATTCCCCATGGTTTGCTGATGGCCCGCGCACGCACACACGCACACAATCTTAAATCGTACACACAGCAATACCGCACCAAACCTCCCATCGTCTTATGGGTAAACAAAGCATGAAGACAAATTACTCCAAACAAATCGCAACACACTTCATCACAGAATGTAAACAGGAACACTGATTTATAGAATAGGTTCACAGAGATTTTCATGACCCATTAAATGAAATTAAACCCATCTTCATGCTTCCCTTTTGGTCGTAACACCTAAGCCCAGTTGAGTCTTTGACAGCAACAGCCAGATAAAAGCCAAAAGGAACTATGCAAAAGACATACAATTATTCCAATGCTTCAACATCCACTAAGAAAAATGCTATCGTACCCTTAAAAAAAAAGAAAAAAAAAAAGCAACATATCCTCTGTAAATGTTTAAACATACTCTGTATACCTTGAGCTGCTCTTTGCCAGTGAGTGCAACTAGTTCGCCTTCTCTAAAATCTTTCACAGCAGACAGTCTTGGCTCCAGGGCGGGGGGGGGCGTGTCCTCTGGTTGTTGGTTCTGAGGTTCCTAAAAGGATTAAACAGTTTCAGTTTTTTTTAGGTCATTGCAATCCATGCGTAATCTAATGTTGTGGGTGAACTTTCCCTTTAAAAAAGACAGTAAATAGTGCCACTGTTAATCCTGACCAGGTTGCTATGACAACATGCCCCACAGGCAAACATAATGGTTAGTGACCCATTTCTATAATGTATGTTAACTTAGCGGGGGGGGGGGCACGGACCAGTTAAGATGTACAGTGAGCAGACAAAATTAGACAAACACTGGAGGTCAGGCAGTGTGACCCATGAACACAGTGATGCAGTGGAAACGACCAGCTGTTAATTAATGGTCTCTTCTGGAACTCAATGATGCCTGACCAATAATCTTGATTAGTTGTGTACCTCGTGGTCGGTCTTCTCGCTCAGCTCCGCGTCATTGGCCGAGGACAGCGCCGGTTCTACGGGTCGGCCTTGCGTCGCTCCGTCATTCTGCGAGACAGCCTTGCCCTTCCTCTTCTGCGTCTTTTTCGGCGCCCCCGCACCGTCGCCTTTCGCCCGCTTCTGTCGGAAGCTAGCAAGCTGCGCAGGAAGGACAGCGAGAGGTAGACGGACACATAGGTCAGGACCACTGAGCACCACCACACTATCAGCATGGTGGAGCTCAGGGGTCAAGGTGGAGAGACAACTGGAGTCCAGATTTATCTCCTCAGTTGGAAAAGTTACAAAAGCATCATTCTGAAGTCATTATGCAAAGTATAAATACATAAGAGTACAAGTTGTTGATAGTCCCCGCTTTGGAAAAGAAAAATAGATTTGGCAGCCCTTATTTTGATGAGTCAGAGTTGTGCAGCAAAAAAAAAAAAAAAGAAAAGAAAAAAAAAAAAAGACAGTGCCCAATGAAGCAAGAAGAAATCCCAAACTCATACCAAAAATAGGCTACACCATTGCCTGACAAAGTATCCAGGTTTAAAATGAGGTGACGATGCTAAATATTCTCAAATCTCCAGAGAGCTACATCAAACCCATGAGACGTGCAGATTTTAGTGACACACATTGGACAGCCTCTCAGCACAGCAGAAAGAGAACAAGGTTCAAAGAGTTTACAAAGTCTACATCCATGTCTGTCTTTTCATATTCTGGCATCTAGAAAAGTCAAAGTAAGAGACGCTGACAGGAGTTTTTTTTTTGAGGGATTACAAAGTCCTCTCTGAAAACACGAGGAAGAAAATATATCAAAAAATTTATATAATACCAAAAAGTTCATTCACAGTGGAAAAACATCCCCAAACAAGTCACGATATTTTGCTTAAATTCCAGAGGGACTGATTTGATCTCTCTCTCTCTCTCTCTCTCTCTCTCTTTAAAGCTTAAAGCAGATTACAGCGATCCACATTGTGACAGAGACCCTCGTGAATCCCTCCATCAATAACTGACAGTCAGCCATCGATTTCCTTTCTTGCCGGTGGTCAGACCTGTCCATTATTTCTCATCGGGCAGTCCAGATGTAGATCTTGCAGTCTGTAGGCAAACAGCACACTGTGCCAATCTCCTCATCCTAAAACTCTCTGCCACAGCCACAACGTTACAGTGCAGAGGGATCCACAAACTCTGGATAGGGGCTGGCATGTGTCTCGGCTAAAAGGAAGAGGGTGGAGACTGGGAGATGCATTCACACGGAGAGGAGGAGACAGGGCTCCAGCATCTGTGTGTGTGCATGCTCAATACAAGCTGAGATTGCATGGCACCGGGAGAGCTACTTGTTGCTTTGTGTGATGAGTCACATGCAGGTGCATGACAACACCGTGTGCATTTGAGCCAATGTTTATTCCGATGACATGTTCTAAGCCTGGTAATAAAACCACATTCTGGCTTTGCTTTGTTCTCCCATTTAGCGGCACACAATGCATCCACCACCTTACCATCTTCCTCTTGACTCCAAAAAGCCAAAAGCTTTGCGTAAAAAACAATTGTTCCCTCAACTCATCTGCGGCTGTACCCATTATCACTTAAAACCCCACCCTTCATGTCCTTCCATAACCCTGTTCACCGCCTCCACCCGCCTGCCACAACATCACGTCTCAGAGACACATATTAGCCAGATGAGCGTTGTTTAGCCCAAGGCCGCTTCTGAGAGTCTGACTAACCGGCTAGATGGAGCTTATTGTGGCCACATCGGATGTTACTGTGTGTTACTGTGTGTTCTCAACCATGTCAACACCAAGACTCCTCACAATATCTTATGAATGAATATTATGTTCATTTGTGTGTGTAATTTATATACATACACACCTTGCATTGGGAGTGAAAAATAAAAATCTGAGCTTTTTAGTGCACCCAATACAGTAAAGGCAACTGACAGCACTGCATTGCCATAGCAACACCATTCATGTGAAGTGCATCGTGTTAAACCTTGAAGACAAATCGCATGGGCTCACTGCACCACCTGATGGCCTGCAACCAGCATGACAGTGCATGCAAGGTGCGCAACTACATTAGACATTGAAATTTGCAAATGCTAAACATGATTTCCTTTCAGGGATACAGGCTTGATCGTCTGTATTGAGAGTCATTCTTTTAAACGCAGTGGGCCTGAATCTAAAAAAAACCTGAAAGCCAATATGAAAAGAAGAAGAAAGCACTGATTGCCCATCCAAGAGAAACAAAACAATAAGCAAGAAGACCTAAATCACAGAGAAATAATGTCCATTAACCCACAATCCCATGACAAAGTTGAACGTCTCTGCCAGTCACCAGTTTCTATACTTACCGACTGGCCTCTGGGGATATTTGAGGATTTCTGTCATAAGGGATATCAGTGGTTCAGTTGATATTATGCATCATATTGATGCACATATGTTTTGAAGAACTACAATGAGCTGGAAGTGAACTACAAAGATCAAAGAAATGCAATTCAATAAGATATGAACCCATTAGTAACCTAGTTTTAAATCTAGTTTTTAGAGAACGTGGCCTGGTTATCAATACAGGGGAGGCCATTCTTAATAATTGGCCCATTACTAATATGGCCTCAAACCGAAGTAACACTAAGAACAAAATGCCATCTGATCTTGTAAGTGTTATGTACTATCTTTTTTTTTTTTTAAAGCTGTGGGAAGCTTAATGAGAAAGGTCAACATCTCACAACTAACACTGGGATTATAAATTGTCATTTTATTGTTTTAAAAGGCTGAAAATGCAACATTTACTATTTTACAGGTGAGAAACAAATGTCCAGTCAAATCTTTCTGTACCTGCTGGACTCAGTGTGCATGAACTAAGAAGTGATTCAACTAATTAATATATATATATATATATATATATATATATATATATATATATATATATATATATATATATATATATATATATATATATGTTAAGTGATTACCCTAACACTGCACCATAAATATTATTGTTTTCGTTAGCTGTGTGCAACCTCAGCTAATGATCAACCCGCGGCATATGCGCGGCAAAGTTACGAGTAACGTTACTTGTAATTTAACGGGCAAATATAATCTAAGCAAAGATAAACCAAACGTACAACATGTTGGAGGTGGGTGTAGTTAACAGTGGACTAACTATGACAAAGCTATGACAAAAGAGTTGGCTATCGTTAACCTAACTGCTAGCATTCAGTATTAGCGTGCGTTAAACGTTAGCAACAAACCTTCGCTCTTCCAGCTTCTAGTTTCCTCTGCCGTTCATCGTCATCCATATCTTGTCTTGAATCAAACAGTTAAAAGTTTAGGACACACGTCCTAATTCAAGTTAAAAACACACCAGACTTTCACTTGTAGCATAAGTTGGCTAAAACAAAAATCTTGAGCTTCCTTTAGAACCCAACTGTCAACAGATAATATTCAATATGGCCGCCAAGTCATCTAAGCTCCGCCCTTATCGAGTTCTTCTGAACGGACAGACCAATCAACTTACTGCATTCCACATATTCAGCCAATGGTGTTCGTGTTTGTTAAATATATTCCAATCTCTTGAACGTCGTTCAAAAACTAGAGAGTAAATTGTCCAATCAAATAGCTGTGTCAAGTCATCAATCTCGGATTGACGGATCTTGTAGCCAATCAGGATTGGCCAATACAAACCATGCCTCCACTCACTTCTGTGTTTTGAAAGTGAAATTAGATAGATAGATAGATAGATAGATAGATAGATAGATAGATAGATAGATAGATAGATAGTTACTTTATTTATCTCACAAGGCAACATTTTTTCCCTACAGCAGCATTTATACATACAGGTAAGCAATATAAATAGCAGAGTAAGAACAATCATAATATAAAAATGCACAATATATACAATAAAATAGAATAATATTAAATTAACTAACTAACAAATAGTGCAAAGTTTTAAGAATCAATCAACCAAACAAACAACAGTGTAACAATGTTATAGTTGTGTGATTGATTTGGCCAGAGGTAATTTATTATAAAGTCTTATTGCAGTGGGCAATTTACTCCTCTGTCTGATGAGTTTATATAGCAATGGAACAGCGTAATTTATGGCCACTGAGGTGTGGTTGCAATAAATTGTCTTAAAAATGTGTTCAAAAAAGTTACCACCATTCACATTAGATTTATTCAAACAATGACAATTGTAATCTTGTTCTGTGTATAGCTTGCCTTTAAGAAATTAGATTATCACTAGATTATCTATATCTTTCTAATTGAAAGAAATTCTGAATATAGGCCTAACTAAGCAGAATATATATATCTGATAATTTACAGTGCATACCTCATTTTGTCACTGTAGCCTGGGCTTTACATGGCCAGTCTTTAAAAAAAAAACTACAATCAATAGCAAATGGGATTTAAATTAATTAGGTGGGGATATATGATGTTGAAAGTCAAATCTTGATTTTAATCTTAAATATTCTTTAAATTTTTAGAGACTGGAAAATTAAAAGCACAATGTGGTCAATAAAGCGGAGTCTACTCAGTCTGCAAGTACGATAGCAAAGACCTCTTTGTGTTGAATAGTTTTGAATTGTGGAAGGTACCATTGACATTCTCCATTATTGACATTTAGCTGATACTAGAATGAATTCCCATCATGGCAAGTGAAAAATATATTATAACATACTTTAAATACACTCAGTGGTAAAATTAGCCTGTTATAAAATGAAAAAAGTAAAAGAAATTTTATTTTCACACCAAGATATTTGAGCAAGAGGCAGACATGGGGAAAGTTTCTGAGAGAATCTGATTTTGTGTGTTCAGGGAGTTATGATGGACATCTAGAACAACTGCACTGTGCACTGAGGCGAAAGCAGGATCTACTGAAAAGACTCAGGGTTTGTACAAAATATTTATTTATATTCATGGAATACAAACTTATTTATTAATGTATTAATATAATTTCTTAGTGTCATACATTCAGACAGTAAGATAAAGACTACAAAACTAGAGGAAGACATTCCCAATAAGTTAGAATAATGAACTCATGTTTTTCCCATGTCTTGTCATTGTGTGAAGCGTGTAATCGTTAGTGTTTTGTTGGCATTTGGTATCTATTGTGTATAGGATCAGCACATATTAGAGGACCTCAACAGACCTCACACCTGGGGAGGGTCACACAAAAAGTGCCCCTCCTCAGCCTCCATGCATCATCCAACAGACTGTGAGACACTCGGCATTAATCTCAAAAACACCCCAATCCCCAGATCTGCTTTTTCTATGTGGTGTGCTAAGTGTATTTAATCCTCTTCTCCTCCTCCCGATCCCCTTATTCGCTTCTATTTTTACCCCTATTTTTTCCTTTCACATGTTATTTGTACTGACACTGCCATACCAGACTGACTTGCAATGAGTTCAAGTGGTGTAAGAATAGTGCAAATTAAATATGCAAAATATGCAATTATTTCCCCCTGCCTTTATCTCTCTCTGCAGCTACCCCAGCATGATGGCACCATCATACAACAGCTGCCACAACAGCAGCCTCTGATTACTCAGATTCCCTAACCGGCACCGCGCTTAGGCAGCATCAAAGAGGGTATGCAACAGCAAACAGAACACTATCTTATTTAAATCACACTGTATTCAAATATGTCTGTATTTTTATGATAGACATGGTGGAATTTATGCTGATGCAAAATGCCCAGATGCACTAGATCATAATGCACAATATGATGCTGAAAGCCATGCCTCCTATGTCGCCACCTGGAGCGCCCCGTTACTGTGCCCCTCAAACTACATATCTTGGGCACGTACACAAAAACACACACACCCTCTCAAAGCCTTAACTCTGACCCTTTACAAAAATTGTCATCTCTGTCTCTCAAGAAAGTCCTGAATCTGTATTTTCAGGATAGTTACCAGGGAAACCACATTTTTGTAAGGCCAGATGTTAAACTAAGAGGAAGTGCTGTACATCATCATCATCATCATCATCATCATCATCATCATCATCATCACTATGGTACTACCCCTGCAGCACCACAGCTGCCTCCCATCAGCCACCCTAGATGGCCACCAGAGGTGTTATCTGTCCTAAGAGGACAAGCAGGAGGACATCTACCCTCCGTACTCCACGAAACAGCCCCTCTCACACCCCCACCACTCAATGTGTAAGGTGCACTGAGAGCACACATGTATTTGGAGTCTAGTATTTCAACCAATACATTTTTACAGACAAAAACATTTTTATGTGTGTCTTTTTGCAGGACTTAGATTTCTCTCTGAGAGTCCCCTGTTGTCTCAAACTGCTTGGCACAGAGAGACCTCGGAAGTGAAGCCCTGACTGCGTAAGACTGGTCAAACATATAAATCCTGAAAGGAACAAAAAAAAGTCAGACAGGAGCTCATTGCACATGCACTAATGGAATTATGTCTAATGAAAAAGATTTTCCTTGAAAATTTCCACAATGTATCTTGCATGAATGGCCAAAAATCATTAACCAACTTTTTACATGCTTGCTTGTCATCAACTCTGACCACGCAGCAATTCCTCAGATTCATTTTTGCAATATATTGATAACGTTAAAATGTATGTTTCCTCGCTATTTAAGTTATATTTGGGGGGCATTTATACGTAGCCTATAACCTCATGGCTCCACGATAAACGAGAGTCATTGTCCGATACTCACCATCCAAGACATGCAACATAATAACCTGACCAAAAATATGTTCGATAAACTAGGTTAATATGAACGCAATATTCTAACAATTAACATTAAATAAAACAATTCGAAAATCAAGTGACATTTGGTCAAAGTGATATGTATAACATAATAGTTGTTAAATTAATATTGAGAGTTCCTTCATAGAGCAATTGGAGATGGGATGCAGGACAAAAAGTGTCGTCACCCGAAACGGTATTTGAACCCTTGACCCTAGCCAGGAATAAATGTCCGATGCTCTGGATGATCTATCTAGAGATCTCTTAAAATGGAGATAGGACGCAAGAGAAAAACACTATCGCCCGAACAGGGACTTGAACCCTGGACCCTCAGATTAAAAGTCTGATGCTCTACCGACTGAGCTATCCGGGCTTCGACCACAGTTAATATGTGACGTAATAAGAACACAATATAGTATAAAACTCAACTTCTTTGCATGACATTTCATCAATAAATGCCTTATTGCGTTGTTAGCAGCTAACAGTAGCTAGCGACCCACAGTACCCTAGTTAGCCACCGTATGCTAATTTAGGCTAAGCTAACCGCAATGTGAAATGCAACTAAATATATGTATATTCAGTAAAGTCACTATCCGTGTCATTTTGTCTTGTCTTGGCAGTTACTTTTTCAGTCTACACAAAATCATTGCACCATTGTCTTGTCTTTATTGGAGGAATTTACAGCTGTACAAAATTGTATTAGACAAGACGTATTAAAAAAACAAAAACACAATCATGAATCTAACATTACAGCACTGAAGCAATGCATCCTTGCCCTTCACCATATTAACGTGCTTCTTTATCCCCATCCAAGTGCACAGCAGAAAACCAAAACTTTATTCACAACGGTCAATCATCATGGCACATCCCTTTGATAAATAAAATAATTAAAATATACATACATACAAAAACATACACATACAAATAATCCAAGTTAAGTGACACCCTCTCCATTAACAAATGATTAAAGTGCATAACTCTTCTTTTAAAGAATTGCAGCTTAATGACAACAATGACAACGAGGGTAAGTCATGCTGTTAATTAACAGGATGTGGAGGATGGTCATTCTTCTTGGGGGGGGGGGGGGGGGGGGGGGGGGGGTGAGTTCCTACTCATTAGAAGAATGTGTTTAAGATGGTCATGCACTTGTGCTTGAGGGTATTTTTTTATGGCACAGAAGTCAATATACATGCTTGAAATAGCCTTGTCTTTTTGAAAAACAATGAACGGTAAACAATAAAACCCGGGTTAAATCAGATTAGAATCAGATGTGTCTGGCTACACATCACAACATGTTGGCCTTTTAATTGTGTAAATTTGATTAATTAATTAAGCTGAATGTTTGTTGTGTGAAATAACCTGATAATATATATTTACACAGTGCACTTGATCTATGCTGTACAAGTATATTCTGAACAAGAATCTATCTGTGCAAACTGAGCTAGACTGGAAAAGTTTCTGAACATTTGAGAAAATTCAACATGAACTGTGTTATGCAATACATGCAGAAAGAAATCCCAAAATCCCTCAGGGTTTAAATCTTATTTCAAAATGTCAGGTGATTTTGATACAATTACAGGCCTTCATACTGTATGTTTTGCGAAGAGGCAGAATGTCAGCTGAAATACAGAGCACAGGGTGGGATACATAGCCTCCCGCTACTGGTACAATAACAGATTCACAAAATGAAAGTCATTGTGTTACCAGCATCGTTCTCAACGCATTTTGGTGAATGTTGGTATTGTTAGAGAGACACCATACATTCAAAAAGAGGGAACAATACAGACAGCACAATTAGGATTATTATGATCACATTGTGAGCAAATTGGTATGTATTTTTCTACAGCAGCACAGTGCAAAGAATGAAGTGTTCACACATTTCAGTAATACATGCCCTTTCATGATGTAATCTTTTGACATTATAAAAGAGCGTGGCGTAATCTGATGGTATCAATGGCTATTAGAAATAACTTGATTCTGTAGGTCCTCTTCTGATCCACAATTCCGATATTTACCCTGTTTGCCTGTTTTGGCATGTAGTAAATCATATAGTATCTTTGAATGGTTGATGGTGGCATCAGTCGTAACTTGACCAGGTGATTTCCCCCATTAAGTGTTTGTAGGAATCATGGTACATCGCTCTTGCACATGTCCATCTCCATCTGCGTCAGATCAGACTGTAAGTCCTGGGAAAATGTTTAGGTCAAGGCGGAGGATGTGTGTCTGGATATCTGTAGAGTTGTGGGATGCTGATACTTATTCACATAGCTTGGTTATGTAATCTAAAGTGAGAGAATGAGGGGAAAAAAAAAAAATTAAATTATACTTTCAGTGCCATATTAACATCGCCCTTCCAATCACACACATACAGCATTCACCTTGTGTATGTGAGGAGGCATGTCATCCTCTGAGCTCTCCTCTGGTAGTGTGTCGTGGTGTCGCGGTGCCGCCTGACCCTCCTCTGCCCACCCTCCCATGGGCACACCACGGGCTGACCTTACTACTTTTCCCCCTGCACCAAAAGAGTCTGGAAAACAGAAGGACAAGGAAAGCAGAGTTGAAAAGCACTTCTTAAGAAGAACGTGTGGATGATGGGCATTTTGTATGGCACAGAAGTCATTCAAAAATATTTACAAAAAAATTTGCATTTAAAAGAATTACATTTAAATGTATGTGGTGTGAAAGATGGAGACACAATCAAAAAGATGGGTACCTGTTGGGGATCCACTATGACGCCGCTGGCCGCTGCTGTGTGATGACGCCCCCTCCTGGCCCAGGGTGGTACTGCTGATGGCTGAAGCTGACGTGGGAATGGCACTGGGACTGGGAACTGTGGTGGGGAAAGTGTGTGAGCGCGGGAAATGTCTGGAGTTAGGGTTGGGCTCGCTCCTCACTTCATCAGGGATGCTGTCACTGCTTTCGTCGCTCTCCTGCCTGTGCCACGTGTGACGGGATAGCTCGCCACAGGACTGCTGCTTGTGTAGCTACAGGGGGAAAAAAATAGATAGGAGGAAGAATGGGGAGGACCAAAGACAGAGAAGATCGGTGAGATATATGAGAAGACAAATGTGGCAACACTAACTTCATTTGATTTGTCCTCTACTCTGTTCCCCACATATGCTCACTCACAATTACCTCATGCATGTAGAGTGCGTGGATGCTCATCTCAGTGGAGGCGTACTCTGACAGGACCAAACTGGTTAGTTGACCCTCCCATGCACTGCTGCCTGAGCTCACAGTCCGGGCATCCGTCCTATAGAAAGAGAATGCAAAAAAGAGGAGAAAATGTAGACACGGAGAGGAGGTGATAGGGATGAGAAGATGAGAGTATTGCTTATAAATTAAGGTTTAAACTACGTTATAACAATAAAGCTCTTTTCCATTTTGCACTTTGAACTGTGAGTTAGCCTCCAGTTCATATTTAGTGTTGTACAGAGAGATGTAGCCTCAAAAGGAATGGAGTTGGGGGAATGATTCAGAAGGAGAATGTTCTTACCCAGAGCCTGCCATTGCTTTGCTCATGGTAGACGTGTTGCCCGAAGCCCTGTGAGCTGCACTTAAGCTGCCTCTCAGGTGAAGACTACTGCTGATTGGGGAAAGGGAGCGTAAGGCAGATGCCCCATCGCTTAAGCCAGCTGCTGCCTGATTGGTCAAAGAGCCATCTCTGCCGAAATGAATGGAAGTCAGTGTGGAGGGACCCACCAAAAGGTTTGCAATGAGGCTCCTTGGCTACAAGAGAGAGAGAGAGAGAAAGGGCAAGAGACAAGAGTAACTCAAATTTAGCCTCTATAACGATGGAATTTAACTTATGACCACTGTGATACTGAAGCATGAATGTTGGTTTATCACTGTACCTCAGACTCGGACAGTGAGAGTGGATGTGTGTCTGCCCCTGTGGCCTCTCTGTGAACTCGCTCTTTCAACTGGCTGATGAAGTGTGTGGTCTCCTGCGGAGGCTGCCACTGGGGGTTGGTGATGGCAAAGTGCATCAGAGACAACTCTGTCTTCCCATCCTCTGCCTGTTGGTAGATAGACGCCTCTGTCTTCCCCGCTGACATCCACTACAGAAGGGGGAGAGAGGGTCAACCCACAGATGCACACATTGACTCTTAATTCACTTGTATTTCAATCTAATGCATGTCACACAGTCTAAAGATAAGTCATTCGGGTATTTTTCAAGTGCGTCTTCATCAGCGTATGTCTGTGTGGCTGCACTTGATGTGGCCGTCCCTCACCGCAGGGTGTCCATGCTGCCTGATGTCCATCTGGGCAAAGGAACAAGTGTCTCCTACCCCGACCACCTCCACAGTGAAATTCCTGAAGAAATCAATGATCTCCAGAGACTTCCTCCTCAGACAGAAGATCAGGATGATTGGGGTCACGACTGGACTTATCAGCTCCTCTAGAATAAACACCTTGAGGAAAAACAGCGGGGAAAGGTTGACGCTGTACACTCAGGTAGCCAAGTCGGGTTCAGCAATCACACCAAAAGGTATCCTGAACCTCTGATTCGTAAATTGAGTGTGTTATGTAGAACGACACATTCATTTTGATTAAAATCTTGAGGAACGGACTTCATGATTTAAGATTCTAAATGCCACCAGCTGGGACAATCTGGGAGTGTAGAGTAAATCTCTTCGCTTAACAAATACAAGGTGCTTCCTCAGACTGCTTCAGTGGATCTTCTTCAGAGCCAACAGCAGAAATCTTTAGTTTTACTCTCTAGATATGAATGCAAATAACGGAATGAGGGCAAAGCTCAGCATTAGAGACAAGAAGCTGTGTACTCAGATGATATTCTCTAGAAAAATAGCAGTTATAGAAATAGATGTTCAGAGAGGATTTGACAAAATAACTACAGGTCTTTTTCACAGCAGGCATTTTGAGTTGTCATAGTAAAAGGAGCACAGATGTAAGTAATACCATTAATGATGGCTTGAATGCATTTATAACTGTCCCAGACAGCCATGTCCATGAGCCAGTTTACACACTAGCAGGGAAACTGAAACCGGCATTATCTAAATGGATTACATCCACCATTAATGTTAATTAATTAAACCTAATATTTTTTGTGTTATGACATGTTTAAATGTCTACCATGTATAAAACACAGTTTTCGATAAGTTACTTCCCTTGTGATTACTCTCGATATTTATTCCCAGTTCAGTATCCATACTCACTGCTTTGTACTGGAAGAGCTGGGAGAACTGGTCACGAGTCTCATATCTATGTGCATTGCCCTGCCAGTGGTCAGGCATGTAGTGGATATGAGCCAGGATAACCCTCAACAGCTGCTCAGGACAAAACACCATGTGCTTATCTGGGATAAATGATCTGAAGAGACAGAGACACAGAGGTGATGGAAAATAAGTCTTACAACTTAAAGAGGTTCAAAATCAATGGAAAATATTTAACTAGTTTGTGGAAAAGTGCTTGTTAAATAATCCTTGTCTGATTGTCTTGAATATCTTGGATTGTTGAATGTGCAAAAAAAATTATACAGACATAGAACTGGATTTTCTTGTTCCCAAATATCTAATTATTTCAATCAAGAGCTATTAAAAGATTTCAGATAGTTGAGACCTACTTAAGGAAGGAAACCCTCTTATACTCATCCATTATAGAGCAGAATAAGATGCAGGAGAGCTTTAAAGGGATTACAAGTCTGGGTAGCTTTAAAAAAGGCAATAAACAAATGGCTAATGGTCAACAACCCGAACATAAAAGTAACCTGAACCTGAACCATCCCACGTAGTTGAATATTTGTGTCTAATATTCTGATTCTGATTTTGCCATTTCATATCAGTTTTTTGGTGGCGATGGTAATAACTTACAGGCAATTAACAATGATATAATTATATGTTTTAACTATTATAGTTGTTTCTACAATTGCAATGATAAGCTGCTGCAGGCTGCACTGCCATCTCCCAGCCCCTACTTTCCCTCCTCATTGAACCACAATTGTTGCTGCGTCAAATGATTAATCTGTGTGTTTATAAAATGCTTTGGTTAAATAAAATAATTAAATCTGCATACAGACTAACTGGGTGACATTACTCCCCTACCTGCAGACTGTGATACACACTCCAAGCAGCGTGATCGATGAGAGGACATGTTCCACTGCAAGAACGTCCTCGTCATAGATAGTCAGGGCGATGAGGACGGCCAGAAGAGACCCGGCAAAAAACGCTACATTTTTGGCAACCACCGTCAGCAGTGGTGAGAGGAAACAGTTCATATACTTGGATGCAGCCTGAAGGAAACAAAAGGAACAAAGGAAGAGGAAGAGAAACGGGAGGAAGCAGATTTAATTATTAACTTTACAAGCAGTTGAGGAGAGGCACCAGTATCAGTATTGAGGGCAAGATTTTAATACAAAACCATGTTATTGTTAAGTGATGTTTTTGCACTGCCACATAGAGACATTTATAATCTTTCTTTTTTTAAAGTATCAGAGGACAAGCAACTAAGGAGCATCAACTGGTGGCAGGAGATAAGCTACTATCTCATCTGACCTTGTATCCTTTGCTGAGGCGGGACATGAGCTCATGGTCCAACTCATTAAAGTGCCGCAGGTAACATCGACCATACAGAGACCAGCATCTCGCTCCCAGAGAACCAGGCTCTCGCTTGATCACCTAGGTACACACGCGCACACACACACACACACACACACACACACACACACACACACACACACACACACACACACACACACACACACTTGTCTGGAGCACTAAATGAGAACATAAAATGTAGGTTTTGTGTGGGCATGTGAACCACTTACCTCTGTATAACTAAAGAAGGCGTAGAGAATCTGCCACACCAGAATGACTGGACACAGCAGTAGGTTGGCAATCCCAATCCACAGGATACGGGATGCTAGCCTGTCGGCCAGCTCAAGCCTGTTACCTCCTCTCTTATACTCTGATTTCAAGCTCCACTCGTTCTCAAACAGAGAGCCTACAGAGTAATCAAGAATAAAAACCAAAGGGACGTAAAAGAGAATACTCCTTTGTAATTCTAAACCTTGACAAATAGGCAAATATATGAGTGTGTGCATGCAAATAGCTCCTTTCACCTGAATATGACACCATAGAAAGACAGACAAAAACAGGCTGTACACAGAAAATGAATCACATCGTCAACATGGACGCACCTGGCCCCCAAAAGAAGATGAGCTCAAAGTTGTATTTGAGACCCCGGGTGTAGAACACAGACTCCCCAAGTGCAGGAAGTCGAAATCGCACAGGAAGGAGTGATTTATTCACCATGGCCACCTTGAGAAGTGCAGGAAGAACGTTTTGGATTAGGGTCACACTGTTCTGTTATGTTTGCAAGTAGCTGCATCATCAGACATGAATAGTTCAGAAACCAAACAGTGGGATTAAGATGTCATCACAAACGGACAAACCATGTAGTTTTTAAAGCGGAGGATGCGGTGGTAAATGTCCAGCTCTGTCAGCTCTTTCTTATGGATGCAGATCTGGTGCTCCTTCTGGATCTCTACTATCCTGGCCTGAACCTCCTGCCATGTTGCATAGGGAAGTTCTGACTGAAAAGAAAAAAAGCACAATAAATGCCAGCAAATAAAATATCCAATACCCTTCTAAAACAAATGTCTTTGTCTGTCTCACCATGGTCATCTTGAGTGCGTTGATGTAGAAGGATCGGATCTCCCAGTAGCAGCAGACATTGTAGATGAATTTGACCAGGCGGTGTAGCCAAAACACCCCAGAGATTATCAACACGAAGATCACAAACGCATTGTCTCGGATACTGCGGGAGAAGATATTCACTTTTATAATTCAAAAATGTATACATCCAACTGCATTACGGTCTCCAGACATACTAAGAAAGTCTTAAACATTCATGTTTCAGTGTTGATGGTTCTTTATCTCACAAACACAATCACAACACAAGAAATAATTATTGCCTGAATTACAGCGTCACACTCACCGGGCACTGCAGACATCCACTGGGAGGAAGGCATCGGGCAAGGTGACTTTAGATGAATCGGTGTGATTTACAAACTTGTTGGCGAAGAGTATGTCATAGTCCACACAGTTAGCCAGGAACACCGTGAAGCCAACCACAAACAGCAATTGACTGCAAGGAGAAAGAGAGAAAGAGGAGAGGACATACTACTTGTTACAGTTTTACAGACAGACACAAGACTCTCTCAAAAACATAATTCCTGATGGATAGGTTACATACACCAGCTCAAAGATCTCTCCCAGCAGCATACAGGTGAATCCATTCTTCTGGTGCAGATTATAGACGTAACAGATGTTAAGGAATATTGTGAATGTATCTGAGGTTAGCAACCTTGTATTAAAACTTTCACGGTGCAAAATCAAAAGGAGCACAATTCATGCGTCATGGACAATAAGGACACAACACATTAGGAATACATGCCAAATCTATGTAAAAGGATATTCTCTGGAAAAACAGGTCCAGGTTTTCAATATGGTGCCATTGGGCTGCAAAATATTCATTACAAAATTAGTAACAGTGTTAGTCATCACTATCAGTGTAAGGTGTGTTTCTGTGTGCGTGATAACTTCATGAGTTGTTTGTGATTCGCGTACGCATGTCGTACATTTGGCTCCTTCAGGTACGTGCATCAGCAGGTTCTCTTCTCCAGGCGGAGAGTCACTGTAGGATGCTTCCAGGCGCTGGTACTCTGTGTCAAAGTGCGCCATAGTGACGGCAGCTTACGTCTCACCAGGTAGCTGAGCCCACTGCTACAGACTGGAGCCCAGAGAATGGCAGAGAGAGATGAGGGGAGGGCAAGAGGGATGAAGATACACATACAGGTGATTAACAGGACGAGGAAGAGGGGGGGAGATGCCTTAGGAGAAAGGTTTACACCTCACATGATATGTTAATAATCAACTCATTTAACACTTACGCCCCATAAATTATGGAAAACATGTAGTACAGACCACAGCCTCTCATAATACCACCAACGTTCCCAAAGAGACTCAACAGATAGTATTGACTCAAGACCATGGTTACATGGTTTAGAGTACAAACAATATATACAATACAATGATGACAAAACGATGGAAACCCAGCAGGAATGAAGTACAACAACAATGATTTAAGAAGCATCTTAATTTGGCTTACACAACTGAAATATCGAAATCTTATGGTGTGATAACTGTCCTTAAACCAAGAGATTACATCACAAATCAGAGACCATTATTACACATGTAAGTTAGTCTTTACTGTAGGTGGGAAGAGATACTAGATCATTGAAAGATCTATTAACTGTGGACACGACTAACGTACATAAACTGTCTCAAAGCAGAGCTATGGTGTATGTCAATTTCAGAAATTATTTTACCTCCATTGCAGTACAGTACGTCCTCTCCAGCTGTGGTATTTACTCAACATTACCAGCTGTAAAAAAGAAAAAGAAAAAAGGAAGAGACATTTTCTAGGACCATAACAGACTGTAGGACCGGGGCTTTTATGTCACATTTCTTTTCGGAGGGAGTACAGTACAGCACGAGGCTAAACCTAAAAACGAGATGAACGAAAAAGCGTTTGACTGTTTGGTGGTTATTTGAAACAGGATATTAGCAGAGACACGTCAGAGTACGAAGACAACACAGGAGAACCGATTCAGGTGTTGTTGTTGTCGTGGTTTGACAGCACAGGCCTGCCTCCCTCTCAAAAAAACATGTCGCCGCATGGAGTGCTTACCGTTAGCTTCCTCCTCCTCCGCAACCTATCCCAAGGTTTTTCTTTTATTAATCTAGTACCCGTCTCGTTTTCGTTTTTCTTTTGGCTGCCTCACGAAGTCATACACGAACCAGTTTCGTTTTCGAAACAGCTAGCTGTGTGGCGTCTGTCACAGCAGTGGGGAAAGGGAGGTTATCCAATCAGAAAGAGAGTTATTTAATGGTAAGAAGAGCCAACCAATCAGATGTAATCAGAGGCGGGCTCTTAAATTGTGTTTTGTATATATGGACCAACACGCCTTGCGTGAAGGGCCTCCATGACGAGCTCCTCAGCTACAGTGGTTTGTCTAATTAAATGGGTGTTTACTACCACCGCCTGGCCGTTTTAAGTAGCGCTACAATACGGTTCTGTCATACTGCAAGTGTACTCTTGGTGATGCTGCTACATGAGGATTCTACAGGTACATTAAAAACAATAACATGTGACAATTCCTGTTATTACACAGATTTTTTTAGTGATTTTTGTCATCTGTCATTGTTGTTTTACATCTTAAAATGAGTATTTAGAACATGACTTTTGATCAACTCAACGACATTATCATATAAAGTATACAGTGAAAGAAATTAAAAATAATGGTAACTCTTTATTTTATTAGAATTATTTCCTCTAATATCTGAAACTTTTCAAGCAAGGAGCTATAAAGAAAATAGAGACAGTAGTCCGTTGATACACTTCCACCAATTAATTGATTTAAGGACCTTAAGTTTGTGATTACTGTGTATGTTGGCTGTAGAGGCCTAAAACATATTATGTCCAAAATGAACAGCAGCCATTACCATAGATAATATGTCTGCTAGTTTCTGCTACTTACACATTTTTGAAATACATTATTTCTATGCCAAATGAAGCTGAGAGCACACCAACTAAAGATCCTAATAACTTTCTTGGCAAATATTAAGATTCAGACTCAGATCGAGAGGTTGAGAATTAACAGAGCAGCATGGCCTCTATATGTTTTGTTATTAATACCAAATAATGTGATCTTTTAAAGCTTTGCTTGTGCATCATATTTCTATGAGCATACAGTAGATGGGTATAGATGTACAGTAGATGACTCCATAGCACCAAGATGATGCTTTGCAAAGCCAAGCTCACCTTCTGTTGCTCTCTGCTGTGATGAATATTCATACATGATTGTCAAGACTTTGGACAGCTGTGCTTTTGTTCACTGTGTCACTGGGTTAGTTACACTGCTACCTTTCACTGTGTAAGTGTGTGTGTGTGTGTGCGAGTGTGTGTGTTTTTTGTGTATATGTGTGTGTGTACTTTTGCATATTGAACTTAGTACAATGACGATTTAATTTGCCAGTCTCCCCAGACAAGTAAATTAATAAGAATGGTTTTCACGCACAAATACCTGGATAGTCAGTCCACACAAACAAAAACAGGAAGACAAACAAACATGCAAACATATATGCACATTGCACACAAAGTCATTAACGCTAACAGTCTGACAGGTCGACAGCTCTCTGTGCTATCTGTCTTTCTTTAACACCTCCACAATACATTTTTCAATCTCTTTCTTGCCCCCAATCTCTAATTTTCTTTTTTTTCCCATCATGTAACTTGTTTTGACAGTGTGTCTGTTTGTTTGTGTGTGTGTGCAGATTTTTTTTAAAAAAGGGCAGGGGTGTCTTGAGACAGGGGGGAGTCTGTGTAATCCTGTTATTATAGTGGTCTGGGCAATTTAATCTGTTCTGATTAGGATTAGGCTTCATTCAGTTTAATCCAGTTGAAAAAGTCTGTCTCAACAGAGCTCAATAGCTGATAAACCACAAACAGTAACTGAGATATAAAAGTAATGTAATGTACAACTCAAAATTTCTCACCTCAACCTCTTGTTAGAACGTGCTTGTATAGCTTCACTTTCTGTTAATTCACTTAATTTGTTGACGTTTGTACAGGAAAAGTAAAGGGTAAAATTGCAGATGTTACAGATAATCTAAAAACGTAGAGATTACTTTTCTGGCCTGACTGAGCTAAAACATTTTTTGCCCTTTCTCCTGATCACAATAGACAAAATACAACCAAAAAGTACATAGCATTGACATTATACAGATAATTGAAAAATAATATTGAGTTTTCCAGATCTAAAATTAAGATATAACTTATGTTGTATGTTATGATTCTGGACTGTTGTGTCTGTATGTGTGTGTGAGCATGATAGTACTCTGCTGCTGGCTATTGCTGGCTGATTAAATTACCCCACTGTCTGTCGGGAATTAGGGGGTTACATTGACAGCTAATTTGGTCCAAAGACGTGCTGTCATGCTGCCATGTGTGGTGCTGGGATAGCAGGGGTGGGGGTGGGGTGTGGCAGGTGGGAGTGCCGGGATGGGGGCCAGGGAAAAGGGAATCAGGATGAAGTCATCTCTCTATGTAATCAGATCAAGCTCCTTCCCGGGCTTGCACCCATGTGAACTCAACACAGCAGGTATGGAATCTATACACACACATGCACAAACAATTTACACAGGGTGCAATATTGGACTCCTTAAAAATGAAAATGTAATCGTTGCTTGTCTTCCTCTCCCTGCTGGTACCCCTGGGGCGGTTTCCCAGCAGCCCTAATTGTCCCACTTCCTGTAGGGCTTGGCAAATATTCAAGAGATTACTGTTTTAATCTATTGCTGTTATAATTTTGAGGAATTATTTTTTGATTGGGGCGAATCATGATTCAGTTGTTTTCTAAATTATGTCAATTTATAGTTACTGAACTCAGGATTTTAGGAATTCTGAGTCTTCTGACCCCTACATTTTTAACAGTCAGTTATTCAGTCTAGTGTCTCAATGTCCCAAGATGACAGTTTACTGTTTCAAAGCAATCTGCCGGGAAAGAAACTCTGGTGGAGAAGTAATGAGGGGTTAACAGGGCTGGGTATTAAACCTCAATCTTACACTGATACTTTGAGAAGTTTGTTATTTTTTTACCAAATGAGTCAAAACCTATTTATATCCTCCAAAACAAAACTATTGGATAGCCACTAATATCAACCAGCCTCAAAATATCGCCCATTTGTTAGTGTTCAACTGGGAAATGTTTATTCCCCTAAAACCTCTAAGTTTAATGGTGGTCCCTGAAATATGCCACCTGCAAATGTTGTCAATCAGTCCGGTGTGATTATCAGCTATATTATTAACCTGCAATTTTCCAAACCTGAACATTGATACATGTGGAAGGAGGTCTTATGTTTATTGCCATATGTATTTTACCCCATATTGCACAACCTTTTGTGGTCTCTTATTTCCCCTGAAAGATATTTTGGACACTTGTGGACAGAAAATAACACACACACATATACACACAGACCCACGCACGCACAGAAGGAATCAGTTTAATATCAATTTCCTGTCCGGGTTGTATTTAACTGGAGATGTTTGACAAGGGTAGATTGTTTTTGTCTGTATGTGTGTGAAGGAAATAGTGATTACCTGTAAGGAGAGGAGGTCAAGCTTTCATTTATAGTTTGCTGATATAGCACTGTTGGCCAAATTATTTTTTTGAAATAGTACACCGCTGTCTTTGGATAGGAGCAATAATACACACTCCACGGTCTGCTGATAGTAATTACAACTTGAACACCTACATTTTGTTCCCTTTAAAAAGTCGACTGGTCAGTAAATTTCTTTCCAAAATGACCTTCTTCATTCTCCTTTATTCTTAGAAATGTGATTCAATTTTGAATCCAGAGCAAAGTGTGTTGCATGAGTCATGCACATTGGATGACATCATATATGTCACTCTCTGAGAGTGTGTGTGTGTGTGTGTGTGTGTGTGTGTGTGTGTGTGTGTGGGGAGGGGGGGGGAGGGTGTGCATCAGACATGAATGCATGAATCATTGTCTCGTTCAGTATAGCCTACTTGTCCCCGGGGAGTGAACTCTGACACCACTTCATGGATTGTCCCTCACAAGCACCACAGTGGCTGAGCATCTTCTTTTTTCCCCACTTTTTCCACCTTTGTAATATAGAGTAGCAATATTAAAATAATGTTTGTTTTTCTATTTATTGCAATGATTTACTATTTTAACTTAAAAATCAGCAATTCAGATCTTTGTACGTCTTTGCACAGCCATCTCTCGATGTTCGCTTTGTCTCTCTGTCCTTACTCTCTCTATACTGTATCCCTGTTATACGTATGCATCGTAAATTAAGTAGTTGGGCATCCAGACATGCAGATGTCCATCAGACCTGCTCACTAGACAAAAAGGTTAAAGGTCACAATCAGCAGTTTAGTTGATAATCAATACAGACAAAGATGATGGCATGTGAGGACAGATAAAAACTGTCTGGTGGAAAAAAATTACAGAAACACTTAACAATATATAGAGTTGCTTCCCTTAAATGAATAGTGTGACATTTTGGGGAACATCTTCATTTGTTTTTTTGCAGAGTTAAATGACAACATTGACTATAGCTGCTTAGCTTAGCGATGCACAAAGATTCCAAGAAGTGACTGTGTCAGGCTAGCAGTTTGCCCCTGTTTGCATTCTTTGGTGGATGTTATTGCTCCATCGGAAGGATTCAGCTGGTATGATATTCTATCCATAACTGGACTATTGGAGAAGCTCTCCTTAAAGGTGGTATAAAAGTGTTTGTATTTTAATGCTTTTTTTTAATTTGGCGTGATGAGAATCTGAGTGACTGATGTTGAAACATACTGTTGCGAACAGAAGTGTTTGGCCACTGCTGGCAGAAGTTTAATATTGAGTAATTCAAAGTCAATTAGATTAGAGACTAAGTAACCTCATCTGCTCGATATTACATTTCCTCGAGTGTTAGAGTTTGTGTGTTTGTATGTCACTGGGAAACGCATCATGAACCCTAATGTAGATTAATGAAAACAAGGTTTAATAAAGCTGCTGCAGTTATTGTTATAGCATAGTTTGTCTTGCACTGCCAGAGTGAAACTTGGTTGATGTATCGAATGAAGAAAGGCATCAACCATTAAATATTTGATTATTTTTAACATATAACAAGGGGCATCTTATATTTAATGGGGTGTATTTATACACATATATAAGTATATAAGACCAAACAAAGCATCTTTGTATCTGGGACCATTGTAAAAACCAAAACAGAGCTTGTTGAAATTTAACCCCCAGGCCTTGCTTTGGATTGTCCCATTTTACCAGTTAACTAGTACAAAGTAAGGTTGATGATCAGGGCATTTCACACTGAGTTTCTCTGTATCCCTTTTATTCAGTGTGTCCTCTCAGACAGCAATAAACAGATGTGTCTGCAGGGAGAGCGTCGGGTCACAGAGGAGGGGGCGACTGAAAGAGACAGAGGTTAATAAATGAGGAGAGATTTATGGATGCCGCGGATATAAAGCTGATTGGCTGTGACATTGTGAGTGATGCATATTACCGCTTGCAACATATGAGATGCACCCACTCACACACCAGTTACCAGATACATGTGATAAATGATATGCTTCTTAACTGTATGTAAGTGTTGTTTGTCAGTTCCATAGATGTGTACATACAGATGAAGTCCTGTGCGATGTTTGGGCTCAGCTTTGAGCTCTTCAGTAATCTGTCTGCGTTTTCACTTGGAGAACCAGAAGGACCTATTGATGATCTGTCCACAACACACACTTCTCTCTGATTCACACCCCCCCCACACACACACATTCAGTGAAACAGTAAGAAGAGAAGGAGACGTCAAGGAGAAAGAGAGAGGGATAGAGAGCTGTGGTCAGATGAGTAAGCAGAGTTCTGCTCTTGACTCGCAGGGAACAAAATCTGTACCACAATTCACTGCTGAGGGTCACACAGTCATGGTCTTGTCATAGTAATGAGAATTTAATAGCCCAGACTTTCTAATGTCTGTGTATTTAAACGTGTTTTTTCAATGCATGTGTGTGTGTTCCTGTATACATGTGCATGTTAGATGAGTTGGGTCGATGGCTTTTAGGTAATAATAACGGACAGCACAACCCCCCTCCTGCCTTTCCACTCCAGGGATTTTTCTGTGCAAATTTGTGTCCGTTGCATACAGTATGCTATTGACTTCCATATAGATCAAAAATATGTTCAGTACATTTGTTTCATACATCCTGGAGTACCAGTCGGGTGGGGTTTAGTTGCAGACAACATGAAGGGTTTTGAAAGGTGCAATTTAAAGGGAGTCAGGGCAGTAATATAGCAGCAAACAACTATTTGCACTGCGCTCATAACGCTGTCCTGACCCACAGCCCCATCTGGGAAGTGTAGCACACACCCTCCGGTTTTCCACGGTAAACACTGTTAGCTCTGTAGTTTGCACCGTTAGCTCTGTTTGCACCGTTTGCTGTGAGCCGCCAGCTCAGCAGTCGCCATGTTGAGATCAGTGACTGAGACCAACAGAAATGCTCTCAGTCACTGTTATCAACAGTTATCAAAGTAATCAATTGATTGATTAATCAACTAATCGTTTCGGCTCTACTTAACATGATCTGAATTGTTCCGGTGTGATAAACCACTCTCATTGATTTAAAACAAATGCTTAAAATAAACATAGTTAGGCATGTACATTTGCTTACAGATTTTGGTGCATTTAGGATTTTGTGTGTAGCCTGTATCATGACTGGTTTATACAGTAAATGCATTGTCTAATCAAAATGTTCCCAATACAGGCAAAATATTAATCCCCACTTTTCTCCCAAAATGGCCAATGATGTCAGCGACCTTCAGAGCGAGGCCTCATTAAATTTGAAAAGAAACACTTCTAAGAAAACAAGAGAGATAATTTGAGAGTCCATTATGAATCGTAAGCGCTGCTGCAGGCCACCTAATCACGCTGACAATGCTGTAATCCCTGTTAGTCCTGTGTCAACAAACTGCTTCTGGTACCTGAATGCACCACTGCAATATAACTCTGGCAATTGTTTTTAGTACATGTTACTGAATATTTACAGTGACTATAGACATTCTCTAACAATGAAACACCAAAATATCTTTGGGTTTGGTGACAGGACAGGGGATTTCTGTTATACTGGTTTATGGTTATAAACCACTCCTCCCGTTTAAGACAACCTGTCCTACAGTTTAGAGTGAGCGCGAGTGTATGATGTGTGTTCATGGACTGTATTGCTGCAAGTTTACTATAGGAGTTCTCCCTTAAAGCCACTTAATATTAAAGATTATAAAGATCGGGTCTCATTTCCTGAGTGTTTGTGTGTGTGTTTAGCCCAACAGACAGGGTAGTTGAGGCTAAAGCTTTTGAAATGTCTCCCTGATGAAGATGGGGGGCCACATCAAATAATACTTCCAGGCATGCATACAGGAGGCCCCCTCTATGCCTCCAGGGCTCCAGGGGGAACTGGCTGAGCTTCACAATGCTTTATCCAAGAGAGGCCTCACCCCACTGGGCTCCTGATGGCTGCACCTGGCCCCCTCAGCTTGGCCTTCTGAAGAGGAGAATAAAACCACACACGGTCCACATCACATAAACCAGCTGTCTATCCATTTCTAACTCATTCATACAAACTGGTGTCTTTGGGGACATTGTGTGTGTTATGTTCCTTGATTTGGTTTTTTTTCCCCCTGCTGTTCTGGTCCTGTGTGCATATATGTGTATGTGTGTGTATGTGTGTGTGTGTGTGTGTGTGTGTGTGTGTGTGTGTGTGTGTCGTGAGATATCATTTTTCACCCTACAGGGGCTCTGACTAACCCTGTAACCAAGCCTCCTCCTCCTATGCAACGAGGGGTAGGCTTTTCAGGATAGATCATATATTAACTCTCCCCCTCTCACTCTTTTTCTCTTTTGATACACATGAATACTGCTGACAGCTCTTGCCTCGTGGCTAATTTAGACATAATTTCAGTCAGTGATTGGAGGATTTCTTTCTCTGTGTTGTCTTAATATTCACTCAAGCCAACTTGCCAACATTAATAATTTTATCCTTCAAGAATCACTTCTAATGTATATTATACATGGAAAAGTAGGCATATAGGGGACATAATGCTGTACCACTTTATGATCAATCAACCTTTATATAGGGTCTAGAAGTTGTGTTAGATATTGACAATGAATGGTTCACAACTTTGCGAGTCAGCAGTTTTAGTTGTTCATTTATTAATATATGAAGTTTGGTTCAGGTGCTCTGTAGCTCTTTTCCAGAAGATCAGAGGTCCGGCAAGACATTTGATTAAATACCTTAAAAGGCAAATTAGGCATACATTAATGGCACAAAGGCAGAGGCATCAGTGGTTACATTTCTTTTAGAAAGTTGAGAGAAACAAATCTTATTTTCCTTTTGCATAAATCCTCTTTCCCTTCTTTTTGTTGCTGCTGCTGGACAATCTGGTTCATTTCATGATCAACACCTGTAATTGGGCTCTTTCATTTATTCTAGTAGTCACCCACCAAAGCAACATATTCCCCGCTGGAATGCTTTACACATGGCGACTACTGTAAACAGTAAAAAAATGCAGATCACTTGTGATCCAGTTTTTTTTTTTTTTTACCTTAATACTTGCGTTGACAACAGCAACACAACTTCAAACCTATACCACCCTTCATTTGCCCTGTGTGTGTGTGTGTGTGTGTGTGTGTGTGTGTGTGTGTGTGTGTGTGAGCTGAATGCGTGTGTTTTGCGTTGGACTGTGTCTGCACCGCCCCGTCGGTGTGTGAGGTGGGCAGCGTCAAGCTCACTCTGCCCCCGGACTGGTCCTCTCGCTCAACCGAACGCACTATAGCCTACCCACAGCCTCTCTCACACGCACACACGCACACACGCGCATCCACAGACACACACATACACATACACACGTACACACACACACGCGCGTGCACACACAGACATTGGAACGCTGAAACGAGGCAGACCTAGAATCCCGGGGCGCGTCAATTAGCGCTCCTCCGACGGATCCCTGGTGTGGACATTTTTAATTTTCCATCACAGCCTTCTTGGATTTTTCTCATGTGGCTTTTTTGCGCATAGAGCCCGGACGCTGCCGAGGTGTGTTTGAGCAACTAAGCCATTTCGGAAATGAAGACAAACGCTCGGTGAATGGGAAACACCAACACGGAGGCACCTCTACTTTTCCCTCATCCCAACGAACACGCTCATCTTTCCGTCGGCGAGATTTGCGCAGCCGAGACCGGAGCCGGTGTCTGCGCTCTGCGGGGCCGGGCGCGCGTCGTCTGGGAGGAGTAGGGAGAAGGAGGATGGAGGGGTTTTTCACAGAGGTAAGCTATGGAGAATATGTGTCACTGTTATGGAGCTGAACACCGATGACAGCTTAAGCCTTTCACGGCGTGATACATACAGCCTATGCATTTGCACCGATGCACGGCCCAACGTGTAACATGCTTTTGCTATTTGTCTTTTGATTTCCATCGGTTTTTGGTTTCGGCAGGTGTTGCTTTGCTTCCGTCACAGTTCCTAACAAACCCCCACAAGGAACAGGCCTGTGTCTTAACTGCACGCCTATGTGTCGATTAAAAATAAACACCCCGTTTATTTTATTATCACTGCAGAGCATCAGGGCCCGGCTGCCGGCCGGCCGGCTAGGTGAATTAATTCAGAGCAGAGCTGCAGATAAATTGGCCAAACGAGAGCTGACACGGGCTTTTGCATTCATAAAGCTGGCTCTCGGATTAAAGACAATCTGTTAACGGAGGGTAGACCATGTTGACCCTCAGCAACAGCCCTCCCACACCATGCTACTGTTAAGACACCATTTATGTGCTTTTTAGTGCGCTGTCAATCAGAGATCTATGGGTGGGTATGGGTCGGAACACCGCTGCAAGAATTGAGGAGGGGGTGAAGGAGGAGGAGGGATATTTGTGTGTGTGTGTACGTGGATGGAAGCTATAGGTGAGACAAATGGTTAACAACCAGTACTGAATATAAATCAGAGGTTATTAATTAAGCCCATTGCATTCCTCTACTGCCTTCTGGGGAAGAAAACCTCACAGGCTTTCACCTCCAGCATCCTGGGATTCATCTGACAAACCATTCTCATGCTTGTAAAACCAAGCCTGATTTCTGTATTTCCATTCATTTTTCCCTCCACGTAGTGTCTTCATTGCAAACCTATCGTACCTCTTTCCTCCTTTCATTTGTGTTTCGGTCCATGCGCACCATTCAGTGGCACATGCATCCACGCAATCTCACGCAACGCTGTTTTGTCCGCTAACTTTGATGCCAATATCCGTCCTCTCCAAGCTACTTATCCTCCCCCCTCTTAAGTTAATCTGATATGGGTTTAAATGCCTTCCACATTGGCAGTGATGTCATGCCATTTATCAGTGTATGTGTGTGAGTGGTTGTGTGGGTATCTGTGTGGGTACCAGGTCCATGGCAGCACTGGTGTCCGAGGATTTTCTGACTGTTGCTGGGGAACAAAACAGATTGAATCCTGGTAATAATGTGTAATTTTAACAATAAAAAATGTCATGACAACTGTTCGGATGATCAAGTGCAACAACCATTTTTCCTGCTCCATTTCCCAACTGTCTGGGTGTAATATATTGATCATAGCATTGATTCACAGACCACACATCACCAACCCCGCATCCCAAACAGGGATAGACTCTGAAAGCCCATGTGAGACCTGAAAATGGAGTGACTTATTGAGTTATGATGGTGAGGCCCGCAGTCCTGCATGAACTGCATATCTGATACCCAGAAACCTGACTTCATGCAGTGAGGAGCTGAGTAAGCAATTCTCTCGGGAAGTGTCGGTCCAACATCCACTTAGTTTCATTCCTCTGCAATCTTTATCTTATACCACTGCGCTCCTCCACTTGTCTCTATCCTTTAAACCAGAAAGAGTGAACAGCTGACCTCTCTCTCTCAACCCAGGCAGAAAACATGATAGCTGGCTGACCAGCCAAGCATGAAATGTCAGGTGGCAGTAGTCTACTGTATTATCCCCCCATATTCAAACTAGCATGGTTAGATTTGGAATATGGTAGTTTCAGTGACATTATGTGCTCAAAATTCAAGACAAAAAATGTTTTTTTTACACCATACATGTGAAAAGTTAGAGGATGCTTCTGGGAACACATTAGGAGTGAGAGCGAGAGGCATAAAGGGAGAAATTAAAATATTGTAAAGAATGTCCTGAAGCTGCTTTTAAACTAAAAACTGCTAAACTTTGTGTTCAGATGACAGTACAGTGTAAAGTATGTCTCATTAACATAATTATGTTATGTATATGTATGTCTGTGCAAGATGGGTGGCATTTTGTGTTAGTATTTTGTGTGTGTGTGTGTGTGTGTGATAGGTCTGGACTACAGGTGCACAACCACCATGGGCTGATAACCGGGAGATAGACAGGTGTGAATGTGGAAAGAACAGCTTTGACACATTATCTGAAGCCTGCTGCCGTGTTGTATTGTATCTGCCTGTTTATAGCCTCTCTTTCTGTCCTGTCTTTTCCCAGTACACAGTCCTCTCCTCCTCCTCTTCTTTGCTCTGGTTTCCCTCAGTCTGTATAACTGAACAGGCTGCAAAAAAAAATAATTTACCACTCAAAGGCAATTTGTTGAGTGGCCACTACATACTGACAGTAGTAGAGCAATAAGAGCTTTCTCTCACTGAGTTGATTTTTTCCTGCAAAGAGCACTAAAATATTAATCATATACATTCTGTATTGGACATAAGCTGTGAAACACTCTATACAAATAGCAAATCTCAAAGCAGCTTCTGTGTTTGAGCTTGAACCACGGATGGAGTCATCTAATTGCAGTAAAAAATTCAGTCCTTTCTTTTGTGCAATGCATTTTGATGTAAAAAGCTTATAGGTGTGAATTTAGGAGTCCATAGATTGTGTTCCAAAATAATGCAGGATTTTGTATGAAGTGCATGCTGCAGGAAAGCTGGTTCAGTGGAGGGATGGGAACAGTCACTGGAGATGTGTGACCTATATTCAGAAGCTCCAAACACATTTGTTCTGCTCAGGAGCTGCATCAGCTTTACTTCTCTCGCTCTCTCTCTTTCTCTTTCTCTCCTCTTTTCCCTTCCCTCTGATGCTCTCTCTCTCCCTGCGGCCACTCACTTGGTGCGTCTCCATCTCAGTCAACCAACCTCTTTGCGATGCTGCTCTGCCAGTCTCCCTCCTCCTTTTGGCGTTTTTCCTGCTCTGTCTTTCCTATCCTTACCGCTCCCCCTCCTGTCTCATTCTCCGGCTTGTTCTGCTTGTGGAGGTGTGAGACTATAGCTCCGCTTCAGTCAAACCGCATTAAAGCTGTTTTACAGTGTGTGACTTAAACAAAATCTCCCAGAATCCTACTCTTCTTTTAGAAGGGCTGTAATAGAACTTGGCAATATCAGAATCAGAATCAGCTTTATTAGCCATGTATGTGTACGCATACAAGGAATTTGACTCCGGTTTGTACGTTGCTCTCAACGTACAAACACAGAAAATACAACTTGGCAATGTGACCGAACATTTATATCACAATAAATCGCTACAAGAAGTTCAATAACAGCAAATATAACAATGAGTATTTACTTTTTAGTAAAAGATTTCTTAGAATTTGGAGAGCAGGAGTTACACTAATGCACTTAGCTGTTGCCTGTTTGATTGATTAAACTATACTGGTACTGTATATAGGGCTTCACCTAATGATTATTTTCTTTATTGATGAATCTGCTGATTACTTCCTCTATTAACGCGTTCATTGTTTGAAAGCGCAAGGTGGTGTCTTCAAATGTCTTTTTTTGGGGGTTTAACCAACAGTCGAAAACCCAAAAGATGCTGAGTTTAAATGATATAAAACAAAAAATGGGAAATACTAACAATGAAAAGCTAGAAGCATTAAATTGTTGGCCCTTCTGAAATGATTAATTGATTGACAAAATAGTTCTAGTCATTTTATTGTCAATATTCTGAGATGAATTAATTACTTTATTATTATTACAATTTATTTATTTAAAATGAATTTGCAGTATGAGTTAACTTGGATTGGTTTGAGACTCATAATATCATATATTTGCATCACCACGTTTTTATTTATCTCTAAAAACATACATCTTTTTCCACCTTACACAGTGAAGTCAATTAAAATGTATATGTGTAACCCAGAGTCACAAATACAATTTGAAATTATATAAAATAGAATAAAAGTAAATATGAAATTAGATAAAATTAAAGAACACAGGGCACCATATCCCACAATCCTCTCCAACTGAACCCAGCATCCACTAGTGCTTATAGGAGAGAGGCTGTTTCCATGGTGCCCTGTTTCCACACTGTTGTCGTGGAGTCTTGTTGCCATGGTGTTGGTGGGGGTGGGGGGGTGTGACTGTAGTTTAATCCAAGATCAGAGAGAATGTGATAATTAGCAGACTGCTCAAAACTGGCCTCTCAAAGAGGATTTGCACACACACACACACGCCCGCACACGCACGCACACACACACACACACACACACACACACACACACACACACACTAACAGTTGATTTTATCTGCTGCCTTTACCCCTGTTTGTAATTTAGCATTATACTCTGATCTGGTTTACTTTGGATAAATCATTCATGTGTTTGTTTTGGAAATGAGGACAGGTCAAAAGGTTATCTGTCTAAAGCTTATATATTTTCCAGAATAATAATAAAGCAGCCCAACAGGGAACTTAATGTTCTCCCTCTCTCTCTCTCTCTCTCTCTCTCTCTCTCTGCTGAATATTTTCTCCTCATAGTTAGCCATCGCATAAGACCTTTGATTAAAAGATAATTAGGTGCTTGAGGACAAAATGATCAGTTTTGGAAATATTGACATGTAGAATTGTCCAGAATTGTTTCTTTATTCCCCCAGATGTTTGTTTTTTTATACCGAGTTGAATTTCAACTGTAATCTCTCTCACTGACAGATGTGACTCATATAGGACAGGTGACACCGACCCTCACCCACCCGCACACACAAACACATGTTGTTGCTCTCCTTCCAGCCGCCATAATCTGCTGAAAGCCTCGCTGTCCTGATTGTGTTATCACCTTTAATGGAATATTACTGACACAGTTTAGGTCCCTGACACAGGCCGGGCTGCACCAGAGGAGACGGATCAGAGAGCTTTATCACAGTTATGTTGTCGAGTCCCTTTAACACACACACACAAGTTAACCTGCTTCTTATACGATAGGCTCCATCACAGCCAATGCTTCTTAACAGGGCTGTAACACCACAAGTGCTCAGAAAGACCATTACAGACACCACAACATGCTTCCAATGGGATTCTGTCGTTTACAGGAGGTGGAAGTTATGATGACAACAATTTTACTGTTTACAAGTTAATTTTGTGCATCTATGAATTTAACAGAGGTCTCATAATTAAAGGTCTCGTGTGTGTCCGTTCTGGGTTACTGTAAAAACATGGCAGCTGCTCTGTGAGGAGCAGCTCAATTTTTATAAATAAACGGCTCATTCTAAGCTTACAAAAACACAATTATTCTTATTTTCAGGTGATAATACTATAAAGAAAACATACTTATTAATATTTTATTTAATTTGAGAAAACATTGGAGAGAATTTGGAAACAAGATTATAATATTGATATTGTGATAATTTACACAGTGAGCAGCTTTATATGGTCATGTGATCCTTTTTCATTTTACCGCTTTACATCACACAGACTGTTTGCCCTGGTGAGGTTGTTTATTCGATAAACTGCAAAAGTCAAGTACACAACATGCTCGACATTCAACTGGTTGATGTTCTGAAGACTCTTGCTATGACTTGTGACAAAAGATAGGCCTGGCTCCCTTTTTAACAATATGCGATTGATTTAGTCTTTTCTGTAAACTTGTAAACAAGAAGACGAAATAACAGTAAAGATATAAATTATTTTTCTTTAAATAGCTTGTAGGTTTCTTTTCTAAAAACAACAGTTGGACTTATCTCGTGATCGCAGCAACTCCACTTGAAGGCACCATATAACAACAACTACAGAAACAAGCCCTCTATCCAGGATGGACAAGAACCATATTGGCAAGAGGACCCTCCCCTCCTCGCCTGATTAACTCACATAAGCACTTAACAACCACACCCACATCCACTCTCCTGTAAGACATCCATCACTGTAGGGGGAGCACGGCTTGGTGGAGCTTAATGGCTGATTTAGCATTTTGTTTAAAATGTTAAAAACAATACATGCTTGTTTGCCAGAATCATTGCCGGAGGTTTCAGAAAGAGCCACAACACAAAAAAGAAAGGAGACAGAAAAGCAGCTGCGTTGCATTGAAGATATTATCATGTTGAATTATTAATGGCTGGTTGTGTTTAGTGAGTCTTGGATGTGTCTCCACTGTTGTTTTAACATTGTGGTAGAAGTAACTGTAATTAATGAGTTAATGAGTTCAGCCAGCCGGAGAGACAGACATTCAAATTCATCGTAAAATGCACCCCTGACCTTTAGTCTCCAGAGTGTCCTCCCACCTCCATGCTGGTCTGTAGTTTCCTTCCATTAGCTGGTGACTGGTCAGCTGTTTCTGTCATAATTTATTTATCCCGTGTGTCATTCTGTGTATTCCTCAGTCTCCCATACTTTTAACCTTTGGTCCCATTTTCTTTCATAACAATTGTCCCTGTTCCCCCCAGTTTCTGTCTCCTGTCTGTCTCCTCTGTTCTCCTTTCAGTCGATGATAGCCAGGTTGTCCTACTTGCTTCTGTTCCTCTGGGCTACTATTTTACTCTCTTTCTGTTTTTGTCAATATTTATGTCCCTTTCTCCTGAGACTCCCTAAAAACTTAGTATTTTACCCTGGGACCCTGCTGCTTTTTCCTTTTTTCCTTTACCTTTATCCTTACTACTTTTTAGCTCGCAAACCATATGTCTGTAGTGATGGTAATGTTGTTCATTCCACCACTTTGTTTCACACTGAAATATCTCATGAATCTATGAGATGGGTTGACATGACATTTTGTGCAGACATTCGTGGTCCCCAGAGGATGTCTCCTATTGACTTTGGCAATCCCTTGACTTTCTCTCTAGCATCACCATGAGGTGGCTTTGAATTAAAATGACTCATCATTTATTGAATTAATTTACATAAATGATCCCCTCAGGAGGAATTATAAAAACTGATTTGAGGGACACTAGAGTATCACGGACGCCTTTTTCGCTTCGCCTCCATTGTTTTTGTTTGTATGTGTTTTTGCCCCCTACATTTTTTCCAAAATGTTGCACCAGCCAGTGTAATTTTGTGTTGTATTCTGGTTGGTCTGTTGCTCATAGCAGCAACCACATTGTTAGATATTGGGGCTAAATTTCAGACACTGTCAACATTTTGTCGCAGACTTTCTTTGGACTGATCAAAGATTTGACCGTATTTCTGTCATGAGAGTGACTTTTGTCTCAAACAACCCAAAATGGCACAGTGTAAAGGGATATTTGGTCTTAAATGACTGTGCCCTGCTCTTCTATTCCTCTATCGTTTTTAATTTTTCCATATCAACTGAAACACTTATGCGGATATTTGAGATAGTATTTATCACTGTAGTAGATCACGTCTTGACTCAGAGTGACCCTTGTATGCGGTATGTGCTGTATGTGTGCTTTTATTTAACGAGGTGTATTGATGCTCAGTTGAGGGGCTGTTGAACCTGCAGCTTGAAGTTAAGAACATGTGTATGGCTGCAGACATTAATCCTGTGTTTGGGGATCGTTGGGGCGTGAGAGTGTCTCAGAGGGAGGGGGTTCTTCATCACAGGCTGTCTCCAGAGCGATGCCTCAATCAAATGGCACGAGCATCCATGTGATCGCCTGAGCAGAAACAAGGCCTTTATCAGAAACACACACACACACACACACACACACACACACACACACACACACACACACACACACACACACACACACAAACATACTGCTGATCAGGCGTCTAGGCCGAATGCTCTAGGGATACTCTCTTTTGTATGTTCAGTAATGAAAGATTAGCAGATGGTCAGGATTTTCTTAATAGTTCTCCCATTTTTCTTCTTGGTATATTCAATATATGATAATATAATCAAACCTGCCAACCTTCCTCTGCATAGAGGCCTTGATGAATGCATTTTGCATGTTTTATACATAGACTGTATATAAGAAGTGGATGTATAGTCACTGGGACGATACCCATTAGTTTTTGGACTGGCACGTTGGCTGTCGCCGTGTTGGGTTTTGGCCGTCTCCATCTAGTTTTTTGCAACCAGAAGTGACACAAGAGGGTGGAGTTATGTACAACCAAATGAATTAATGAATAAGACATATTTAGGCAATGAAAATGGTTACAATTTCATAAACTGAGAGTGTGAGAGCGTTAAAGTTGTAAGACTAAAACACGGAAAACTCCCAGATTAGACAACGGCGTGACAATGACTTTTCAACCACAAGGTGGCCGCATCCTAAAGCATACCCTGCTTTATGCCTATTTTACTTTAAATGGGACCCCAATTTACTAAATGAACATCATGCTGTATTGAAGAAGACATGAAACTAGTGATTGAGACCATAAAATAATGTTCACACTGTTTACTGAGGTAATAAATCAAGTGAGAAGTAGGGTCATTTTCTCATAGACTTCTATACAATCAGACTTCTTTTTGCAACCAGAGGAGTCTTCCCCTGATGGTGATTAGAAATGCAGATTCAAATCACTTCCGCATTGGCTTCACAGTTTGCAGCCTGGTTGTAACTCATCAATTACAAACCATATATTGGTTTTGCCTTCTATATGAGGCATGATCTGTTTCTTGCTTCAAATGTATCTTGAAATGCATGCATTTGACGTTTTCAGAATAGCTGCGACGTTGACCTAGTGGTTCGTTCATCCAATCAAGTGCAGAATAAACCACTGTTACAGAAGCACCAAATCATTTTTCCTACCATGCACAAAGAAATTCATTGAATAGCATTCTTTGGGTGGGATGTTTTGGTACTCTTTCAACTCCTGTTGGTCAGACAGCATGGTGTAAGATATGAGGTCAGGGGTCATGTTTGAGGATAAAGTGATCATTGAGGTTTAATGGAGCTTGACGAAAAGGTGATGGACAAAGCTGGGGGCCCTAGTTTAAATGCAGTTTGGTTTGAATTTCACAGTGAGAAACGGAGAGGGAGTGTTTTTACCATACATGCAGTTCTGAGCACAGAAAGCACTGGAGTTTGTTGTCATGCATGACCATTCCTGTCTGTCTGGGCCAGTAATAGACGGGGGGAGGGGAGGAGGAGTACGAAGGTGTTGCTGGGTGTAGGTTGTAATGCTAGCAGGTCATTTATAACCCTCCGTGTCCCCTTCGCTGCATATTCCCCAGAGATAGCACGTAGCTCAGGCAAAGTACATTGATCAGGACTAGAGACCAATTTAACTTAAGAGGAGACAGATAGTGAGCCAGGCAGAAAGCAAAAGCATGCATTATATTCTTATTTACGGAGAACATTAGGAAAAATAGAGGCGAGAAAGTGTATATGTACCACTAGTCCAGTATTAGAGGTTTTCGTGGGGTCGGGGGTAATTTTATCAGTTAAAACAGGATGTAGTGAAGTACTTGTGAACTATGAGCATGAGCCTTAGGCCGAGGTGGTCGTCGGGGTCAAGTCACGGCACCATCATCATTATAATGGCTCTGTGTGCTGGAATCTGACAGGCAGACGAGCTGGGCTTTGGGACGAGACTGTCACAGTTCAGTCATCCAGCCATCAGTAATTTTCCATTGATCCTGCCTCTGCCCCACTCAACCTGTCAGCCACGCCCACCTCGTCAGTTCACTCCACTCACCTGTGCACACAGCTGCCTCTCATCACATGCAATCAGCCCAGCATATAGTCACCAGCTCCACACTCACTCCTTTGCCAGATTGTTCTTTGCCATGCGAGTCTTTCCAGCGTTCTCCTGCCTATCTTCCCGGTACCGACCTCGCCTGTCCCTGATTCCCTGCTTCATCTGCCTCCTGGTTATTCGACCTAGCCTTCTGTCCCTGACCAAGAACTTTGCCTCTCCTCTCCTGATTCCTGTTTGCTGGTTTCTAAACCGTTTGCCTGTCTGCTGGAGTCTAAGTAAAACGTTGAACTTTTTACCTCTGTCTTCTGAGTCCTTTGTACTGCAATTGGGTCCATACACCACCCGTTACAGAGACAGGCTGACTGACTGCAGAGAGAGAGGAGGGATGAGGGGGGGCTATATATAGAGGAGTTACTGAGGAACCAACAGCACAGAGGCTCTTGAATTTTTCAGTTGTCAGAGTGAAATCAGATGTATGAGGCTTGTTCGTGCAAAGATTGGAGTAAATTAGCATGAAATGTAACATGCAGGGAATATCTTCAGATCTTAGACTCAAACTGTCCTCCATGAGGCAATCTATGGTGAAGCTTATAACAAGATGAATTGGTATAAAAATGTTCACCATCTGACTTTAGCTCAGTAGCACTAAAGACAAAGTACAGTTAAACCAAAGTATTGGAAGAAACCAGATAATTTTGATCTGATGATGTCGCTGGAGGATAAGTTGCCAAAGTTACAACAATTCCTCCTGAGGGAAACACGAAGGTCTGCTACATTTCATGGAAATCCATCCAATAGTTGACAAGACATTGCACTGTGAAATACAAAGTCAACCTTAGGCCTTGATCACTAAAGTCATTAGGATTAATCATCTTGGAACCATGAATGTCTGTACAAAATTTCAAAGCAATCCATTCAATAGTTGTTGAGATATTTCAGTCTGGACTCAAAGGGGTGAAGCAGACGGATGTTGCCATTCATAGAGACTCGCCGCTAAAAATTAGGTTGCCCCCTATTTAAAACTTTGTATCCAAAAGCATTCAGACTTTTCTTCCCCCTAAGCCTTATCTTCAGCTACTCAACAGTCTGTATATATAGTTTAATGTATGTGTGGGAATGATTTCTGTCTGATTAACTCCACAGCCTGGAGCAAGGACTGGTTTTCTATCATCATCAGTGCGTGTGTGTCAGATTGATAAAGAGAGCAGAAAAAAGACAGAAAGATTAAGAAAGAGAGAGACGGAGAGGATCACAAAGAGCTAAAAGTTGCCAGGGAATCCTTTGGGGTGAGGCACCATCTGTTGCTAAAATAATTCATTTCCAGCTCTCCTCTGCTGCTCCGCTCATTCACGTGTACACATCTGGTGTCCCACAGAGTCTTTTCAGGACTCAAGCATGTTCTCAGGCTTAAGACTTGAGTAATCAATTATGGAAACTTTGTTTATTTTGTTGACACTTTTATGTTAATACCCTCTTTCCCTACAAAATAATTGTAATAGTATCCTGTGATTTAAATGCTCAATAGCATAAAATATTGTCAGTTGCTGAGCATCTGTAACCCATTAGATATTGTATTTAGGAGTGATTTTTCTAAAAAGAAAATTTGGATAGAATGGGGCAAAACATTGAACATTTAACGCTTAACTTTACTATTTTATCTTTGATTTGACACATTCAGCTCTGAATAATTGGTTGATTTTGTTAATTGTGATGTAATTTACAACATTTGTTGACATCCTCTAAATTGTACAAGTTTATAGGAGGACATGTGGTCCATTTCCTGTCTTTACAGTACTTCAGTAGCTCTGTTGACTGCCTCCTCTTCTTGTTTCCTTTTCTGTCTCCTCCTCTTTCCATGCCTCTATTATGCTGTGCCCCTTTTTAGGGAACGGAGGTCAGAGGTCAGTGACTTTGTGAAAGAGGGCTTTGTCTGTGTGGAAAGGTCTCGGAGGAGCACACTTCCTCTGACCCTGAGTCCCCCCCTCCCAACACACACACACATGCCAAGCATTGTTGCTTCACCTTAGTGGAAAGTCCAGATGTTACAGTCTTTGTTTCTCATTAAACACATCTGTGACATCTGTCTGTTCACCCATGCACACTCATCATACATTCATACATACATGTCAGGGTCAAGGGTCAGGTTATGCTTGAACAGAACTAGTTTGTACCGTGTGTTGTAGGACCATGTTGGAAATCAAAAGGGTTTATAGTTGTTCCAAATGGCTAGGAGGAGACGTGTGCACATTTTCAGAAAGCCTCTTCTCTAAGGTAACAAAGTGTGACACTAATAGTTGTTTAAAGAATAAAAAGAGAGCTAGAGAGACAAGTTCAAGCCTAGCTTCATGGTGTGAAGCAGGTATGAATGTCGGATTATTGCTGAGCATCACTTCTACTACTAATCTACTCACAGTCAACTGTAAACAACAGACTGTAGTAGCTCTGCACCCAAACTACATGCACTATAATTCTAACTTTGACTCCACCACATCAGCTAAGACCTCCACTCTAGTCAGCAGGGGGTTCAGCACTTTGCATAACCAAATACACTTTTTTCGCACTGTTTGCTTTAATTCAGTCTTTGTGTGTGTCTGTGATCCAGGGGGCCCGTGTTTGGGTCAGAGAGAAGGAGCAGCTGGTTCCCGCCACAGTCAACTCCTGTGGAGATGGAACGCTTGTCGTCACAACCGACTATGGAGAGGTAAGAAACCTCATCTCTTATATGAGTCTCATGTTTTACCTGCAAGACATTTTAAAGCTGGTAAAATCGGTGATGTCAAAATATCACGTTTCCACAAAGTCAAAGAAATAAAAAGTCATAGTTGAGTTTTACAATCCTAGCGAACCACCGAGCACCTCTCCTGCATGGCTGCTGACCGCGCTGGAAGCCGAAGAGGCCATCACACTCAACGGTAGAGGAGGTTGTACCAGCACCTGTTTCAAAAGTAGTTTAGCCAGCTTAGCTAACATTTGGCGCTGGAGCTGACAGTGCTGGAACAACAAACAGGAACAAGTTGCACTCTGCATTCATAACCCCTCTTTTGTAGTCAAGAGTTGAAACAGGACTCTATTTGTATAAGTTTGCCACGGAGGGGTGACCGTGGCTAAGTGGAGAACAGGGGTGCCTTTCAATCAGGGGGTTGAGGTTTGATCTCCGGCTCCTGCTCCACTAGTCTCATGTCAATGTGTCCTTGAGCAAGACACTTAACCCCAAAAAATTGCTGTGCCTACGGTATATAGATGGTTACTGAATTGTAAGTTGCTTTGGATAAAAGCGTCTGCTAAATGACTGTAATGTAATGTAACCCTCCATGCTGGTGCGGTTCCAGCTTTCAAACCGCGGGTGTTGCTGTTCATGGTTGGGGCCTTAGAGAGGTTGCCATGATTACACAGGTTTTTCCCACTAAAACTGTGATGATTTGGAAAAAATGTTTAGTTATTTATGTGAAGGGGACTGTTTTTTTAGTAAACAGTATAAACAGAAGCAAATTGCAAACACTCTACAGACTGAAAACACATTTAATGATGTTAAACACTGTCAGCATTAGATTACTTCTGAATGAAAGCTGCTGTAGTTGCTTGTTATATGTCATCTTGACTGTGCATTAGTTTTCAGATAAAGGTCATAGTGGAGGTGAAGCAGCTGTGCAGGTTTATTCTCTCTCCTGTGTGGATCGATAGAAACTCCTGGTCATGATGCTCCACTTTCCTGCCCCAGTTCCTTCCTCCTCCTCCTCCTCCTCCTCCTCCTCCTCTTCTTCCTCCTCATATATATGCAAAATTCATCTCTGACACACATTCAGCCTCAGGAGGAGAGCTAGAATAGATGGAGAGCATTATGGGAGCACAAATGCACATTTCAGGATGTCAGGAGAGCTTGTAGTTGGTCTGAATGGTAAAGCCAGGTCATCTGCTCCAGCCCCGGCCCTTTAACACCAAACCTCCGGCCAAAATAATGTAATTGAATGTTTAAATCTCATTATGAGTGTGTGTGTGTACGTGCGTGTGCTCAACTAATCTGTATCAGAGCAACATGCACACGTTGGATTTAATGTTTTTTTGATGGCTGATGTGTTTGGCACACACACAATAACATGCGCTCCAGTTGGCAGCGTTTAGATGGAGCTAATAATAGACTTGGTTCTTTGGCCCGAATTCAAGAGTCTCAATCTTTCCTTTTTACCCCCAAAGAGCAGCCACATCTCGGCTCTCGTTCACAGATGTACAATGGAGCGAAGACACAAAATGGCCAAATGCTACTCTAAAAGCATCGTCTTTTGATGTAGCTGCTGCGCCTTTCTTGATCGGGGACACAGCGGGATGAGACAGGCCTTTCCCAAAATAGGATTGGTTATAGGAGCAGGCATTCTCTTTGCTCTGGATTATGAATGTCCTTAACCTCCCCAACCCCCATCCAGTCCTCCCTGCCTCCCTCTGCCCTCCCTCTTTGCTAGCTGTTGGTGTTTAACTGTTAGCTCTGCAGGAGGTGGTGAATATTTGATAGAGAATCAGCAGGATGGGTACTTTAGCCTGTTACAGGATCTGACCCATGCAAACAGACCCAGGCTCCCCATCACTCCCTGTTGTTCTGCCCCTGGTTCCCATGATCATATATACAGTTTTAATTCCAAATATCCAAAGAGCTTCCTGAACCCTTGAGGCATTTTAATAGAGGCTGCAATGGGGGCTGGTAGAAAAAAAAAACATGCAAAATTTAACAGCATTTGGCTATTTTTTGGAGTTTTATTTTTACTTTCTTTTTTCATGTTCTGCTCCCAGCTGCCATGTCACTCTGGTTCTGTAATCTACAGGCCCTGACCCAGTTCACCACATTAACAATTCTGGGTTACAAATGCTGTGGCTGCAAAACGGCAAGCCTTCATGTCAAATCAGTACAACTCACAACACCAGGGGTGTATGTGCAACCCTTTACATCATTCATAGTCATTTTTTACTATGAGTGAGTTTTCATAAAACAGATAATATCCTGCAAACCCATTCATTTAAATTGACTGTGTGTAATGTTGCATGTTTTTTTCTTCTTTCTTCTGATGTCAGTCATTTTTGACTACATGCTAACGGACCTTTTGATAGTGATCTTATTGAATGCAAGGTACACAATCACCCTCCTTTTAGCCTCTCTACTCTAGAATAGAAAAAGATGTGACCATCTTTTCTACATTACAAAATGCCAAGTTAAAAAAAGTTGTATATACTTGACTTGCAAGTCAAGTGAGTGCTTAGCACGCTACAACAGCACAGGGATCAAAATCACAGCCATACTTCTTTTCTAGTGGAAATTGACTAATTCAATGCATCGTGCACTCAAGTCCAAGTCTGAATTCTCCACCTCTAGTTCAAAATGTTTGAACCTTTCTGTATAAGATCCATCCATACATTGAGTCATCCATTTTCTGTTACCTGGGGCAGCAAGTAGCCCAGACATCCTCCCCAGCAATATCTTCTAGCTCTTTTTAGCGTCTCCCAAACCCAACGCTGGATTTTTGAGGCCAATACTGATATTGATATTTGACTTTTAAAATAAATCTGACTCTGCCAATATTAATTAAAACTGGTTATTAATGTAATGTGACCAAGATTTGTACTGTGCCAAACATTTTATAGTTGAAAAAGTACCATGTCAGTGCTTTCTGGTGGACAAACGTAAAAGTAACACTGTTTCTAACTTGAAAACATTTGGCATTTATATACAGAATTTTTTCAGCATTATATATTTATATGTATATATATATATATATATATATATATATATATATATATATATATATATATATGCCAATATATAAGCCAATATATTGGCTGATTTATAGATCCTTGCTCTAAAAGGAGGCCTCCAGGAGGTATCCTTAACAGATGCTTTAACCACTTCACCTTTCTTCTTTCAATGTAACAGAGCTGCATTTCTACTCTGAACTGCTTTCACTCTCTATTCTTTCAATCTTACTCCTGTGCAGGAAGCTTGTTTAATTTGCCTGTATTTGCATAATTTTTTAAGTCACTACCTTGATAAAAATCAGCCGATAAAACAAGAGCTAAAACCACTCTCATTGGATCTGTAAAAACCTTGGATCATACACAAACATCTCATCCATGGACCAAGGTTTTACCTTTCCCTTTTAAGTCTGTGCAGCTTACTGCGTAGAGAATATGATTAGATTACATTAGATAAGAGAAAACTTGAATGAACCTGTAGTAAAACTGGGTCAGCAAAGAAGTGGATGCAGATAAATATAGAGCACATGCATGGTATTAAGATATAATGAATGAACATACTGATGATAACACAAAAAAATATAGAGATCATGATCGAACAGAGCTGCAAATGGCATGTGCTTATATATGAAAGTAAAGCTGAAAATGAATTGGCAACAGTTTTTTCCTAATCGATTACTTTTAAAACATATACTGGTTACACTTTCTCATTTGTGAAGATTTGCTGAGCTTTACCTTGTCTCATATAATAGTTAACTGAATATCTTTTGAGTTGTAGACTGTTGGTTGGACGAAACATGAATTTCTGACATTTTATAGACACACTTAATCGCCAACTAATGATTCAATTTCATATTTCCAAACTTGTATTTATAACCAGGTATGTTTAGAAAATTCTGTGCCTGACAAAGATCTTCTTGGTTTGGTTGCAATGGATACAGCCAGAGTTAGCTTCAGGCTCGTCCATACATATGCTCTAAATGTGATGTTGCAATGTATGTCTCTATAGGACATATTTAAATCCCTACAGGAATGAACTGGACATGAGAAAATATGTAGATATAGACAGAGGTCAACCCAAGAGTAACACACACCTGCATCTATACACTTAAACAGTACACACAAACACGAACATGAATGTACACACACATTACGTTATGATTCATGGACGGTGTGTGTTATGTGACCTGGATTTCAGTAGCTAGCGTGAAAGCTGCAGCGAAAGCTCACGCCAGCGCAGAACATGCTGCAGGGATGCCTTACTCGTGCACAAAATTACTTTGGACTTGGACACACACACACACACACACACACACACACACAAAAACTGACACACTGTCAAATGCACCTAATTAAAAGTGCAAAAATCACTTGTTTTGTCTGATTTGGCACATACACAAGTTGATGTTGCTGTGTGATCTCGTGACCCACATTCCTCATCACAGTTTCATATTTCTACCCCTCTGAGGACCTCGTATTTACTCACTCGGTTAGTAACAGATAATGACATTAACTCTGGAAAACACAAACACTGAATCTCTCTCGTCTCTTGCCTTCTGTCTGTCTCTCACCATCCCTGTCTCTCTGCAGTGTCCCTTATCTGTGGAAAATGAAGCAGGGATCCCCCTTGGGGTGGTATGAGTGTGGGTTTGCTAAATATTAAAGGATGATGACATATGGAAGGTGTTACACACCCCAGTGCTGAATGGGTGCTGTGGGGCAAAGAAGGCTTTAACAGAGTTTAAGCTTGTTTTTAACCTCCTCTTCCCAATCCAATGTACCAGATCAGTGGTAAAAGAAACAACAAGGGGAATGATGTTACCATGCATTGCAGCTGGAGTCTCACGATATCACGCAATCACGCGAGAATCGCGGGATTGCAGGATCAAGAGATCTCATGAAAATCCACCTTGTCAGGCTTTAAGTAATGCGTTTGTGTCCAAACCACAGTGGCTCAGACCAATCAGTATCCTGGAGCTACTGGCAGCTACGGGTGTTGTTTAGGTGTGTGTGACGACATGGAGAGGCGACTGTTCGTTCAACACAACAGCAGCTCCTAAAGAGTTAGTGTAGATGCTACATAGGTTATATCAGAACTGGAAAGTATTTCTTCATGGAAAGAAGAGCAAAGAAGAAATTAAACAGATGCTATCTTTGCGTCTTCCGACTGTCTTTGGCTCCCGACTGGCGTTCTGATCGGTTGAAGTCAGCCCTGATATCCAATCATCTGCCAAGTGTGTTTTGAAAGCACTTGTCCTTTACCAAAAAAAATCCAATGACATCTGAGAGTTTGCCTACACACGGCTCTCAATGGTTGAATGAAATGTTAAATTTGGCACATTTAACTTAAGAAATGTGCTTTGTTTGACAGTTTCCAATATTTGCTATTGCAAAGGGTCCAATGGAGTATTCAGTTTCAGCTCAATAACCTGGCTTCTGTAGCAAGTCCAAACGAGCTCACTATAACACCTTAGTTTAAAGATAAATCGACTTCCCCAGCATTTCTGTATGCAGCTGCTGCTTTTGCTTCTTTGATCTGAGGGGTCGGATCATGCAAAATACTTCCTCTGTGTTCCCCAATCCTAATATGACCAGTGGAGGTCTAACAGATCTGTTCCAAGGTCAGTGAAGAGAGCTGCAGCTTCTTACAGTGGGCTACTGTGTGATACTGTATCTTGCAGGGAATATTGGTCTGCGGAGTATATAGGTCACTGTGCCCACAGCTCTCTCTCTCTCTCTCTCTCTCTCTCTCTCTCTCTCTCTCTCTCTCTCTCTCTCTCCATGCTCTATCTTTATCTTTCTGGTCCCTTCTTCTCCTCACTTTGGCTGCTGCTAATATGTGAAGTCAGATGAAGAGGCTTTTCTCCCCTGGCTCTCCTCCTGAATCATGCAAAGCAGTTTCAGACATCAGAGGGATTTACAGGAAGGCCTCTCTATGCACTGTGTATGAAAGTATATTCACACGAACAAAGCAGGTTAACAATTGTCAACAAAAGTAATTTTCCTGCAAAAGAGAAGCAACAGAAAATGTTGAGAGGGAAATTAAGGCTATCAAGATATCAGATTAAAAAAAAGATTATCGTGGCCAAAGATTACCTGATAACGATATTGCGAAAAATTTGATAAAATAATAATTCTATCAGTGTAATGTTTGCCCTATTCACCATTCTAGAGTGTTAGCATGCTTACATTTACTAATTACGTATTATTATAATGTCTTTAGTCACGCAAAAGTAGCCTATTTGAAAATTTGACCAGAAGATGGCGATAGATGAAAAGTTAAGGGATCTCAAAATCTATTACACTTCATCGGGATGAGAACATGAATGTCTGTATCAAATTTAATGGCAATCCATTCAATATTTGTCGATTCATTTCACTCTAAACCACAAATGTTAATTTCTTGGTGGCACCAGAGGAAAAGTCCAGGGATCATCAAAGTCAGTAGGATTCATTCTCTGGGGACTATGAATTTTTCCAAAATTTCATGCCAGTTCATCCAATTGTTTATTTCAGTATGGACCAATAACATACATCCCAAGACCACCTTTACGATGACCATGAACATTGTTTACTTTAAGTTAATCCTATATATGCTGTCTCCTGCTGTAACTCGCTAGTGTACCAAATGTGTATTAATTCACAGTTGAAAATTGTCCCCAACAAATGCAGTTTTCGGGGACAATTTTTCACTGAAGACAAATCAGAGTTGGTTAACCATGCTCTACTTCTGCATTACTCTCATTCTGTCTCTCTCTCTTTCCCTTTCAGTCTGTTAGTCTCTCTCTTAATGTTTTTCTCTCACTAATTCAATGTATTTCCTCTGTTCCTCTCTCCAATAATGAATTATTGACTGTGCGGTATCCCATTTTAGACTCTCTGGGTAGTCAAACTTATTGTGTGCATGTGTGTCTTCACATCCAGTATAGTTTGTCTGTGTATGTGTGTTAATGTGCACCAAGAAGCACCGAATGTGTGTTAAAACCCACCAGAGGGCATTGGAAGACGAAGATGGAGACGTTAGCAAAAACACTTTTTTTCTTCTTCCACTTCAGCTGCGTTTAATTTCAGTCACTGACATACTTTCTCACTTCACAGCATCCCTCCTCTCTCTGAATCATCTGCATCTGGGTTGTCCCAAATGATTTTCGTGCAGCACGTCTGCTTTATCTGCCGTTAAAGGCCTTTGTATTTGAAAGCAGCTTTGGCCTTAGAAGCAATTCTAAAACCCAGAACTGCTGCCAATGCATTTATTTGCTTTAATCTTATGATTTAATGTCCAGGTTTTCTTTTTTTACAAATAGCTCACCATTGGAGGTAGATCCTTCTTTAGAGGCACTAAACAGACTGTACACATCAAATTGAGTCTACTTGTCATGAGGAGTTCTACTCAGCCTTGTTTCATGTCTTTTGTGACTCTGGAAGGAGCTTTCTTAACTGAGAGAAAATAACCTTGATGATGATTATCCTCTGGCACCGATCATTATGAGTTTTACATTAAATGGAAAGAAATTAGACAAGTGGAGGTGAATTTTGACAACCAAGACCCAGGCCTGCATTTCAGATGTCCTAGTGTCCTTCCTCCATTCAACACATATAATTTACCCTGGATTGCAAAGGCATGCCTGACTTTCTGATTTACATGGCTCTCAATAAGCCTTACAATTACCGGCAGTGGTCTACACACACGCATCCATGTACATTAGATAGGCAGATCAGAAACAAAAACAAAAACAAGCTGAAGGGGCCCATCAGAAATTAGGATGGAGGTTTCAGGAACTGGCATTGAAGAGTTAAAGAGGAGAGCTGGAGGAAGAAAAAGAAAGTCGTGGGAGGTTGAAATGTGTAAGATGCAGCGTGGGGCAGGCAGAAGAAAGAGGGGTAAATTAATGAAGGGTGGGATGATGTGAGGGTGGAAGAAATTGAGAGAACAGAGAAAGACATGACAAAGAGGGGGAAGGGATGAAAGAGGAGTGACATTCAAAGGGAAAGCAGGATGAGAGAGACAAGGAAGAGATGTCTGAGACATGAAGGCATGCAGAGAGCAAGAGAGATTTAATAGGGTGAGAAAATAATGAGAAAAGCCTTATATGTAACTAATAGACTTATGTAATTTGGGGGAGTCTTTTTGTTCTCACAGATACTGAAATTAACCCTGGTCTGGATGTAGTACAGTCAGTATGAAAGCGTCTCTACGTGTGTACAGCTGTCAGAAACCATGACTAACAGGCATGTAAATGCATCTCATCACTCAGACAAGCGTTTCTCTCGTGCGCATCACACACATTAAAAAGTCCAAACACACGTTTACGCACATACACAGATGTAAAAGTGAAATCAACTCAGCCTAAAAGGTTGAGAGTAGCAAAAATAGATAAGTTAATTAAACCTGGGTTAACAGAAACAAGCTGAAACACGATTGACAAATCATCAAATTTTAAGCAAAGTTAGTTAACAATACATTTTGAATTGCATGAAATTGAATTATTACAAATAATAGCTTAAATTAAACCTAAATCAAGAAAAAAATGCAGACTAGTTTTAGCACATTTGCTACAAGTACTGGCCACTGATATTGACCCCCCGCCTGAAACACTCATGAATATAAGTAATTGTTCTTGGGTAGCAACATGTCAGTGCCTTTGTTGAGTACCACACTTTTAAAAAAGGTGAAGACACAAGTGGACGGGGTCATAGTGAAGATAGACAGCTACATGAGTTATGGTCTCTGTAATGGAGGACGAGGGGTAATTGGGTCATTTCATCACAGCTGAGTGAGTGGGGAAAGGTTAGTGACTTTATGGGTTGGACTCTTATCAACAGTTACCAACAAGACATTTACTTCTAAAAGAGAGAGAAGATTAGGAGTGCAAAACGCACCTTGTTATTTGTTGGACGCAAACAACATTTTACGTACAAACTGCTGCGGCCCTGAGAGAGCTGTCTGCACGCAACAGCTCTGTGCCGTGGAAGACACAGTTACTGGAGTGAAATAGATTTATTTAAGAACAAGATGTCTGAACGCCTACAGCATGCCCCTCTGCCACCCTCAACCCACTCCCAACACATCTGTTACAGCAACACACATAAACACACACTCACACAAACACACATACAAACACACACAGGGTGGAGGCTGGCTGTGAGACTGAGCTGACATTAACAACCCAGTTCTGTAAAGGCCGTGGTTTCTATTCTTAGACAAGTTGATTTTGCTGAAATGAATGAACGACCTTTTATGCTGAAATAGAATGACTTTGATTATCTGTGTATGTGTGTGCGTGTGTGTGTGGAATGCAAGAGAGAAAGATCGTAGTCGCTGCATGTGTGTGTGTGTGTGTGTGTGTGTGTGTGTGTGTGTGTGTGTGTGTGTGTGTGTGTGTGTGTGTGTGTGTGCCTGACATGAATACACACCGAGCTGCAATTCACCTGTCATGCCCTGCCAGATCAGATCTGTTACCCTCTCTCTCTCTTCTACTTCTTCTTCTTCTTCTTCTACTTCTTCTTCTTCCCCTCCCATAGACGGGTTCCCCACCCGTCTTGTCCCCTGCTCTCCAGTTGCCATGGCGATGGATGACATAGTTGAGATTGGGGTCTGGTTAGAAGAAGAGCCATGAAGCTCTGTATTCTTATCATGTGCATTTTCGTCATGTTGCATCACAATTAGCTAAAAATGGAATCATCTTTTTCTTTTTTAATCTTTGTTCCTCCTCACTCTGATCAAGACACAGTTATTATTGGCATCATAACCAGCATGACCGCTGCAACTCAAGTATTTTATTGACCTCGTTTCTTTTCTTTTCAATTGACCTTGACCACACACAATGCCAAGTAACAGCAGCATAATACTAAATGCCATGCAGTCAATCTTAATACAACACAGCACGTCACTCAGTTTCAGCGTGTGAGATTAAAGGGAAAACTCACTTTAATACCATAGACTGTATTTAAGAAGTGGAGGTACTCGTCAAGTTTGGCATTTTGGCCCTCACCATCTTGGATTTTGGCTGTTGTCAACTTAGTTTTTGCAACCAGTGAATGTCAGTGACCATATTTGGACTACGGAGGAGTGATGTAGGGACGTCTTATATAGCTCTGGTAGTGGTAGTGACCTGTCAATCACAGGATAGCCACACCCTAAAGCATACCCTCCTTTATTGCCTATTTTAATCTAAACAGGACCATAATTTACAAAATGGACATCATGCTGTATTAAAGAAGACTAGAAACTAGCGATTGAGACCATAAACTCATGTTCACAATGTTTAGTGACGTAATAAATCAAGTGAGACTCATAGACTTCTTTACAATCAAACTTCTTTTTGCAAACAGAGGAGTCGCCTACCAGCACCTCACTAATGAATACATTATATCTTAGTTGTTTAAATTTTTACAAAAAAAAATTAGCAATGACAGGAAGTGGTCTTGACACACAAAACACCAGCCATAACTGAGTGTCTGTCACCAACCTGGTTCAATGGTTTTGCAATCAGTCAAGCTCAAGAATTAACTAATCTACCGAGACAATTTTAACAGTGTAAAAATATATGACGACTGCTGCACTGTCAAATGCTAGTGTGTCTTGATTTTTTTGGGAAATTGGGGTCTCTTGTGGACATTGGTTACCTGCCGTTGCCAGATCCATGTAGATCTTCTTCACTTGTTTTGTAAAATTTGTATGACTGTGACAAATTCAGGTGTTTTCTCAGAATTATCGAAAGCCATGGTGGGAAATCTAACTGAAGTGGGAATAGATGTGTCAGGCTGAGGTAAAAGTGGGTACCTGCATTAACAAGAATAGAACTTGTGTAATTCAATACATTTAGAGATGATAAGTGTCTGTAAATCTTGTTGTCTTCCAGGTGTTGTACCTGCAGCAGGCAGAGCTCACCAGGGAGCGGGTGTACGCTATGCACCAGTCCAGCATCGATGGGGTGGAAGACATGTCAGCACTGGCTGAGCTGCACGAGGCCGCCATCATGCATAATTTATACCAGCGCTACCAGAAGGATAACATTTATGTAAGTGCATTCTGATAGACGCATGTGTTTGTAAGTATGAGTGAGAGGGTGTATGTATGTGGCCAAGTGTGTGTACTGTGTACAGGAAGTTTATGTCTTGGTGTACTCCAGTAATCTTTACATGCATGAGGCTTTTAGTAGGGAAACTCAAATCATCTTATCAGACACATCTACTCTGAGTGAAATAGGAACAGAAGGAAGCTTATTAAGTGACAGTTAAAAGAACAAACAAACTAAACTACACTTCTTTAAAGTTATAATTCTTATTTTAATCCTGGTTGAATTGGCGACAGAAATGAAATGCTGTGATAATTTGCTGATGTTTATGCCTGTAATGAATAGAAGCATTAGCTCATGCCCATAAAACTCCATTACCCACTTTCCCTTGGGGGGTTTATCTCACCCATTACCATTGATGACATGAAAACAATCATTTATTTTTGTGGTCACAAAATGGATATTGAGATAAATAAATTGAGTAAATTTTGATCACGTTCATGGTGAGTTGAAAGTCAGACATCTGGAAGGCCTGAAAACCGGAAAGATTACCAGACAACAGACCAATAACATCCTCCCCTAGTGTGTCCTAATCTAGATGATGAAATATTGTCCATACATGGATTTCCCTTAATCTGATCATAAGAATTTACCCTGTGTGGGTGGGTCAGCTTTCTGTGTCACTGTGTGCTCATGCATTTATGTGTATATGTGTCCTTCAGCACAGTTTTATATGAGTGTAGTACACAAAATGCTCAGACAGGGTAACATGACACGATGGAAGGCATGCTGACTTCAAGGTTTTTTTTGTTTCTAGTGCAGAGGGATGAAAAGCAAGGTGACTGTTACAGCAACAACTCAATATGGAAATCCGGCCTCCCTCCTCTTATCATATCACTGATTTGACCTCAGCTTTCTAATAAAAATCTGGTGATTTGTCACTCGTCACTCCCACTATCAGATCGCCACCCTGCTGTGTTCTCTTATCCTCCAATCCAGATTAATATCAACACAAGGCTGCTTTAAAGTTCCACATATTTGTACTGTGGGTGTTCTGAGAGCGTGTTGTTTGCGTATGTCTTAGTGCTATTACTGTAGAAAAGAAACAAATAAACAAAAATGATGCAGAGACGGAACATTAATTGTTGCTTCTTTACTCTTTTCAGACTAATATCGGCAGCATCCTGGCAGCTGTCAACCCCTACAAGCAGATCTCAGGTCTGTACGACCCAGAGAGGGTTGACTTGTACTCCAAGCACCATATAGGCGAGCTCCCTCCGCATATTTTTGCCGTGGCCAATGAATGCTACCGCTGCATCTGGAAACGCCACGACAGTCAATGTGTCCTCATCAGGTGAGTTTCAAACATGGAGGAGGGTATTTTGATGATTAAACAGTCTGGTTTACCTCTATTTCATACTTTGTCCATCTGTCAGTCTATCTCCCAAGCCATCAGTCCATTCATTTATTAAATCCTGTGTCACAGGGGACTGCAGCCTGTCCAAACATGCTTAGGCCAGAGGGCAGTTCTGTTTTTATAAAATCCAACAATTCCTACTGTCCTACTTACCCACATGCATTTTTTTTGTCTTTGGATGGCTGCCTTATTTGCTTGAGCATAAATAGCTTAGCATAAAGCTACATTTTACACTTCTGATTTTGTATGTTTTAAACAAACAAGATAATAATGTGTTGATTAGTGAGCTTTCGGAGAGCTGGTAGGTGGATTTATTTCACCCACATGTACGTGGAGCAGAGACAGGTAGAAAATGACAATGAAAATGAAAGTAAAGACTAAAGGAAGTAGACTTGCATTTCCAAGTTTCAGACATTGATTTCAGTGGATGTTTGGGGAGAGAGGCTGAGCTGAGCTGAGACAATCTTAAATAACAAGTTTTAGGAATTTAGATCAGATGAATAAAGGCTAGAGGATGCAACAGAGATTGTATCTACCTTGGTGGTGAAAATCAGTAACTGTGTGTGTGTGTGTGTGTGTGTGTGTGTGTGTGTGTGTGTGTGTGTGTGTGTGTGTGTGTACTCCAGTGGTGAATCAGGGGCAGGAAAAACGGAGAGCACCAAACTGTTGCTTCAGTTCCTGTCAGTAATGAGCCAGAACTCAGCCGGGACTCCTCCATCGGAGAAAAGTACACGAGTGGAGCAGGCCATTGTACAGAGCAGGTACAGATGTGCAAAATGAAGAAACACTTTCCTGTTCCTTTACTATTACTGCCAGAGCTATTTCAAAGTATTTTGGGTCAAGTCCCCATCAAGTCTAAAGTAATTCAAAAGACGTCCAGGTCAAGTTTCAAGTTTTGTAAAAGAAAATATTACGGTCTTAAAGACCATGTCACAAGTTTTACAAAAGTCTTTGTATCGGGCACTAATGTTTGATTATGTTAATATGAAGCAGAGCGTGCTTCCTCAGTCAGGTTTCTATAGATAAGTGAAAGTGAGTAGAATAATGTTGCTTTTGAAGAAACGTGTTATGAATGGCCTCTGCAGCACTTGGTGGGTGAACTATATTCTATACTGCATGCACAGTTAAATGCACACTAAACAAAATGCACTAACTGCAGGTTTTTACTGTCTGTGCAGTCCAATCATGGAAGCATTTGGTAATGCTAAGACTGTTTACAACAACAACTCCAGTCGCTTTGGGAAATTCATCCAACTTCACTTCTCTGAGGGCGGCAACATCCAGGGAGGCTGCGTCATTGACTGTATCCTCATATTTATTTATGAAATATGTATATTTGTATCAAATATAGCAGCATTTCTGTTATATTATTGTTGAATAAGAAGATGTGCTAAAGGAGTATGTTTGTGAAGAACTCAGTTTTATTGTTGTTTCCTTGACTCTTTACCTTTCAGATTTACTGGAAAAGGTAACCACGTCTGCAGCCGGCTCATATCAAGTTTAAATTAATTGGGAGTGATTTGTCAGTGTTGCATTGTGAATCATAATGAAATGTTAATCTTGGCTTTGCTGCATTGATTTTGCTGTAGAACCGAGTGGTGCGACAAAACCCTGGAGAACGAAACTACCACATCTTCTATGCTCTGCTGGCAGGAGCTAACAAAGAACATAAAAGTAAGGAAAAGAATACAAATATTCAAATATCTACAGTGTCTTCGATCTAAAACAGTATTCACGATACATTTACAACAGACTGGTGATACAAAAAGATCTTTAGCAGCAGATCCTGTTGTAATCAGTTAAAGCATGTTTGTGTAAGTTCACAGCAACTTTTACAGACTACATATATATAGTGTAAGTGCAGTTAAGTATCTCAGTGTGCATCTCTCCCAATATCACCCTGCTGACATTTTATTGTATTTTCTCCATCAGGCCTCTACTTCCTGGAGGACCCTCCCGAATCTTTCCACTACCTCAGCCAATCAGGATGTCTGAAGGACAAGAGCCTGAATGACAAAGAACTGTATAACAGTGTTATGGTCAGTGGGACAGACAGTTATCTTTGTAATCCGAGCTGACTTTCTAGGTTTACACTAGCCACACTGACAATAGCTGTCTAAGCATGTTAGTTAACCAGTTAGATAATGACCTTCCAACATTACAACATTTTTACACATGCCAGGTTATTTTTCCTTTGGTTAAACTGTCAGCAGGTCATGAAACAGAAACCAATTAAATTATATACACTAAGGCATGCTAAAGGACAACAAATGTAATTGTGATCTGAAGATATATAGATACCTAATTCCAAACACTAAGGGGATGTTTGCAGCTTGCAAATAGCATAACATAAAATACAACTGACATGATAGACATGATGTCCCTAGAATGTCCGAAGTCTGAACCCCGTCTTAGACGTTAAAGTGTCTTCTTTGGAGTTTTATCTTGTAACAGGAAGTCCGTGCATTGTATCTTGATGTCAAAATGATTTATGTCTTGAGTGTAGCAATGTCTGTGCAGCTGAAATTAAAACCACCATTCATCAAACCTCTCTAAGTCAGTGCATTTATACAGAATCAGAGACCATACTATATATATTTTTTATCTTCGCAGACACTGAGATAAAAAGTGTTAAAAGCAACTCTTCTGTTGGTAGCACCTACCGGTAATCTCTTTTTCTGCGTGTAGGAGGCGCTGAAGGTGCTGGAGTTCACAGAGGAGGAGATCAGAGACATGTTTAAGCTGCTGTCAGGAGTCTTACAGCTGGGAAACGCTGAGTTCATGACTGCGGGAGGAGCCCAGATCACCACCAAGCAAGGTCAGTGCACGGCTCGAGTTAGGAAAAGGAAAACTTACAAAGATGTGTTGCAGTAGTGACACGTGCCTTTACCCATCTTTCAGTGGTCACTAATGCCAGTGAGCTGCTGGGCCTGGATGCCTTCCAGCTGTCTGAAGTCCTGACTCAGCGCTCCATAATCCTCAGAGGAGAGGAGATCTGCTCGCCACTCACTATAGAGCAGGTCAGCATACACATATATGTAAACAGTTATTCTCCCCCTCTTGATTGATCTCTGGCTCTTCCCGACACACTCATGCTCTCTCATCCCTACAGGCCGTGGATTCCCGTGATTCTGTTGCCATGGCATTATATTCCCAGTGTTTCTCCTGGATCATCCTCAAGATCAATCAGAAGATCAAAGGGAAGGAAAATTTTAAATCCATCGGCATCCTTGACATCTTTGGCTTTGAGAACTTTGAGGTCAGAACTTTGAATTATTAAGCAGGAAGCTGTTTTCTAAGTATCACTCATTCTCATCCACACATGCAGATCTTTGTATGAGATATGTGTCTTTGCTTCCAGGTGAATCGGTTTGAGCAGTTTAACATCAACTATGCCAACGAGAAACTGCAGGAGTACTTCAACAAGCATATCTTCTCCCTGGAGCAGCTAGAGTACAACAGGTGAACTTCTACAAACAGTATATCTATCTACAAACCTGCATGAACAAATTCTTACATATTACTAGTTAGTTGGTTTGTCAGTTAATTAATTAGTTATTAACTCCAATATAACAATATGAAAAATAAAAAAACACAACTTTGATCAAATACAAACATTAGGTCCGAACATTAATCTAGATACAATACAAATATAAATTTATGTCACCACATGAACAGAATTAATAATTAAACTATAACCATTGTCCAAATATGCAATATAATGATCATTATGTCTGCTCCTATGAATAGTAAATTAAGGACAATCTCATGGTGGTTGTAACAACAATCATAACAAAAATACTAATAATAATGATAATAATAATGATAATAATAATGATAACTTTATCTGTTTCTAAACAGAGTTACAGATGACATTACAAGAAGAGTTTAAACGGAAACAACAGTATTAGTTAGCTGGTACATTCATAACCATGCAATCTTTTTTTCCTTTATATGTGTTCTTTATTCAATTAAATACTATACACCAGTTTTCTATGTGTACACTAACTGTTTGGGTTAACTCTCCACAGGGAAGGTGTCCAGTGGGACGCAATAGACTGGATGGACAATGCAGAGTGTCTCGATCTTATAGAGAAGGTAGGAAATTGATACGTCATAACTCGTAACGTGAACAGTGTTGAGAGCCGTAATAATGCCAGTTAGTGCATCAAATGTTTCAAAATCTGTGCAGCACCAACTTTACAGCGTTCTCTCAATCAGAGTTTGGTGGAAGTCAGTTAGAATAAAGGCTGTGCTTGACGCCTCAGACTTTGGAAACTGATCTAATCATATTGGACTAATGTCTTAGAAAGTGGTGCTGATGCATTAACCCAATGTTTTTTACCCCCTCTCTCTTAGAAACTGGGACTGTTGGCACTTGTGAATGAAGAAAGTCGATTTCCCAAAGGAACAGACTTCACTCTGCTGGAGAAGTTGCACAGCAGACACTCTGTGGGTCTTTAGTTTAAAAAAAAAATATTGTTGCTGATATTAAACGTCACAATATATTTTATTTTGTTGTGCTGTTTTCCTGTTTTCTGCAGACAAACCCTTACTACGTCAAGCCCAGACTCGCTGATCATCAGTTTGGAATTAAACATTATGCCGGGGAGGTGAGTGATGTACAACTGATTCACTTCATATTGACATACTGTAGTCTGTGAGCGCTACGATGAACTTGTCTGTCTTTGGCAGGTCCTGTATGATGTGAAAGGGATCCTGGAGAAGAACAGAGACACCTTCAGAGACGACATCCTAAACATGCTCAAGGACAGCAGGCAGGGCATTCAGATACATTCAATTAATAGTTTGTTGGAACTGTTATAAGTCCTGAGATTGTTTTAAGTAATAAGTTCATGTCATTGAAAAATAACCTTTGAGTTTTTTGAGCTGATATGAATCTTTGATGCAAATTTGTTCTATTACAATGACGAGTAAAAAACTTTTATTGTTGGATGAAAACCTATAATTCAAAATGTCAACATGTCAAGTTTTCACCTGCGAGCAATAATATTTTGATTTGATTCGATCTTTTGATTATCATTAGCATTTCCACTGATATAATGTCTGTGTGTAATCCATCATGTTTCGGTTGCCTCTCAGACTGGACTTCATCTACGACTTGTTTGAGAAGGTTGGCAGCAGGAACAATGAGGAAAAGATGGGAACGGCCAGACGCAAACCCACCGTGAGCTCCCAGTTCAGGGTGAGTGATGCAAGCAGTTTGAGATGATCCGATGAACTCATAACAAATTAACTAAAGAATAGTGATAGATGAAATGAAGCACTTTGACTTAAAAGTGCCAAAACTTGTGAAATTCACTTTATAGTGATATCAAACAGAGAAATCAGCAAATCTGTACATTTAAACTGGAAACAGTGAATTTTTGCATTTCTCTTATAACAAATAATTATTTGTCAGTCACTCAGCTAATAGTTTAGCCCTACTGAGACATAAGAGCGTGTTACTCTCATAAATGTAATGATCATTGAAGGAGTTACTATGGTCATTTTGCCATGGGAAAGAAATGCACTTTTTAAATATGTTCACACACATTTTAATATGTTCCCATCTCTGTCTTCTCAGGACTCCCTCCATGCTCTCATGGCCTCTCTGAGTGTATCCAACCCTTTCTTCATTCGCTGCATTAAGCCCAACATGCAAAAGGTCAGTCTGCCTCTTTTTCTCAGTTCTAAAATTCACATTAATGCTGATACTTCACCTGATGAATTTCAAAGTTCAACAATCTGTATTGTTTTTTCTTGTAGAATCCTAGTGTGTTTGACCCAGAAGTCGTCCTGAACCAGCTGAGGTATTCTGGGATGTTGGAGACTGTGAAGATCCGTCGAGCCGGGTTCCCCGTCCGCAGAACTTTCAAAGATTTTGTCTCTCGGTAAGCATCTCTAAAGCTACCTTTATCTCATCTTTTATCTCAGTTGTGTGTTTGTTTGATAAAAGTGTTTTGCTGAGATCTCTCTTGTCTCTCACAATATGTCCTCTTTCTTTTCTGCCTGCCAGGTATAAAATCATTCTGACAGAGAAATCAGCAGCAGCAGCAGCAGCAGCAGCAGCAGCAGCAGCAGCAGCAGCAGCAGGAGATGATAAGAAGAGAAACACAGACCTTCTCCTCAAATATGACAAGACCAAGAAAGAGTGGCAGTTAGGCAAGACCAAGGTAAGATTTAGTGGTTTTTGGCAACACCTTTTCAGACATCACAAAGCTATTATGACAGAAGTTTTGAACCACCACCACTTGTAACAATACATGGTTAATCTTTCACCATTGTTCTGCAGGTGTTTATGAAAGAGTCTCTTGAGCAGCGTTTGGAGAAAGACAGAGATGAAGTCCGACGCAAAGCTGCCATGATAATTCGAGCCCACCTACTCACTTTCTCTGCCAAGTAAGACTCCTAATAGGAACTGAAATGGTTGGCATTCCTGTACAATGTTGCGTGCCAGTTCTTATTCACCTTGTTATATATGTTTTACCCTTTTCTGTCCACAGGAAGCACTTCAGGCGCGTACGCACCAGTGTTGTCACCCTTCAGAAGCACTTCAGGAAGCACATCCAACGCCGACGGTTCGTGAAGCAACGTAAGGCCACGCTGGTGCTGCAGAAACATCGGCGAGGTCAGGTGGCACGTACGCAAGTTCGAAAACTCAGAGAGGAGAAGCAGAAGAGGGAGGTAGAAGAGAAGAAGAAAGACGAGGAGGAGAAGAAGGCAACGGGCGAAGGGGAGCAGGAGGAAGCGATTGAAGGAGCAGAGAAGGCTAAATCGTCAGAGGACAGTGCTTCTTCTTCTTCTTCCGTGCGTTTTCTCCTTTAACTCTAAAACACTTGATTTTGCATCTTATCCTTTTCACGTTGAATTACTAATTGAAGCAAATGTTGGTGCTTAATCTGCCCTTTTCGCTTCTCTCCTCCCGTCTAGGATGAGACCCGGCAGATGGAGGACATCCTGCAGTTGGAGCGAGAGATCGAGCGCTTGCAGAAGAAGAGAGAGGACGAGGTGTCCCAGCTGTGTGAGTCCTCCAAACAGGAGCTTCAACTGCGCCGAGATGCTGAGCTCAAACGGATGAAGAAGGAGGCGTCTCGCAAGGCCACGGAACTCATCGACCTCCTGAACTTCGGAGGCGTGGACACTTCGCTGGGAGCAGCCGCAGCCAAGCCTGCTGCGGAGGCTAAAGCTCCAAAAGCTGCAAGTGCCACGAGGGGTGCGTCTAAAGAGGAGGAGGTGGACGAGGGCTTTCATGCTGAGGAGGAGTGCATCCCTCTCCCTGACTTCCCTCCTCCTGCTGAGACGGACGCTCCTATCGATCAGGACATATTTGCTCACCTCCCGCCTCCTCCACCTGCTTTTGCAGAGGGCACAGTGCCCCCTGCACCACCTCCTCTGCCCACGGACGGTGTGCCTGTTGCTGGAATTCCTCCCCCCCCTCCTCTCCCTCCACCTGGAGATGGCTCCCCTGTTCCTCCTCCTCCACCACCTCCTCCAGGACAGGGGGAGAAGAAAAATGGAGCCAAGGCAGACCCGGAGAGGAAGGTGAGCATGGTGGAAAGCCTGGGGGACGGGGAGGAGCCCATCTACAGCATGCCTGCCGACACCGAGTCAGATTACGACCAGGAGGAAGAGGAGGGGTCCGTCACCGCCGGAGACGACAGCTCCGTATCTGGGAGCAACCGCGGGAGCACCACCGTGACAGACGAAGAGCACCCGAGGAAGTCCACCTGCACCAACGCCAGCATCGAGTCCTACAGAGGCAGCTCCGACTCTGTGAGGACACACACTCACACGCATCCTCACACGCGTGCACGCAGATATGTATGAGCAGCTATGCAGTGAAAAATTAAAAAATGTACTCAGTATATAGAAAATCTTATAATGCAATGCACTTTTTCTTGTTCACTTGTAGTTATTTAAAATAAACAAGTGATGTCATCGTATGATGTTGCAGTACGCAGACAGTGACGATGAACATGATGGCATGATGGACACCGATGAAGAAGTGACTAATGGCAGAGTGACCCTACTTAATGGAAATGGACCACCATATTTCCATGGCTACCTCTACATGAAGGGTGGGCATCTGTGTTTCTAAACTTTCAATTCAAAAGATCTCATTTTCAAGTGAAAACCATGACGGTAATTTTATTCTCTGCTCATTCAGCTGGTCTGATGATCCCATGGAGGAGGCGTTGGTGTGTGCTGAAGGATGAAACCTTCATGTGGTTCCGTTCCAAACAAGAGTCTCTCAAGTCCGGCTGGCTCTACAAGAAGGGAGGAGGCCTCTCCACTCTCTCACGGAGGTTGTTGTAGTTGTTACTGAGTGCAGCCTGCATGCTTTTAAAATCACAATCTCTGTTGGAAGTGCTGTCCAGTACAATTTTGATGTGAATGACCATCTGTCTTGTGTTGAAAAAGTCCTTGTGTCCTGTTGAGGTGTTGCGATCACATGTTTATCTAACCCAATGCTTTGAGTCCTCTGCAGTGCTGGAAGATGTCCCTGTCAAGCTGATGTACTTTGACTTTACTGAGATTTTACTTTTCAAGTCTTGGTTCTACTTAATCTACTTTGAAAAAGTAAAAAGAAAAAAAGAGAGATATTTTTCAGAAAAAAGGATGTTGTTTCTTGCTTGGTTTGGTTTTATTCTATCTATTTTTCTAAACAACCTACTCTAAAAAATATTCATAGAACCAGAAAATTAAGAATATCTAGACAAAATACACAAATTGAATCCAAATGGGACCTGGACATGCAGAAAAAATAATAGATAAAGAAAATAAAATCTAAATGGCACATAACACAAACAATATTGTTTGCATACAATGTATACATGACTCAGGATAAAAAACACTAAAACTTCTTTCCAGGTCCAGGAATTTATCTTTATGAATGTATATTTTATTTCAACATTAAGTAATCTGATTACTTTAACTATACAATCCTAAAGTGCATCAAAATAAAGCTTTACATAGATTTTGTGTATAGTTACTTCCACCCTTCTTTACATATAAGAAGCTACTTCACTTTGTATTCTGGATAGAAATGAAGTCCAGTTATAGAGTCACATAAACATGTAATGTCTAGAATGGATTGTCTTGGCCTTTGTTTTCATTGTGTCTGTTCTACCTCAGAAACTGGAAGATGCGCTGGTTTGTACTGAGGGACAACAAGCTGATGTACTACGAGAATGACAGTGAGGAGAAGCTGAAGGGAACCATCGACATCCGAGCTGCCAAGTAAGATTACTAGGAAGCTCCAGTGCCAAAAACTCATACACACACACACACACACACACACACACACACACACACACACACACACAACCCCTAATTCACCGTTTGTCTTTCTATACATCTGCATGTTTGAGACGTGCCCTTTCTGTGTTTTTACAGGGAGATAGTGAATAATCATGAGAAGGAGAATGCTCTGAACCTTGTGACAGATGAGAGGACCTATCAGGTGTTTGCTGAGTCACCAGAGGATGCAAGGTGTGGTGGAGACTTGAGTGATTTTGTAGATAACGGCTACTTCGGCTGCTGAGTAGATTCATGTATTCAAACTTGTGATGACTCCTCTTTATTTCTGTGCAGTGGGTGGTTTAATGTGCTCAGTAAAGTGCGCGTGTGCACTCCTGAGCAGCTGATGGAGATGTCCCATGAACAGGCCAACCCAAAGAACGCTGTGGTCAGTCTCTAAAAACAACATGCCAGTAACCTGTTATGTGTTTAAGTTGTTCCTCTGTCACAATGTTGCCTGATTTTAACCTTTGTATCTCACCAGGGCTTTGTTTTACTTCAGGGTCTGAGTGTAGACTTAATATAGGACCCAAAGTTGGACTTCCAAAATATGAGAAATAAAATCCCAACCATGCCAAATGTATATTATTAAAAAAAATAACCCCTCAGCCATTACATCATATAATCTAGCCCTGGCTCTAAATTGTAGTTTTTACTGGTTTTCACCAGGGGCATTGCTGCTGTATTATGTGTTTGATGCAATGCATCCAAATCAATATTGCTGATAATAACCCAGACTACGGAAAAGATTCTCCTAGCATTTAGTATCCAGAAAATTATTACATTTCTGTGTTTTATTCTTCATAAGAAAACAACAGTTGCATTATGTAAAGAAACTGGCATTTAAAGGTTACAATTCTGAAAATGAATGTTGATTTGTAGTGATGATCAGGACTGAAGTTGGTTACAAGATTTAACTCATTGACACTAAAAAATGCGTTTTTTTGACGCTGATATAATTGTCCACTAGAGATACCAGAGCAACTTTTTTAAAGTGAGGCAGAAAGGTTAAAAAAAAGGTATCTTTAAAGTTAAGAGCTCTTTATGTTGAGTTATATCACTTTATAATTTCTAACATGTCACTGTAGAAGCAACAGTGCATTCACATTTAAAATTGTTCTCGTTCTTCTTTCGTTCTTCAGGGAACTCTTGACGTTGGGCTGATAGACTCTGTTTGTGCTTCAGACAACCCTGATCGGTAAGTTGGATCAATAATCAAAAAAAAGGAAATGCCTATTCACTTTGCATGTCGAGGATCATTTCATTCTTTTTTCATGTTTTCCAAATTGATTGAATTTGACATCAGAAGATAAGTTTTGATTTGTATTTCCTCCAAATGAGTGAGACAAAAGCTCTTTCCAACAATTGTTCTGATCCTTGGTTGATCTCAAAGTATATATGTAAAATCCATTGTAAAGAATGCATCCATCCACTGAGTGTAGTATCAATAAACCATGATGCAAATACACTTTTAAGAACTGAATTTGACCGTATGACACCAACAGACCTGTGGTCTTTGTTCCTCTTACCTGAAAAACTGGAAGACCCAATATGCAATCACTATCACTTAAATACAACCCTTAAGTGTCCTGACGTATATTGAGGTAACGTATATTTAACCTTTGCAGGCCCAACTCTTTTGTCATCATTACGGCCAACCGAGTGATCCACTGCAACAGTGACACACCGGAGGAGATGCATCACTGGATCAGTCTGCTGCAGAAACCCAAAGGAGACGCCAGGATAGACGGCCAGGAGTTCCTTGTCAGAGGTGAAAACTGCTTTTCATCACTTTTTAGAAAAAAATGTGGACTTATTATAAGCCTTGTACCATAGTGTCAGGCATAGAAGTTTTAAATTGTTTGTTGGGGCCGTAGAAGAGACAGGAACTCTCTTTACAATATAGCACACTTACCATTTACAAGTTTTAAAACAAATGTTCTCAAGTATTTAGGACCACATGTTGGGACAGATTTTGGTTTAGAATATCTCAATATGAGATTTTGTCACAATATAAATAGCCTTGGGGATAAATGCTGACATTGAATAATTGCATAACTCTACTGATCCTGTACAGATTCTTTACATCTTTCCTCCACTTTCCCTGCCCTCCCTCTTCCTGACTTGTCACCTTTCAGGCTGGCTTCAAAAAGAGATGAAGACGAATGCTAAGAGCACCTCCCTGAAGCTGAAGAAGCGCTGGTTTGTTTTGACCCACAACTCCCTGGATTACTACAAGAGCTCAGAGCGAAACTCCTCCAAGATGGGAACTCTGGTCCTTAACTCGCTCTGCTCCGTCATTCAGCCCGATGAGCGGGTGCATAGGGAGACAGGTGGGGAAAGAGAAGTGAAGGGAAGAGGCAGAAAGGGCAGGTTTAATCCGGGATTAGACGTAGGAGGTTTGAGACGACATGTTAAGAGATAATTCCGGTTTTACATTGCTGACTGAGTCCTCATTTTACAGGTTACTGGAATATCATTGTGTACGGGAGGAAGCACTCCTACCGCCTCTACACCAAGATGCTGAATGAGGCCATGAGGTGGACAGCTGCCGTACAGGGAGTCATAGACAGCAAGACCCCCATAGAAACCCCGACTCTGCAGCTCATCAGAGACATCAAGGTAGAACACACATACCTATTAAGCAAGCATTTTAAAACTCACCAACACACACTAACTCCTAAGTTGAATTTGACCTCTTCTTGTCCTCTCAGGAGAACAGTGTGAACCCAGACATCGTGGAGCAGATGTACAGGAGGAATCCCATCCTCAGATACACTCAGCATCCTCTGCACTCCCCTCTGTTGCCGCTCCCTTACGGAGAGGTCACCAGCCGTAAGTAAAACTCAGCAAACTAAAACCCCCCAAAAAAGAGCAATTTTTCTTCTTTTGTTTATTCTTGTCTTCTTCCTTTCACATTCTGTGTGCACTAAAAGCTCCCATACATGATACTGCCCTCTGCAGGTCAAAACCAACACAGCCAGCACAAAGATAAAGAACAATTTGCAAACTTTCTTTAATTATTTGCTGAATATCATTTCTAGTATATGTCCCATACATTTTTTTTAAATTACTCTAAACTGCTAAATCATCACATTAATCATTTGATGTCCTTTTCATCTCTGGTCATATCGATGAGCTCATGTTGTTTTTTCTTCTTCTCTGTCTTTGTTCACCTTTGTCTGTGTGCAGTTCAAAGGCAGCAGGGCTATGCCAGTCTGCAGGATGAGGCTGTGCGAGTCTTCAACTCACTGCAGGAGATGGAGACGCTGGCAGACACGGTGCCCATCATTCAAGGCATCCTGCAGACCTGCCAAGACCTGCGCCCTCTCAGGGATGAGGTACTTTTTTTACTGTCTTCTCTAATCTCAACAGCAAATAGCTTCTGTTAATAAAGTGTACAGATTTAATATTTAATGGAGAAACACAATGGTGTGTAGTGTAATCTTTTTAGAAACTTAACCTTACTATAAACTGTATAATAATATAATAAATATGTTTCGTCAGAAGTCTGACATGTTTGTTTGCCATCAAATGTTGATTAAACATTGTTTGAATCTTAAAACACTCTCCCCATTTCTATGTTTCAGGTATATTGTCAGGTGATCAAGCAGACCAATCATGTGCCTCAGCCTAACAGCCCAGCCAATCGGGCACACTGGCATCTGCTCACCTGCATGAGCTGCACCTTCCTGCCCAGTCGAGTCATCCTCAGATACCTCCGCTTTCACCTCAAGAGGTGTGTGTCTGCTTTATGGAATGTTTTTTTTTTTTTGATAAATCATTCATAGAGTAAATGTGTAATAACTATGATTCCACTCAGGGTTCGAGAGCGCTATCCTGGCACGGAGATCGAGCGTTACACCAGCTTCGTGGGGGAATCCCTGAAGAAGACCAAGACTCGTGAGTTTGTTCCCTCTCAGGAGGAGATCGCCGCCCTGCTGGTGAGACAGGAGATGAGCACCACCGTCTATTGCCACGGAGGAGGCTCCTGCAAGATCTCCATCAATTCACACACCACAGCTGGAGAGGTACACATAAAAATACACTCTCACAAACTGACACATCCTTCTCTCACTGATTTTAAGACGCAGTACAAGAGCTGGTGCTTGAATTGTAGTGTGCTATTACAAACTGGTCAGTGTTTTTATGTTGCAGGTTGTGGAGAAGCTGATCAGAGGTTTGGCCATGGAGGAGAGCAAGAACCTGTTTTCTCTGTTTGAACACAGCGCCTGCACAGACCGAGCATTGGAGAGCAGAGTGATTGTGGCCGATGTTCTGGCCAAGTTTGAGAGGTATGTATATACAGTGCTGTGAAAAAGTATTTGCCCCCTTCCTGGTTTCTTATTTTTTTGCATATTTGTCACACTTAAATGTTTCAGATCATCAAACAAATTTTAATATTAGACAAAGATAACCCGAGTAAATACAAAATGCTGTTTTTAAATGATGATTTAATTTATTAAGGGAGAAAAGCTATCCAAACCGACTTGGCCCTATGTGAAAAAGTAATTGCCCCCCCTTGATAAATCATGAATGAACTGTGATTTTTTGGAAAGCTGAGTTCAATTTCACTATCCACACCCAGGCCTGATTACTGCCAGACCTGTTGAATCAAGAAATCACTTAAATAGAACCTGTCTGACAAAGTGAAGTCGGCTGAAAGATCTCAAAAAGCAACACATCATGCCTCCATCTAAAGAAATTCAAGAACAGATGAGAAACAAAGTAATTGACATGAATCAGTCTGGAAAGACCCCAGAACAACATCTGAAGAACTGCAGGCCTCACTCGCCTCAGTTAAGGTCAGTGTTCATGATTCACCAATAAGAAACAGACTGGGCAGAAATAGCACCCATGGGAGAGTTCCAAGGCGAAAGCCACTGCTGACCAAAAAGAACGCAAAGGCTCGTCTCACATTTGCCAAAAAACGTCTTGATGATCCCCGAGACTTTTGGGCAAATATTCTGTGGACTGACGAGACAAAAGTTGAACTTTTTGGAAGGTGTGCGTCCCGTTATATCTGGCGTAAAACTGACACCGCATTTCATAAAAACAACATCATACCAACAGTCACACATGGTGGTGGTGGTGTGATGGTCTGGGGCTGCTTTGCAGCTTCAGGACCTGGACAACTTGCCATAATTTATGGAACCATAAATTCTGCTCTCTACTAGAACATCCTGAAAGAGAATATCGAGCCATCAGTTCGTGACCTCAAACTCAAGCGCACTTGGGTTATGCAGCAGGACAATGATCCAAAACACACCAGCAAGTCCACTTCTGAATGGCTCAAAAAAAGCAAAAAGAAGGTTTTGGAGTGGCCTAGTCAAAGTCTGGACTTAAATCTGATTGAGATGCTGTGGTATGACCTTCAACAAGCCGTTTCTGATCGAAAACCATCCAATGTGGCTGAATTAAAACAATTCAGCCACATTTTGGCCCAGAGTGGGCCAAAATTCTTCCACAGCGATGTGAAAGACTCATTGCCAGTTATCGCAAACGCTGGATTGCAATTGTTGCCGCCAAGGGTGACAAAACCAGTTATCAGGTTTAGTGGGCAATTACTTTTTCACATAGGGCCAAGTCGGTTTGGATAGCTTTTCTCCCTTAATAAATGAAATCATCATTTAAAAACAGCATTTTGTATTTACTCAGGTTATCTTTGTCTAATATTAAAATTTGTTTGATGATCTGAAACATTTAAGTGTGACAAATATGCAAAGAAATAAGAAACCAGGAAGGGGGCAAATTTCACAGCACTGTACGTAGCTGTCAGGTGTCATATAGTCTTTATATTTAGAGTGATTTCCAACAGGCGAGTGGATTGTTTTAATCAATATGGTTACTTGACCTGTGTCCGTATTTTTCCAGGTTGGCAGGCAGCGAAGAAGAGGAGGAGGAAGGAGAATGGAAACTCTACTTCAAGCTTTACTGCTTTTTGGATGTAGAGAGCATGCCAAAAGAAGGAGTGGAGTTTGCTTTCATGTTTGAGCAGGTGAGCTGCACAACACTGTCTTGAAAAGAAGGATCCAGTTATTAATTGCTCATTACTTTTCTTCCAATTCAAAAGAGGTCAAGTTAATTTCATAAATCTATATAGGTTTGTAACAAAGTAGAACATGTCTGGATTGACACAAAATTAATTAGTTCAAGAAAACTGATTATTGACTGTGGTGGACAGATGTATGAGTTGGACAGAGTAATATTATTATTCTTTCTGTAAATTAAATTTTAAATAATTTATTTATATTAATTATATCAAAGCCAATTTATTGGCCTTGAAATTTTAAAATGGAATAATTATCCAAAAAGCACAAAAGTTCAGTTACCTCTTTATGTGATAAATTAAGTGATGTTTCACATCTGTATTGGAGAAAGTAATGTTATTAATTCAGTGTATGAGTCATGCTACCCCAACACTGCTGCAAAATGAACAAAATGAAAGTCTTGTACTGTCATTTTCTTGTTTTGTCTCTCAGGCTCACGAGTCTTTGATAAGCGGTCACTTCCCGGCCTCAGAGGAGACTTTGCAGCACCTGGCCGCTTTACGTCTCCAGTATCTCCACTGCGATGGGGCAGGGAGGGCTGGGTGGAGCCTGGGAAATGTTTATCCAATCGGACGTCTTCGCAATCGCATCATCCACTCCACCAAGCCGGGCGTTGGGGCAGCAGGTGGGTCCGGAGGAGCTGGAGGAGGAGCAGGAGATGGGAAAGGAACGGCAGGGATACAGGGAGTTGTCGGGGGAGGGGCAGAGAAACGAAGAACCCCGAGCTTCCTGGACGGCACCCTGAGAAGAAGCTTCAAAACTGGGTCCCTGAAGAAGCAGAAGGTCAGTGGTGGAAGTAACGCTTTAGCCCATTTGCTGCAAAAAGCTACACAAGGATTACACAACTCAAGCAAGTTTAAAATAATTTATATTAAAAGAACACAGGCTCATGAGAACTTACTGAATTGGACATCCATAATTTTACACCATCCACAGGGAAATATTTATTGTGTTGTCTTATTAGGAGCCGGCTTTTTCCAGGTGCAAAAAAAAATTGGTGGCAATGTGTGACATGACGTGATGGATTTATGCATTATGCTGAATTCCCATGAGGTCAGTCAAATCCGTCTGGTTTGCTAAATGACGGATGGACCTCCCAAGAAACTGCTTTCTGACTGACTGACCGTCTGATTGATATTTTGATAGTTTGTTCTTCATAGAGTGGCTGACCCATGTTGTTGCAGGTGGAGGAGGAGCAGATGCTGGAGATGTGGGTGAAGGAGGAGACGTCGGCCACACGGACGAGTGTTCTGGAGAAGTGGACCCGGCTGCAGGGAATGCCTCAGCATCAGGCCATGCTAAAATACATGAGCATTATCAAGGAGTGGCCTGGATATGGATCTACTCTGTTTGATGTGGAGGTGAGAAAACAATAGAGGAAATGATGGAGCACAGAGATTTGTAAAAAAAAGAAGAAAAACAAAGAAAAAATACTTGACAAGTAACTTCTTCTTTTTTCTTTTCCTGTTTCCTCTGCCTTTGTAGTGTAAAGAGGGTGGTTTCCCTCATGACCTGTGGCTGAGTGTGAGTGCTGACAACGTGTCAGTGTATAAACGAGGTGAACCGAAGCCACTGGAGACCTTCCAGTACGAACACATCACCTTCTTTGGGGCTTCACAGCCGTGTACCTACAAAGTCATCGTGGATGAGAGGGAGATGTTCTTTGAGACGCCACTGGTGAGTCATTATTCATTATTTACCTTTTATTTCTTGATTTTTTCTTCATCCTTACAACTACAGATTATTTTCATCACTGAATAATTGTTTGGTCTGTAAAATGGTGGATAACTTAATTTATCTTTTGACTTGATGGGGATCTGACTCTGAAAGTAAATAAAATTATTAAGTTGGTGGTTATGAGTGCCGACGTTTTCATCGAAATTGTGAAGAACAGCCATCGCTCTCTTGTTATTCTTGTTGTTTAGTCGTATCTTATGTGTTGTCTTGTGATTTTACCTGTTATTTAATATTTTTTATATTTTCCTGATTGGCCCACTTCTTTGAAGCCCTTAATGTCTCGGCTTCTGCTGCTTTGATTTTCTTTCTTTTTTGCAATGCCAATTTGCTTATCACTTAATCAGGACACATATTAACCCACCACATTCTTCTCACTCTTTAGGTCGGGGAGATCACCAAAATCATGAGGGCTTACATTAACATGGTGGTGAAGAAACGTTGCAGCATCATGTCAGTGACCAGCATAACCAGTTCCTGGGCCAGGTGATTGCCACAAATCAGTCAGAGCCCTCGGTTCATCCAGTGGCAACAGATACCTCGAGCCACATGCATCGGTTGGTTGTTTTTTTTAAAGGAGGCAGTTGCACCAGCCAGCTATTCCTCAAAGAAGAGTGGTGGATGATCGAACGGGGAAAAGCAAGATAGAGGTGGAACCAGAAGCCAAATGCACACTCTACTGGCCTGGGTCTCATTTGGGATAAGGGGGGATAAGGGATCTATTTACAAATGTGCATGACTAAGAAAACAACCTGTATTTCGGGAAGGCCTATTCACATACATAACCTGCCAGTTCTAGTCCTGCATGTAGATGTTCAAGCACACTCCAAACTTCCCTTTCCGGACTTAACTCATTAATAACAAGCACAACTCTGCCGTCCAGTCCCAGTCTGTCCCAAGTGCCCCACCCCCCCCCCCCACCCCACCCCACCCAACCCCCAGTGCACTGCCAGACAGAAGAAAGCCACACTTTCTCAGTTAAATCTCTTTCTTTCTCACTTCTCCGATTTCAAGAGTCTCTCTCTTTCTCTTCACGTGTCCTCGCTCCTGTTGCATCTTTGTTTGCTGTCGGTATTGAGTTATTATGCTAAATTCTTGCTTGCTTTCTCTCTGTTGTTCTCTCTCTGTCGTTTATCCTTCACATCAGCTGTGTCACATCTGTTTATGGCTGAGAAAAAGGACTAGATGATAATTGTTCTTCAGGCTTCTAAAGGGGAAAATGAGCTCCCTGCCCAACATAGTGTTCACTCGCTCACTCGTCAGTGCCACCGTGTGGCCACAAGAAGAAAACAAAGTCAAAGGAAATGGCTTTAAATATTTCTGAACAATATCAAATAGATATTCTTGAGAATACAAGAGTAGAGGTGTTGCTTTGCTTTGGAGGCTCTTTAACTTGACACGGAGAGTCAGTGCATGGTTAACAGCCTCACTCCGCTCTACAAGGAGAACAATATCAACCAGAATAGTATGAGTCTAAACCTTTCCCTATCTATGTCTACATTTAACACACACTACATATATCTACTGTATATTCACATACATGTACACAAACTGAACCAACATGTATTGTTTTGTACTGTATATCACACATTATAAGAGTTATTATTGAATATTTCAGTGGCCACTGCACTGTACAGTATATAGATGCCATACTAAATGCAATGTGACACCTCTCGTGTAAAATACATGCAAGTGAATGGTGTGAATAATGACCACTGTATTTCCGGATGTGATGCCAACACTGTACATCATTCACTGGCTGTGCCATTAATGTGACTCACAGAGAAATTAATAGTAAAAACACAGACTATAATGAGACAGGCTGCTGTGGTGGTCATGTTTCCACAGTGTTTTAATGGTTTTATCATTGTTGTTGCCTGTGGGACTCACTCTGCAGCATTAATTGGAGCCATAAAATATTGTATATCCTTGTCTGCTCATGCTATTATCACTTTATTTCTTTATTAAGATCAGTGACTTGAACAACAACGCATAAGAGCTCCAGTTCGTCTGTTTCCAACCTGTTTATGAAAATGTGACTTTTATTACTGATACTACTAGTATTACTGTACTGTATGCCCTCTGCTATCTTAACCACCCTGAAGTGCTGTGTCTGGAATGCTGCTGTGTGTGTGTGTGTGTGTGTGTGTGTGTGTGTGTGTGTGTGTGTGTGTGTGTGAGTGAGTGAGCGTGAGTGTATTTATGGTGTAACAGTTGGAAAAGAAAAGGAAAATGAGAAAAGAGAAATGAGAAGTGTTTATGATGAGTGTATTCCTTGGAAATAAGACGTATTTACATGAATAACCTTTGCAAAGAATGGTGTCGTGATTGTGAGTTAAAGGGAAAAGCATGGGATTATTAGGGCTAGGGGTTATTTCATTCTTATTGTACTGTATGTATTGCAAGGTGTGTTTGAGAGGATAATGTATAAAAAAAATATATTGGAATTTTTTCAGTCTCAGTGTAAGAGAAGCAGATAGGACACTGTGAGGATATGGACTCAGAGATGGTTTTAATTGTGCACTGGGAATGCTGACAGTCATCACTGCTTTCTGTGTGTGTGTGTGTGTGTTTTTGGACTGAAAGTGAAGTCACTGTTCTTTCACCTGACTCTGTGGCACTGCAGAGAGACGGCAGCATCCCCATAACACATCTTTGTAAACAAAATGTTTCATCAAATACTCAGCGGGAATAACATGGGGAAAAGAAATTGTCTAATATCCAAATGCGGTACAATTAATTGTCTAATTTGGTTTAGCTAAAGTTCCTAAACTAGTTTTTGTGTCAATATTTGTCCTGAAAACGGGCTTGGGGTTTACCAGATACTTAAGTGAAGCTGAACTTCTTATGGTGAAGTTGTCTGTTGTCTATCTGGGGTGCCACTTTCGGAGCTGTAGCCTGGATTTTAGAAATACTGAGGTCACGAGTCCAAGACCTTCAACCCCCAACCCAACCCCTACCCTCTAGAAATATGATAAGACACCAAAATTATATTATGATAAGGGATGTTTCATATTGTATCTTTTTTTTAAGGTTCAGTTCTGGATATGGTTGAGGATTTTATTTTCCTACATGATTTTATGCTGTTTCAAAGCCCACATTACCTGGAATAACATTTTGTTGAGGAAATGGCAGATTATTTATTTGACCTGCAGGTATTCACATGAACAATTGTCTTAAAATAGTGGGAACAGTCAACCAATATACATTTTCCATTTTCGGACTTAAACTACCTTTACCATTTTTTCTAAATTGCCCAAAATTCCTAGAAAAAATACCACGGTCATGCCCTCAGTGTCCTCAAGAGTAGCTTTGGCCCTGGCTGCATACACACAGCCCACTGGGATCCTGCCTATAGAGTTAGAATAAGCAGAACTCATGGACAGGTTCCTGTTTGAACTTTAGCTTATTTTAGTTTTGGCTAAAATGAGAGGAGAACCAGATAACCCATAAGCCATAATTAAGGAGGAACCTGTCTGTTCTAGTTATTCTACATCTATGGTTCTGTCTGTCACTGATATTACACTGAGTAGGAAGAAGTTGCCCCATAGTTGCTGACATGTGATCAGCAACAACAATCAACAATGAATTGAAATTAGATTTCTGATCGCAAAATCTGTTTTCAAGGGCAACTTCATCACAACGGGTCCTGTTATCAGCCGCAGGCGGCCAGAGTGGGGCCCTTTCTTATCTTATGTTATGCTTATTATCATCATTAACATAGTAAAACATTGTGCTTGTTATGAAAACAAAGAAAAGAGAAAGCGAGAGATATGTGTGTTGTTCTTTTTTATTTGTAACTGGCTTTACAAAATTATGCTTTAATAAATTATTAAAATTATTGTCCTCTATTTTATGTTGTCTTTGTGAATTTATTTTGACATACAAACAGTGGTTGAAAGGAACTAAGGACATTCATTTAAGCACTATAGCTCCATTTATGTTTCCCTTTTATGCTACTTTATACTTCCACTGCATTGTATTTAACATTCCTCCATGTTTAAATAACATAGTTACTTTACAGATTAAAGGTAAACAATTTGAGATTTTGTGAAATACACGTAGCCTATTCACTTTCTGAAAGAGAACGAATTGATACCACTCATGAATATAGGTAAATCAGAGAAACCATTTTTCTCCAAACTTTTAACTTGACTATTAATATTGTTAATAATACTTATTAGCTTTTTTAATTTTGAATGCAGGACTTTTACTTGAAATGGAGCATTTTTTTATATTGCTGACGTGGTTTACTTTATAGTATCTAAAGCAGTAGCCTACTGCCTAAGGAACAACTGCACAGCAACACACACGCCTTCTTCCCTCTCGTCTTTGGTGCGTAATGAGCGTGCGTCAGGATTTAGCGTTTGGTTCCTTCTCGGCCAGTTCACTTTTTGAGTTTCAGCAGCCAAAACATTTCCGGTTTTTGCCCTCACGGGTTTTAAAAAATCTTCTCCGACGAAAAGTCTGAAGAATACCCTCTGGAATAATCTGCGTCTAAGTGGTGTGATGATGGATTCGCGGATTTTACCCGCTGCTCTCCTGCTTCTCTTCGGTTTGGCGACAGTTTTCGCTCAGACTTCCGCACCTGGCCAAGGTAGGAGTGGGAATCAGTTTCTCTGTGGTGACTGTGAAGTTAATGGCTGCTAAAAAATCACATCTCCATTTTATTTAATTTTTTTTATAAATCTACAACTCATTTAGTGAAGCTTTTCTTTGGCCCTGAATTATAATATTATTTCTCTTTTTAGGGCTGTATTGTTTTAGCTCCCCTGTGTCTGACACTTTTTGTTGAATAATAGGAATAAAACAGGGCATAAAGCAACCAAACAAACGTTATTTGAGCTGAGTTGGTCCTGAATTATATGCCATTGTTTGTATTATCTGGTTTAAGCGTATTTATCATAACATAATTGAGAAAATCTTGGGTAAAGGTTATTTCAGCTACACATGAAGGCAAGATAAACAGTGATATCCTTGAGCCTTTGTAGTTTCGTATCTCTGTGTATTGTTCAAACCTCTCAGCAGGAACAACGTCTCTTCTAGGTCACAACCCCCCTCAGGTTTTCTGTTTCAAAATAAGAAACTTGTAGCAACAAAAAAAAAAAAACACTGCATAAGAAAGAGACATTGTTTACGCTTTAATTTGACAGACACAGACAAACCAAGCTGTTGTACTGTGCAGTCTGCTGATAATACCGTGACTGGTCTGAAGCCTGTTTACTGTGCTGTGTCTCCATGGAAAATGCCTCAGGAGGATTAGCAGTAGTGACCAAAACCCCAGTGAGCACAGGCCACATTTAATCTGCTTCTCATGGTGTTTTTCAGCTAATACTAGAGACTTTCTTTTGTGACGCAACATGTTTGGACCTCTGACAGACACCATGTTGTTCACTCCCTTATTTACACTTTGTGGATGATTTTGATTGTTAAAACTAAATTGACTTTCCCCCCTACAGCTTGTGAGGCGAAGAATGGAACAAACTGTGAGGAATGTCTGCGAAATGTGACGGTAAATCCTGGGGTGTTGATTTCACTTCATGTGTGTGTGTGTGTGTGTGTGTGTGTGTGTGTGTGTGTGTGTGTGTGTGTGTGCGTGTGTGCGTGTGTGCGTGTATGCATGATGGAAAAAGAAGTGTTCTAGGTGTAGGAACCATAGCCTGTGGCTCCTCCTCTACCACCCCACCTGTTAGACTGGTTTGAGGAGTAACTGATCTGTCATACATTCCCACCCTCCTCCATTTTCTACTTTGTGTGTTTATCCTATAATTGCCTTGAATACCTTACCATAAATTGTTTGTTCAAATAGTATAAAGATGATTATGTGTTTTGGTATTTTTACAGTGCCTGTGGTGCATCAAAACCAAGTCGTGTGTAACATATCCAGTTAAGACCATCCTTCCACCCCATGCACTCTGTCCACTGAATGAAGCACGCTGGGGGCTCTGCTGGAGTAAGAGAGTACACACACACACACACACACACACACACACACAGATCCACAAAGAGATTCACAAAAATATCACAATTTTATCAACATATACAGATATGCATTCATAACTAAATCTTGTGGAAGAGAGGTTGGAAGCTAAAGCTCATACAAAGACCTCTCTTAAAAACTCACAGCAAGAGAAACAGAATTACATCAAATAAAATAAAGAAAAATAAATTAACAAAGTAATTATTTTGTAATGAGTTTTGAGGTACCGTTATGATATATTATCTAAATGTTTTCATTTTGTGCATGCGCCAAAAATAATCAATTTAAAATAGAAATAGAAATATAAGAGAAAAGCAGCAAATCACATTTGAGAAGCTGTTAATAAACGAATAACATTATTAATAAATTTCAAAACAATAGTTGTTGATTCATTTTCTGTAAATCGACTAATTAATCAATAAACTAATCTTTTCAGATCTTCTCCACTGGCTGTAAGACAGAGATGGCCAAACATTTTGAATGATTGGCCATATAGAGAAAAATAAAAGGAGTAACAGGACAAACAATAGTAAATGTGCAGTTTGCGCTTCAAGAAAATCTGCGTTTCTAGACCAGAAAACCCTCTGTGCCAGTGTATGAAAATGTTTGGTTTCATAGTGTCCTCTAACATTATACTCTTTCATCATCGCAACAGATTCCTTACAAATTAAGCAAACATACTTTCCCTTGACTTCTGTGAAAACGTATTTATTTTCCCAACATTGACATTTTCCACTATTTGGTTCCGCCCTGTTTACCTAATGAAATGAGGTAAATGATTGAATTGACTAGTAATCAATGTAGATTAAATAGTTGTTAAAAATGGCAGCAACATTCAGTGTTTAAACTAACAAGTGCAATGTACTGTACATACAGTTCAATTTATTGGAAATATGCTCAGGTCATATTCTATTTATTTAAAGCTCATAAAATGTATACCATGGCTACAGAAAATACTTGTTTCTGATAAGCTGGCAGATGGTATGTGTAATTTGTAGTGTATATGATTCTCATTTTGCCAATAGTAAGTGGCCACAACGCCTCATCCTCAACTAAAAAATAAGGACAACCTAGCATGTATTATTACAAACATAATGCTTTGTAGGGTATGGGCAATAATGGCTTTTATCACAATATACATTTGTATGTATATATAAATATCAATATATATTATGATATAATACATTCCTGAATCTATCATATTTCGAAACTGCTAATGTATAAAATAACCAAGAATAATAACAGGAATGCCTGTTTTTAGTCAATCCAGTAAATACAAACTCAAAGTATATGAAACAGTGCTGCTCATTGATTTGCAACATTATATTACATTAGATTCACCTTTATTTTCATTCAGAAAAAAGGAATGAGACAATGAAATACAGTAAAGTGCATACATATATATATATATATATATATATATATATATATACATACATACATACATACACACACACACACACACACACACACACACACACACACACACACACACACACACACACACACACACACACCAATGGTCTAATACAGTCATGGATATTTCAGGGTAGTAGTAGTAGTAGTAGTAGCCAAATTTAAACTGTACAAGATAATAAACGTACGACCCTTATCAAGCACCTCAAGGTCAGACTCCAGCACAATGTTCCTCACACATGAACATGGATAATTAAACATTTTGAAACAAGGAGTACTTCAACTTTTGATGTCCATTTTACTTCAAAGAATTCCTTTTACTTATGTAAACGCTGCTTTCAGGACTTGTGGACTGACCTTTATGTCTCACATTTTAAGAATAACATTACAATAAAACAACATTACAAGTGGTTAAAAGTGCTGCGGTCAATTGTAGTCAACTTGTAATGTACATACAAAGATTAGTGTGATTAGAGTGACTATGCCAGGGAGAAAAGCAAACAAAAAAAGGGGTAGAAAATAGTTTGTCATTGTATTTCTCTGTCCCGGTCTGTAGTGAACTTCCAGACGTTGATAATCACCTTGGCAGTATTGGGTGGAATTCTCATCATCGCCTTCCTGGTCTGCCTATTCTGCTGCTGCAAGTGTGAGAACTTCGGGTAAGTGTTTGCATGAATGCAACTCCATTCATAGAGTACTTATATGAGGACCTTTGGGTAAAGGAAAAACTCAGACATTACTTATTATGTCTTGTTGCAAAAGGACAACTGTAACCTGTCTGTTGGAGTGTCTGCAATTTTTCTACTGTTAGTCATTAGACATGAGGCATGAATAAAATAATAGTATACACACTTACAATAACAATAAAAAAACAGTTATTTTTAGTAAATTAGTTAATGTATTTCAATGAGAATGATTCCGTGAGAAGTAAAAACTTATCTACAGTAAATATTTGAATTATTTAGATGTGTATCAGGTTTTGTGGTTAAACTGCTTCCTGGTTGTTGCATGTTTAACTCTGATCCCATCTCTCTCACTCAAAACCTTTCAATTATGTTTCTATAAATATATCTGTCTAACCTTCTGAGATATGCAGCTGTATCTAACCTAATCACCTTATTAGCATAGGTAGCACACAGCTACTTTAGAATGGAGAAGATAGTAGATCCACATGTTTGGTGATGAGATGGTTTTATCTGTGGTTTGTCAGTTATCCAATTTATGTTTAAAGTTATGGATAGTTATGTTCAGAAATTATGTATTAGGTTGTGGTTAACTTTAGGTACACACTTATTGTCCCAGATGGTTTAAGTATGGTTTGCTGTGTTCAAGGCCAGAGTAAGAACTTACTGTCGGATGACTACCTTTGTCACTGTGTCATGTCGTAATGCTATGTGATCATGATCGGTTTGTACTAATTTAGAGACATTTCCGTCTAGTCATGTGAAGATAATATGGCCACATACTTTACATTTCTGTCAGCTTTGGTGTGGTTTCCTTTAGGTTTCTGCACTCAAAACTAAAAACTGTGTACTTTCTTGTGACCTATACAACAATAACACTAACTTTGGTCTTGTGATTGTGTGTCAGATCCAAAAGGTCGGAGGCCAAGATGGAGAGACGGGCCAATAAGACGAAAACCAAGCAGGAGGAAAGGTGAGAAAAATTATGTTTTGTGAACGCAACACAAGTCTCCAGCCTGACCTGGTTTCTTCTTTTGTGAGTGCATCTTTATCTATAGTTAGCTCCCCTGTGAATAAAGATGTTCCAAGAGACATCGTCCATCTCCAGTTCAGATGCACAAGGTGGACTTGAATTTGCAGTTCAAATTGTTGATAACGATGTGAAACATGAAAGCAATTCAGTCTGATATCAGGCTGCATCTTAACTGAAACTTGCCAGCGGTGCATCGATGCACTGTACATGAAATCCGACCCCTCTCCTCACTGCCACAACCTTTTCTAAGCTCTCCCATCGTGGAAGACTTACAGGTTTATCCCATAGACTGTATTTAAGAAGGTGTATCCATGACACAGAGCTTGCTCCCTCCCTTGCCCGACTGACGTTTATTTTCTGATATCAGTTATCAGTTGATCAGTTCAGCCAACATCTATAAATCAGCAGTGATTTATAGTATTTGTTTGTATTGGTCCTTACAGTATGAATACCCAATATACAGTAGATGTATTCATAAAGAGATGTAATGTACACAAAATATACTTTAATATAATAGCTGAATAACTACAAGTCCATATTTGGCTTTTCTGGGTCTATGCACATGTTAACATTTCCCCTGTGTTACTGCTCTCAGGTAGTGTCTTAATAGTCTCATTGAGTAAGATAGTCTCATCTTATGCAATCTATGGGACACCTGACGCGCTAACTTTCCATGTTGCATTGTCTTTTCATGATCCAAATCAGTTTCCTTCATAGCAAACCACAAAAGCACACGTCAAACTGTTACAAAACTGGTTTGTGGCCACATGACTTTTAGGAGTGTGAAAAATAGAAAAGAATGCTTTGTCCTTACAGGAGGGCAGAAATGAAAGAGAGACATGACGATATCAGGAAGAAATATGGTGAGCGCTCTCTCTTGCTAATGCACTTTTTCATACACATGTGCACATACTAACATAGTATAACAGATATATATTTTTTTGTTCCTAAATGCTAAATATGGGCTTCTGGACTTTTAATGGGATAATTCATTAAAAACTGCAAAATGAGATTAAGCTATGTATTTTTGGTTTACACTTGACAGAGGTTATTTAAAAAATAGTCAGAGGTTTTAGAAAATGCGCTTATATGATTTCTGGCCAAAGCTTAGATGAGAAGAATTACAAGTTTGTAGTAAATATGATGCTACCAGCAGCCAGTAAGCTTAGCTTAGCATAGAGCACAGAGACTGGAAACAGGAGGAAACAACTATCATGGATTTGTCAAAAAGGTAACAAAGTCCACCTCTGAAATATCACATTTTAAGACGTTATATTATATTTGTTTAATCCTCACAAAAAACAAAGTATGAAAAAGACATGTTGCAGTGCAGTTACTCCCTGGGGTCACACACTTGGCGTCACCAGCGGTGGCATTAAGTGTGTCGTTTTTACACTTTGGTTTTTGGATTTATACTAACACAATATAACGCGTTACTTAGTGAACTTAAGACGCGCTGGTGGGCAAATTCTTGTATCTTCAGACAGAGCCAGGCTAGCTGTTTCCCCTTGTTTCCAGTCTTTGTGCTAAGTTAAGCTAACCAGCTTCTGTTGGTAGTGTTAAGTTAAGCTAACCAGCTTCTGTTGGTAGTGTTATTTTTAACTGACAGACATGAGAATGTCACCCATCCTCTTCTCTAACTCTCAGTAAGAAAACAATATTCCCCATAATCTCAGACTACTTTCTTAAATGATTGTATGACTTCACTGATTGTGTTATGTTTCTCCAGGTCTAAGTGGGCAAAATCCATACTCCAAATTTGCATGAGAAGATTTACACCACGACCCTTCAGTTTTTCCCTGAACTCTGACCTCTCACGCAACAACAACGACAGCGACATCAACAACATGTCTTGTAGACATGAGAATTTATTTAAACTATAACTCAGACAATTTTAGAAAAGTGACGGTTGTTTTGTCTATATATCTATCTATCTATCTCTATATAGATATAGAGATATATGGACAGGCTCGTCAAGCTTCCTCCAGCCAATGAACAGGAATGTTGTGTTCAATGTGATGACCTAAGAGGCTGTAACCAAAAGCTAGAGTAGACACGTGCATGGCAGCAGTGTTCTTCAATACTATAATAGTCTATACTGTGGGTCTCATAGCATCAGTCTAGTTATACTATTTATTAGGGTTAACTTTCAAGTTTAACTGTACAGAATGGAAAAGAATACAGTTTAGTTGCAGGACCAGCTTTCTTTTTTTTCTTAAGAAAATCTGTAGTATCTGCAAATCTGTTTTGTTCCACTGAGTTGCTGCTGATTTAGAAATATACTTAGAAAATGATAGCCTATTTTTGTACTTTGTGATTTCTTCTCTTGTTCCAAATTGACTCATTTTTATTGTGGTACTGCTGTATGTTTCATTTAAATGAATAAATCTTCAACCCTTCCGTAATTTATAATGTAATCATTAAATTCTTTATTATTGAATGTGTTGATCCTACATTTAGATGAGTTTGCGTAATTCTACATTTGCCGGTGTATCCTGTAAAGGCACACAATCCAAATAAAACACTTTGGAATAATTATTTAATTAGTGCTCGACTTTTATTGCTTGTGTTTTGCCTGTATTCTGCTTTTATTAATACCTCAACTGCTTTCTTATATTTTTTATTTTGGGTTATTAATAAGTGAAAGTTTATTGATTAAAACTCCAAGGTCTTTAGAAGCTGGAGGCAGACACCTGCTGTATGAGGTAGAGAACATTTGTATTTTGTCACATTTTATACCAACAGCATTTGGGATATTTTATATCAAAATGTATCCTGAGCATACATTTGATCTGATATATAACAACATAAATCACCAGGCAATAACTGGTTAGTGAATTTTCAAAAAAAAATTGACAATGCTGAATTGTATTTTTCTGAAGAAGCAATTGATATTACCAAAGGAAATGAACAATTAACTATCACTGAAGGAAACTGCTGACACATCAGTGACTACAAATTACTATATTGTTGTTTTTTATGAAATATCTTGATCTGATTATAGACATTAAACACTAGTGAGGGAATCAGAATCAGCTTTATTGGCCATGTATGCGTATGCATACATGGAATTTGACTCCGGTTTTCACATTGCTCTCATCGAATATACAAATAAACAAGAGAAATATAAAAACAAGGACATTAAAGACAACAACATAGAACAGAGAAACTAAGCATAAACATTTAACATTAAACTACTATGTACAATATAAATATATATCGAAGAATATACAGTATATGAGCATAAAGAACAACAATGACAATGGACAATGGATTTGGGATATTAGTGCAGAATTGTGGTAATAGTGCAAATAGTGCAAATGGAGGTGCAGTATGTCTAATTAATTGTTCATCAGAGTGACGGCCAGTGGAAAGAAGCTGTTCCTGTGTCTGGTGGTTTTGGTGTACAGTGCTCTGTAGCGCCTACCAGAGGGAAGGAGTTAGAACAGGTTGTGTCCAGGGTGTGAAGGGTCTGCAGTGATCTTTCCAGCCCGTTTCCTGACTCTGGAGGTGTACAAGTCCAGAATGGAGGGCAGGCTCGAACCAATGATTTTCTCTGCAGACCTGACAGTCCGTTGTAGTCTGTTTCTGTCCTGCTTGATGGCTGATCCAAACCACACAGTGATAGAGGAGCAAAGAACAGACTGGATGATAGAGGAGTAGAACAGGATCAGCAGCTCCTGAGTCAGGTTGAACTTCCTGAGCTGGCGCAGGAAGTAGTCCACAAACAGAACCCTTGCATATGACCCTGGGGAGTCGAGGTGTTGCAGCATGTAATGCAGTCCCATGTTGACTGCATCATCCACCGACCTGTTTGCCCGGCAAACTGCAGGGGGTCCAGCAGGGGCCCTGTGATGTTCTTCAGGTGGGTCAACACCAGTCTTTCAAAGGATTTCATGACCACAGACGTCAGGGCAACGGGCCTGTAATCATTTAATCCTGTGATGGAGGATTTCTTGGGGACCGGGATGATCGTGGAGCGTTTGAAGCAGGACGGGACTTCACACAGCTCCAGTGATTGGTTGAAGATCTGGGTGAAGATGGGGTCCAGCTGGTCAGCAACAGACTTTCAGGCAGGAGGGGGACACACCGTCTGGGCCTGGTTGCCTTCCTGATCTTCTGTCTGTGAAAGAGCCGACTCACATCCTCTTCACAGATCCTCAGTGCCGGTGGGGGGTCGTTTGAGAGAGGTGAGGAGGAGGCAGGGGGAGGTGAGGAGGTGGCAGGGGGTGTAGGTGGTTGTTTGATGTCAGAGCAGTTGGGGGATGTGAAAGTGGGCTTATCAAACCTGCATGTTAGGATTTTATTTCATGACTTCATTTAAGTGTCTTTACACCTAATTTACCACAAACTCGTGCTTAAGTACGAGTGTTCAGAAGTGTTGATACAATACTAACCATCATAGGTTATTCTGTCCGCGTGCTCGAGTATTTTCCATAGGTGCGCGCCCCCGTTTCCGCGCTCCCGCGGTTTGGTCGTCACGTGGTCCCCCCAGATCCAATCATGTGTATGTAACTTCGGTCCAAAGCGCGTACCCGTCAGCGGAGGAAAGGAGAGGACAGAAGGCGGCAGAAAGACAAATACTGCCCAATTAACAGATTATCCTGAAAACACACACACACGAAATACAGCCAAGATGTCAGAGGAAAAGCCAAAGGTAAGATAAAGGGTTAGAGAGCTGTATATTTGAAGAGATGGCTGAGTCAATCTCCTTGCCAAACCGTTTCTCAGATGTGCAATCTAAAATGGCCTGGTTTGCACGTTTCTCTTAATCGGCGCAGTGTTTGTTTCGCAAATGAATGAGTACCCGCACAGCCGTTTACATTTACCTGCGCTCACACAACACTCTGTTAGATAGTATGAGGAGATAATCAGTCCAACTGACTAGAGTATCGAAGACTGAGAGCATAAATGACAATCACACCATGATTGTCATTTGCGGATTTTTTTTTTCTTTGTCAAAACGGCACCACGTTATGTCCGCAACGCTACAAATGCCGCAACTGCAACAGCGACAAAAGAGCGCCAAATGGAGGAGACGAACGCATATAAAACAACCAAAGTAGCCGTTATTTTGTGGCCGTTTGTAACGTGGTTGCGCTTGTTTTTTGCCTCCCCACAACAAAACAAAAGCGCTAGCATCGTTAGCCCGGCAGCTAAACTCAGCAGTGGTCTTAAAGGGCTGGAGCTAATCATGCTAACGTTAGCATCTGTGACTGAAGCAATGTACCCTGCATGCATTACTCTGTTTAATGTGTTGTTGTTTTTTGCTCAAATAGCTACAAACAAGTGGAAACTTATTCCTTCACCACACATTGTGTCTTTTTAAAGTTACAGGCTTGCAGCCTAAAGTCTGGTGACAGCTAAGTTACTACTTGGCTGTCTAACACTGCTCTTTTTTATGTATTGTATCTGTTGTATACGTTCCTGGCTAATGTTTGTGGTATCATTGTGTTCAACGCATTTGTCTCTTGCAGGAGGGAGTAAAGACCGAGAACGATCACATCAACCTCAAGGTTGCAGGACAAGATGGGTCGGTGGTCCAGTTTAAAATCAAAAGGCACACACCGCTCAGCAAGCTAATGAAGGCATACTGTGACCGACAGGTGAGCCGAAAGCCTAAATAACTGCTTTCCTCTCTGACAACATGCAATTATTTTGGATTTGCTGTTACACCTCAGTCAGCGTTACCCTGACTTTCACACTTTACCTTGCGATGACTGTCTTAAAAATCCTTTTCATTCACCCCTCATGTCTGTTGTCGCTTCTGCAGGGCCTCGCAATAAAGCAGATCAGGTTCAGGTTTGATGGCCAGCCTATCAATGAGACGGATACACCTGCACAGGTAAGATCGTATTCTCTATTCGCCATTATATTCCCTTATATCTAGCAGAAACAAGCTTTCTACATGAAGGTAAAACATTAAAGAAGCCTGTATAGACACTTTCTTTTAACATTCAGCATCATTGTCTTAAATCAGAGAGCTTTATACTTCTGTCTCTGCATTATTTTACCTGTTCAGTTGTTGTTGTTTAAATCCACTTACTGGACTTTCTCTCCCTCTGCTTCTTTCAGCTGGAGATGGAAGATGAAGACACCATAGATGTTTTCCAGCAGCAGACAGGCGGGCACTGTTAAGCCCCCCCCCCCCCCCCACCTCATTGACGGCCACTCTCAGACCACGCCCTCAGCCACTTTCACTGTCCCTCCCCATCGCTCCTCTCAGACTATAATTATTATTATTATTATTATCATTATTATAATAATATTAATAATTATTATTAATATTTCTTCCGTTTCAAGATGTCTGTCATGGTTTTTCTTCAGCTGTGTGGGGGGAGGGGGCTCCTCAGCTGTTTATGTACTGTCTCAGCCAGGACTGAACTTTTGTGCGTGTCAACAGTCTCTCCGCTGGCCAATTGGGACAACATTTCCTTCTGGCAACGCAGGCTGTGATTGGACCAGCAGCACGTCACAGCTGTTCCTGGTTTGTCAGCGCTTCTCATTCGCTCTCCAGTGAAAGCTTAGTATCCAGTAGTTTGTCAAGGTTTTCATCCATCGTGGTCAAACGCGAGGCTCTGCCAGTTTTCTGTCCGGGGTCACAGTCAGTGGGCATGAAAATGGTTTGAAGTGGAAGCACTATCTGAACTTAATACACACAGGCCGCCTTCCATTTCACTTCTCTCTTATGTGTTTTTTGTCTGACCGGTGGCTCCTGCTCTACTGTCAAAAAGGTATTTTAATTCTCTCTACATTTTAGGTGCTTTTGCTAAAGAGTTCTGCAATGCTTTTGTATTTTTTTTTTTCATTTTCTTTTAACAATTAACAACCAGGGGGTTTATTGATTCTTTTCCTGTACAGAAGTATCAGAGTGAGCATTAGATAAAAGTTGGGTTGCTTGGACCAATACTCCAAAGACCGAACTTCTGTTTCATATTTGATGTACTTGGATCACTCTAAAAGCAAACTGCAAGGTCAAAACAGTCACATTTTAAAGGCGTTTGTATTCATTGATGTTATTTGCTTCCTTTTTGACTTATACTAATTGAGAAAGGTTTTGGGTATCTGTGTTACAGACTTGTATTCGCTCATTCAGACAATTCCTATTTAGGGGAGGGAAGTTTAATTTATCCGTTGAGATGGTAAGGGTCATCAAGATAGTCTCTTGATGTAGAATACATTTGTTTTCTGATGAAGCGGGCCAGTGGCCAGTCCTTATGGTATTCTTACAAGTGGCTCTGCTTGTGGGTTTTACATTTTGGGGAGTTAAAGTAGTGGGTGGGCTGTGGGCGGGACTGTTTTGGGGTCAGCTGTCTCATCTCTGTATTGTCCTTGCGAATGTAAGCTGATGGGACAACTGATCCTACATGTGTTTTGAAGAGGAGCTGATTCCAGCAGAGCAGGGATGTCCAACAAAAGTCAGTATGTTTATGTTAACACGTTTTGAAGACACTTTTCACTGCCATGTCAACTGCCAAGCTGTTTCCTTGTGTGCACAAGGCAGACGCTTGGGGGCCGTTTGTTCAAAAGCCTGACTGCAGTGATGGTAAATGGTGAGATCCCAAGTGGTGATGAGTGTCTTCAATATTTTACAGTTCAGACTAGGATGCATGCAGTTTGTTGCATATCGGGAGGGCAGGGAGGTCAACCAATGGAGTTGGGAGAATAGTGTTCTGTACCCACAGGGCCCCGTTCTTTGTATGTAGATAACAGTTGGCTTCATTTGATTGACGGCCAGACACGAGCTTGGATTTTTCACTGCAGTCAGGATGTCCTGCTGTTAAAGTAAGTAGTCCTTGTGCTCAAATCCTCCAACGATGCAACTTCATTCAGAGTGAGTCGGATCGTGACAACTCTTTTTAGTTTATTTTCAGATGAGGCTACATCTAACTGATTAGTATTGTCATCCCTGCACGAGGTTTGAATAAAACAGTCTTACATACTTCAGTACAACAAAATTAAACCAATGCAATTTTACAGGATAAATCAAACTGTTTTTGGTGCACTGTAAAATTAATATTCAACATAAATGCTACAAAAATAATTAACTGTACTCCCACCTGATGAAATATTCCACTCTGGCCCTAATAAATATCAAATTACATTTAAGGACTGCCCATATCTCATCGTCATTGACATCAAGCATGAGACAAAATTGTTCCATAGACGTGCTAAACCTGTGAGTGATCCCTCTGAAGGACATTTCTCTGCACAAGTAACGATCCTTTTTAGCTTTCCAGTCTCACAAAATAAGAGCACAGTTATCAAGACAGCCTTCCACATGCATTTTAACAGCTTGACCGAGATCTTTTGAGCTGAATAACAAACGAGCTAGGCCATGTAATGTACGAAGAACGGGGCCCATGTCTTGTCATGTTATTTGTTTCTCTACTGATTTGTACATTATTTGTGGTCTTTTACTACTGTATACAATAAATATAGTTTGGTACTCAGATTTGCTGTCGCAAGCATCATTAATTTGTATTTTTGTATCCAAAATTTGGTCAAGAATATAAATGTTTATTATAATCCTTTACAACTATCCACATTAAAACAGGTTAATTGATGGCTCTTAATTGCCCATGGTTGTCTGTCCCTATGTGTCAGTCCTGCAATAGTCTGGTGAGCTGTCCAGGGTAAAAAATAATGAATGAATCTGTTGCTATTAGTATTTATGTATTTTATTAATTTATAGGGCAAGGACACAGAACTAACCAATTCTACATAATTTATAGCCTAAACAAGCTTACAATAACTGTCCCTTGATGTGCTTTTATAAAAAGTACAGTACATGATTTATTTATTACTTAGAAGCCTTTGCTAATTTTGCAGGAAGAAAATCCTGCCCGTCTTCAACTGAACCTACCATAATGGGATATGGCTGTCATTGAATTATATATATAGTTGCTGTGTGATATAGTTTTATATTTTAAACGTGCATTTAGGTTTTTGAAGAAGGTGCATGTTCAAAATCCAATTAAATGCTTATGTAATAATGTCCACAATAATAAGTTAAAAGGTGGAAATGTGTTTTGTGTGTGGTTGAAGACATGTTGATTCACCTTTCAGAATTTCAATGTTGATTTATAACTTGTACTCCTTGTGGTCAATTATGCAAGACAAGGTTTTAATGCCCACTGAGGCCCTGTCTGCTAAACATGTATGCCCAAGTACTGAAGAAAATAGACAGCTAGGTGGTGCCAGTTAACTATGATAGTCTCATGTGTCTGTCTAGCTTGGTTTATCCACAACACACTTGTACACAAATACAAAAGCGATAAAAGAATTCTGCATAGAATTGAAGAATGACACTAGGTCAAAACCATCACCTTAAAAGACAAAGGATCACGACATTGAGAGAAGCAGGCTAAAAAAAGATGTTATATTAAGTCTGATAAAAATTACTTCCAGGAAATCCTGAATTAGAATCTTAAATCTCATCTGATACACTAACTGACTGGTTACATTCAGTACAACTGGAACAGTGATAAGACTGATAGCAGCAGTTGGTGAGTCAAACCAGGTATAAGGAAGAGCATGCCTACGAGTGGACATCTATATTCACTTTATCTGCATCTCAACAGGTCCTTCTGAAACTCCATGCCTGGAAGGAAGAAAGATTATTGAATGGATAGAGGACAAAAAGCAAGGCAGAGTTTCTATCTTGCATCCTGATCTGTGTACAGTCTATGCTTTTAATGTGGGTGAGAGGAAGAGAGACAAAGAGTATTTGCCTTGTAAATGTGCCAGTCGGAGGATCAGAGGATTCAGAGAGATCTGACACGACACAAGATGCCGGCGTCTATCGAAACACAGTCTGATTATTTCATGACTGCCCGGTAACCAACAAACTACAGTCACATAGAAGTGGTATTAAATTGTTGGGTGCCCATGGAAAACCAAAACTTTGTATTCAAAAGTGATGATCTGCTATTTAGCCATTGTGCCAAATCGACCCTCTTCCTACTTTGCCGATGCAGTGTTTCCTAATGTCACTGCCCTGGGACTTCATTACTCTTTCAACTAGTGATATTTGCAGAACATCCTTTTTTGACACTTTAATATCACAGCTGAGTTCATGCACATACCACGGTTTCTCACGTAATAAACTACGGGATAACAGCTAATATGATAATAGCTCCGCTCATATCCATCTATCCATTAGTGGACCAAAGGTCACATATGTTCTGTTGTTGTTTTTAGGATGACTTTTAATTACGTTTTATCTGCTAAGGCCTCTCTCAGGTCGTGAATGTTTGGAGGAATTTGTCTTTTGACAGATTTCTTTCCCTATGTTATTACATTAAAATAGTCTGCTTGTCTGTCACTCAGTCTGTGTGTATGTGAGCACACACACACACCGACTACAAGTGTAGCAGCTCACCCCTCTGGCAGGTCTGTGTCATCAGAGGCGGTTGAGGGAGGATGAGTGACAGGCTGGTTGGTGATTTGCATGGCTCTGGTGTTTAAAAGGACCTGCAGGTGCAGGATTCTCCACACACACATGTGAATGGATTCCTCCTTGGAGCACAGAGGAATCACAGCTCTAGGTCTTCTCTTCTTCTGTTTGTGAATCTTAGGTAGCCAGTATAGCCTTTGATAACTTTAAACAGAGTTTGTTGACTGGACATTTTTCTTTGGATCTAAAAAAAATACTCACTTGGATCAATATGAAGAAAACACGGCTGTCTGGTTTGTATCGTCACTTAAGATAGAGACAAAAGGATCAACACACAGAAATATGGAGATATTTGTACCAGCTGGCAACTGAACCAAACAGGCTTTTTGTGATGACATCGCTCATATTCGTGCATATCCTCCTCCTGGGGTTAAGGGCCATTGACACCACCGCAGACACATGGAGACGCTGCACAGGTATCGTACCATTTTATTCTATTTGACCTCTTTCAACCTCAGCTTTCGTCTCTATTACTTCAGCTCACTTCAACAGATCTGATGTTCAGTTAACGATTATTCAGTGGATGGTTTACGGTTTCATCTGAAAACCTGGGAAACCCCTCCAGCTAAAATTCTTTTGGATAATTCCAACTGTCTGTGTCTGCTTACAGCACAGTGGGAGTGTTTGTGTGTGCAGTATTGCGTGCAATATTAACTTAAATTGATATCCACAAACAAGTACAGACATTGGATGTGGTTAGGATTCCACAATACACATCAGAATATCAGGATGAACAGGGTGCATGTTTATAAGATGTCTCATCAATTTCAGAGCAATTCTCTTCTGTTGTTCCCGCTGTTCAAAGAGTCCATTTCTTTATACAACCCCTCCTAAAATCTCCTTTAGCTCCACCGCCAACCAGGGTTCTTTCTCACACATCAGGGAGTCGAGCATGCCATGTCATTAATTGATTTATTAGTTTATAGCAGGTATTCTCAAACTTTTTAAGGTGTGTCCCCTTACAAAGCTATGACTGCTTTTTGTTTCAAATGGTATTTATTGACCTATGAGCAGTAAAAGTACTGTTACTTTAGTAAAAGTTTCTACATGGTTGCTACTACTAAATGATTATTATGCCACGGTGTCGGCAACAGCCGCAGCCAGGTTGTCCGTTCGTATGTCCGGTCCATTCTCGTGAACGCAATATCTCAGGAACACCTGGAGGGAATTTCTTCAAATTTGGCACAAGCATCTACTTGGATTCATGGTTGAACTGATTCAAATTTAGAGGTGAAAGGTTAAGGTTTTTGTGACCATACGTACGTCCCATTCTTGTGAATGCAATATCTCAGGAACGCCTGGAGGAAGTTCTTTAAATTCGGCACAAACATCCACTTGGATTCATGGTTGAACTGATTTGGTGGTCAAAGGTCACTGTGACCATAACTCATATGCTAATTAAGACAATTTCACACAAATGTCTAACAGGATAAAGTAATTAAGTGATTATTAAGTGAACATTTTGGACATACATAGATGTAAACTGCAACATCACTGGTCGGCAGAGGCATACAACCGCAAAGCGACAAATCTATTTTTTTATTATGAATTAATCTGCAGATTTGCAGATTTGTTGTTTGGATTGTAAAAATTCAGTAGATTGTGAGAAATGTTTGTCATAATCTGGCAGAGCCCAAAGTGAAACCTTCACAATTATGTTAATTTAAAAGATTTTGCATTGAACAGATTGATGATATATTTAACTGACTATTTCAGCTTTACTTATATATTCTATTGGCATCATATTATATAATCTTTACATTTTGTATGCAAACATCTTGATTTGTAAAGTAACTAAGCTATCAAATAAATATAGTTGATAAAAAGTACAATATTTCCCTCTGAAATCAATTAGAGTGAAAGTATGAGGTACAGCATAAAAAGAAAATACTCAAATAAAGTACTTTGTATATAAATACAGTACCTGCGTAAATACACAAACATTCCACCAATTCCTATGAGAAAATTTCCCATTAACTTTAAATACGTTTTAGAAACTTGCAGAAACATCTGAAAAATGCACATAATTTAAGTAATTTAGTAGTAATTTTGTGCTATCCCTTTAATCTTAGGGCTCCTTTAGAGAGAAACAACTGGTTAATGGTATTGGAAATTCTGCATAAAAAGGCTTAAGCAGTAAAGCAATCTTCCTGACCTCTTTATTTGCTCATTGTCTGCAGATTTGCTCCCTCTGGATCTTCTGTCTTTTGTCCTCGAGAGGGACCCCTCCAAACTCATAGCAGGGGTGCACATGAAGCAGGCTGGAGGGGTGAGGGGTGTGCATTTCTCAAGCCCTCATACCTCTATGAGCTTTCCCTCCTCCCAGCTGCTGGTAGACTGCGACCTGTTCCCCAAAGAATTCTCCATTGTTGTGACACTAAAAGTCACTAGCATTGCCCCCAAGGTGAGCTTCCAAGTTTGTCGGTTAATGCCAGTGGTGGAAGAAGTACTTAGATTCTTTACTGAAGTGAAAGTACCATACCGGAGTGAGAAAATACTCTGTTACAAATAAAAGTCCTGCATTCAAAATTGTATTTAAAGGAAAAGTAAAGTACGGAAGGAATCTCAACTAAATGTACTTAAAACATCTATTAAAATTTCTCATTACAGAGCAAAGTATATTTCTTGGATTTTTTTATTTATTATCTAACAATGCACTTTAGTTTTTAAAACGTGTTGAATGTTTTTTAAGTAAGAGTAGTAATGTAGAAGCAGTAGCGGTGTAAAAAGTACAAAATCTCCCTCTAAAATGTAGTAGAGGAGTAGTAAAAAGTAACATGTTGAAATATGTTAGTAAATTATGTTAAATAGAGTTGCAACTAACAATATTGTTTTATTATTGATTAATCTGTGGACTATTTTCTCGATTAATCGATGTATTGTTGCAGCTCTGCAGTACTTGAGTAAATATACTTTGTTACTTTCCACCCCTGCTGAATACAGTGTGTCTGAATGCTTTTCACCTTTGCGTTCCAGAAAAATGAATACATCTTTTCCTTGATGGAGCCAAAGCAAGTAGAGAAAAGAGGAGTGGGGGAGGATGAAGAGGAGAACGATAAAGGGTACATTTTGGAAGTGAATGAAGAGAGGACTGTCAGTGAAGAAGAACGACATGGAGAGAGGGAGAAGAAGAGGCGAGTCAAGAGTAATGAAGAACGTGGACGGGTCATCCTGGGACTGAGGTTCTCCAAAAAACGTCTGCACTTTCTTTTTAGAGGACACGGAGGAGTCGTAGAGCGTTGGGTGTTTCGAGGCGCCGGACTGGATGACAACCAGTGGCACACTCTGGTTTTAGGTGTTGGTAGTCATCATGTCAGGCTCACAGTGGACTGCAGCACACCCCTAGAAATGTAAGTTCATGTTTTTATTCTTGTTTGTCTCTGTCTTCTGTTCACTGGGTGTCTCCTACCATCCTCTCTTCCTGTTACCTCTGAATTCCCTTGAGGGATAGTAGATCCTTCACCACAATACAATGGCCCTGCTCCAATCTGCTCACACCCTGCAGCCGTATCACAGTGGCATGACAGTGTGTGATAGATGGTTTTTTAGTGAAACTGCCTCTGGCGCACAGAAGCTGAGACATATCAGCTCCCGTACGATGCCTATAAAATACGATTCCTGTCTCAGTCCTACAAACAGAAGAATGGAAGAGACTACTTTAATTACAGTGTCTTTAAGTTATATTCAAAGAGGAAAAACAACTTACTCAAGCTATTAGAAATAATTATGTCTTTGTATGGCAAACAGTCTTCCCTCCAGGCCTTTTCCTGCAGATCTCAACATTCAGGGATCGAAATTCCACATTGGCAGTCGGGGTAGATGGAAAGGCTTGTATTCAGTAAGACTTATATTTCCGTATCACTAACTTTCATGATAAACAAGCTGCTAAACCATACGGTTAATATGTTTTCTCTAAAACAGTCACCTCTTTTGATTCTTATCTGCTGCAGGGTCTGTTGCGCCAGCTGGTTTTGGTGCCAGGTTCGGATGCCACCCATCAGATTTGCCCCTCTTCGAACCCCCAACTAGCAGTTCTGTCAGTACCGCCACTTCTCCTAGACCTGCCTGTCATAGGGAGGGAGGTTCATGACCATGTGACTTCCTATGGTAACTTGCAGATGTATTCTACAATACTTTTCACACAGTATGATGAAAGCCATGACATATAAGTTTTCCTGCTTCCTTGCCCAACTGATTGTCTGCTTGTCTTTTTGTTTTGATCATAAATTCTCAGAAACAGAGGAGCGAGTGTCAGTGGGGTTGGAGCGGTCATGCTCAGGGCTGGTACAAGGCCAGATGTGGTTCAATCCGCTCAGGAAAGGCCTCTACCTCTGCGACGGTACGGTGTGGATCACCGTGCTGGAGGGTGAGAATCCAACATCCACTCACGAGCAACTTTTTATTCAGTTTCAAATTGAAAAAATTCTCATCTCCTTATCGACTCAGATCATAAACGACTTGACTACGTGTTGGAACACCAAGTCCTCACCACCAGCTCAGAGACACATGATGTAGAGGTATCCTTCAGCTTTGTAAAATATTAATATTTACATATATTTGTTGTTGTCCGTACTAGCATTCTTGCTGTACTTACACATAAGAAAAACAAAGGCACAAGGAAGGCAAATATTTTTGTCTTTTACATCTATACAAAATTAGGTTTATTTAGCAGAATTTTTTTTTCAATCTTTAGGTGTTCCAGGTAGCTGGCATGGGTCTGATGGCTGCAATGGCTCATAGGACAGCCTCTGGCTCAGCTGTGTTTCTGTGGAGCCACACAGGTTTCCAGCTTTACCAGAATATCAGCACATATGGAGCTTTGGCTTGGAGACACTTCAGCATGGGCAAGAAGGTATAACAGAAAGGAAGCAATGGGTTATATAACATGGAACAAGCTGATATTCACGGTGTTTTGTTACTTTGCTCTAGATATTTCTGGTGGTCTCTAACTCTGGCGGAGGGCCAGACAAGCAGAAAGAATCAGAAACTGACATTTCTGTGATTTACAAGTGGAGCAAACGAAGAAAACAGTTTGTGCAGTTCCAGACTCTGCAGACCCACTGTGCACGGGATTGGGAGGCCTTTAAAATCAATCAACAAACCTATCTCGCTGTGGCCAACCACAGACAAGGTAAAAACTAAATATCCATGAAATGACTACTTGTTTACTTCCAGAAATCTTGGCATGACATTCACAACATATCAAACTACCCTGTTTATCCTCTCTCTTTCTTGTTTGTCTTTCAGGGGATACTAATCACACTATAAACAGTGTGATATACAAATGGAACAGGTTAACAAAATCTTTTGAGGTTCACCAGATGCTGCCGACCTCAGGGGCCTACGACTGGGAGTTCTTTACAGTGGGACCATACCATTTCCTGGTGGTCGCTAATGCCTTTGATGGAGTGACCACCTCTGTAGACTCAGTCATTTATGTTTGGATCAGAGGAAGCTTTCAGGTGTTTCAGACAATTAAGGTGAACATAAAACAACAAAAGAAATGCAGAATTTGCCTTAAAAATGCCTGAAAAGACTTAAAAAAAACATCAGTTTAGTAACCTATCACAATACAGGATAAATTCGGAAGCTGTTTGAGTGTGGGGGTAAAGTAGACTTAATAGCACTTTAGTGTAGCATTTTGCTGCATGACTTCCATATACCATTGATCTTCTCCCCAGCTGGACTTTGATTTTCCTCTGATAAGATCTGTATCTTTGAGATAAGTATGAAAAACCTTCTTGTCTGAACGCACAGAAGGGAAGGGACCACAAACAGGGAGAGATAAAAGGGTAATGAAAGAGAGATGGGGAGCAAAGAACGGGTGTGTCAATGTGGCCAAGGGGCCAGAAATAGAGGTGTGCGGTTTGCCATGATTTGCTTGAGTGATAGCAGTGCTTTGGCATGTCACTGATAGTGAATCATACAGCCACAATTGAGGAGAGAGTGTTGACACATTGATAGTCGCACAAGAAATCATAAGGAGATGATTTAGGGGAACTCCACAGCTGGATGTGAGGCACCTTGAGGCAGGTGGAAATTAATCATGTAAAAACATCCAGATATGAGTGAAATTATATCATTTTGGCATTTGTTTTACGTGTATTACTTTCACAGCTGTTTTTCTTTGAGCTTCTCTGTTTCTATGTTCTAGACGTTCTGCGCCACAGACTGGGAAATGTTTCAAATAGGAAGGAGAGTCTTCTTAGTTGTTGCCAATGGACACAGACTCCATCACAATGGACCGAGTCAATATGCCATCAACTCCACCATCTATGAGCTGGACATGAATGGGCATCTATTTGTCCGCTTCCAGGATATTGTCACCTACAGGTACAGATATGCAAACACTTTGATGTGCCAGGTGTATGTACATACAGACAGATCATGAGAACATTTTCTGTGTAATAACCTGATATTGCTGCCATTTCAACCTCTCGTCATCACCACATACATTCCCATCTCTCTAGTGCAGTGGACTGGGAGTTCTTCAGCCTCGGGGAGGAATATTTTCTGGTTGTCGCAAACTCCTTCAACGGAGAATCCTACTCTCTCAACAGCATTATTTACAGGTACTCAACTTGTCAGCAACACCCATTACCAACTACCATTGTGAAAATAATGCATCCATTTAGATTGCCCTCTAATTTAGTGCTGTTGTAATGTAGATCTATTTTCCTCATATGAGCTAGACTAGTGAAAGCCTAGCACTTTTGACATGTGAGGATGCTCAAGGAACAAGCTAATTCTGGGTCTAGAGCCTTTGTTAAGCAGATGCAAATGCAGCTTTCATCTGATTCCTCTTCTCTGTTTATTTTTAGGTGGCAGGGATATGAAGGATTTGTTCCTGTTCATTGGCTCCCAACGATTGGGTGCAGTGACTGGGAGTTTTTTAGCTCTAAAGGAGAATCGTATCTGATCTACTCTAGTGCCAAAGCACCTCTCTCCAAAGTGTTTAAACTGAAAACACACTAGGCAAAAAAAAATAGAGTGTGCATGTAGCTTTGTTCACTCTGTTTATGCTTGTGTCTGTGTGTTCCTGTGTAAGAAAATGTTTGCAATAATATTTTAAATGTGAGTGTTTGTGCCTTCACAATACTGTGTCTGTTCTCAATTTACATACAGCCAGGGCCGTAGCAACCATTAAGGTCACGATTGTGATTCTGAGAAAACATCTTTTTAGGCAAGAGCTATTAAAATAAATTGGCGTATGTTGAAAGGATTTAGTATTTCTTCACAATAATTATATCCTATGTTATCTTAAAGTTTTTGAAATGTGATTAGGGAGACACGTAGGAAGACAAGAAATTACAGAAAATATAATTTAACAGTTAAATAAAACATGTTGGTTGGTGGAATTTGATTTAATGACCAGCCCTGCATGCATTTACCCCACAATATCAACAGTCAGCGCTAGGTTAATAGTTGATTTACCTAATTTTTACACAAATGTTACAAGTTCAAGACTTTTATGGGAATATATCTTTCTATTTGTGTGCTTTGAGTAAAGTAAATAGAGTGAGCTTCTGTTAGATTTCAAATTTTCTGTAAAAACATTTAATATTGATGATTATTAACATTAACATTAACTGGAATGTGTGTTCTCAAAAGATTGACTGATTGTTACTTATTGTGTGAATTATATTTAAGATAATTATATTGAAATGACAATAAACCAGATTTAATATGTTTGTATGCAAGACAAGAGTTGTTTATGCAATGGCTAACCTTCAGCTATGTTCATTCGGAGCATGTAGGGTGACAAACATTTTTTATTCCAAGTAATTTAGTGGCCAATCAAAATCCTGGTGGTGTTTCATTGGTATGCATGGCCATGGGCACATAACTGCCATCCTTCGTAAACACTATCAATCGTAAATATTTATTTTTCCATGGTTTGCTACAGAATACTACAAGCCCCATAACTTCAAGACTAGACTTGTGGGAAATGTAGTTTTTATTGCTACAACACGTGTTGCTATGTAAATAAGATAAACATATTTTTGTTATGGCTGTATCATAAAGGGGCAGTAAATTACAGGAATTTAAATAAGCATCACTAATGATGTTTATACTCATTGGCCAAGTAATGCAACTATCAACCGTTATTATTTTGAGTATACGCCTTACCCAAGTGCAATACTACAAGTACCACAATGCACCGCTCCATTTTCTGCAGAAAGAAACATGGCTGCCTACAGTTCACCGACGGTATTTCTATTTACGCCTTGTTTGTTATCTGTTTTAAGACAGACAGAGGAAGGAATAGCCAGTGTCAGAAGTCGTTAGAGGTTTGGTAAGAAGACGCCATTTCCCCGTCGTGGTGACACCGACCGTTAACATTACCGACAGTCTGGTTTTGTTTCATTTTCGTTGAGCCGTCAAGCTGCTCCTCAGTGTCGGGACTGCGATTGATTTGCAATTGTTATTGCGTTAAACTAGCTAACGTTGAACTTGCTCGCCGACATAACTGGAAGTCCAACGCATACATGCTACATCCGGTAATAGTCGCTATGTTTAGCCCCGTGAAGTCTTCTTATTTCAGAGTCAGCCCGGCCATTGTCAACAGAGAACTCGGTAAGACCAAGATGAGATAGCAAGAGGGCAAACCAGAGTGATAACACATGATTTACCACGAGGCATAGCTCCAGCAAAACTCAAGAGAAAACCGAGTAAATCACTCAAACAGCATGTTTGGGAATCTTTTCGAGGAAGAGGAGGAGGAAGGCTTCTCTTCGACTTCCTCCAGGGGGATAGTTGTGAAGGGGGGAGAGGAGCCACCTCCGCCCCGAGGAAGAAGCAATCTGTGCGGCATAAAGAATCAAGGGGGGACCTGCTACCTCAACTCTCTGCTCCAGACCCTGCTGTTCACCCCAGAGTTCAGAGGTGAGGCCAGATCTCTGACACATTTCTTTAGGAGAGCCGGTGCAGTACACAACCAGAGGACAGTTATTGATTTTTTTGGTGTGTGTATGTCTACAGAGGAGCTGTTCAGTTTGGGAGCAGAGGAATTAGGATGTCTGGAAGACAAAGAAGAACCAGGGGCCAAAGTAAGTGCTTGTAGCTGTAACCAAATATCTATATATGTCTTTGTGTTTTTGTGAAGTGTAAACAAATGTTTTCCTTTCTTTTCCCCCAGGTCAGAGTGATCCCACTGGAGTTGCAGAAACTGTTTGCCAGTCTGCTGTTGGTGGACCAGCAGAGCGCCTCCACCGCCAACCTCACCAACAGTTTCGGCTGGAACAGCAGTGAGGTCTGTGTCTGTTATCGTTGTCGGTGGGAAGGAGAGAAGGAGGCTCGGGTTACACTTCTTATTGCACTGATTGATTTACCTTCCAGTCTGAAAGACAGACCCACGACATTTGCCGCATGACATACATAACCACCTTTTCCAGGTCAAGACGGTCCATACAGTCATGTGATTTAAACAGGATCTGGAACTGATAGAAGGCTGATAACGGCTAGTAGAAAGAGAGAACCAATTTACTGCTTCAGTGAAGTTTGTTTGAAGTTCATCTGTACAAGACTTGTATATTTCCGTATTTCTCTTACACATATAGTATGTACTGTAATACTGTTAGTTCATATAATGGAACTGGGACACAGCAGGTGTCTTTTTGTCTCTAACTTAAACCTTCTTGTGTTGGTTCCTCTCAGGGAACAAATCAGCATGATGTGCAGGAGCTGAACAGGATTCTGTTCAGTGCGTTGGAGCACTCTCTTGTGGGCACCACTGGTAATACGTTTATCAACCAGCTGTATCACGGGACCATTGTCAACAGTATTGTCTGCAAGGAGTGTGGGAGTGTCAGCCAGAGACAGGTGTGTCCACATGTACAGGGTTTCTCTGTCTCTTTGACGTGGCTTCCAAGTTTTGGAAACTATTGGAAATTTAGCAAGACATGACATTATTGGAGTTATTTTAGTGAAATACATCTCATGACTAAATGCTAAGACAAAGATAACTTAATTCACCAGTTGTTTTTTTTTGGGCCTTCTTTAGGAGGACTTCCTGGACCTGACAGTGTGTGTTTGTGGTGTGTCTAGCCTGGAAGAGGCTTTGTGGAACATGTTTGTGGAGGAAGAAATGTTTGAGGGCAATAACCTGTACCGCTGTGCACAGTGCGACAGACTGGTCACTGCTGCCAAGGTCAGTGGCAGCTTTCAGACACAATATCAACACAATAACAATGGTTAAAATACAGCCAACCTGAAGAGATGTTAAACTTCTCCTTTCCCTTCTGATTAAGCCTTACATTAAACAATTGAGTAGAAAGGATTATTAAAACTAAACATGTTAAAAAGCTTCTTTGTATTGACATTTTTTTTTCTCCTTTGTTCACATAAAAAATACTGGATTTTTGTGCTGTTTCTCACTTTCTTTTTTTCCCCTTCCTTTTTGCTTTTATTCAGTCTGCCAAGCTGAAGAAGCTTCCTCCATTCATGACCATGTCCCTGCTGAGATTCAGCTTTGACTTTGCCAAATGTGAGCGATACAAGGAGACGGGACACTACGGTTTCCCCTTAAACATCAACCTACGGCCATTTTGCGAAGAGGTACATGACAGATACATCACATGACTTTTCTTAATTGTTGTTGTTTTTGTTCTATTTTCTTGGTTCTCAGGCTTACTCTCAACACGATCCAGGAAGGCTTTGATACACCAAGTTGTCTTGATAAGTTAACTACTATGTCTTCCTCTCCTACAGACTGATGCAGAGGACTCTGATTACTGCTACGAGCTGTTCTCTGTGATCATCCATAAGGGAGGCTGCTATGGTGGCCATTACCATGTTTATATCAGGGACATTGACCAGCTTGGCCAATGGGAGCCACCGGTGAGAAAAGCAGAAGAGCAAACAGGAGGATAAAAAAGATAAAACATTGAATTTGTGCATTAGGAAAGGCATCACGTCTGTGTTTGCTTGTCAGGAGGAGGAATGTAAACCCAAGACTCAGAAGAAAGTCAAGGAGGAAGTGAAGCCAATGTGTGAGCCAAAACTACAAGAAGAGGACCCTTTGTCTGTCATCACTGCTATTATTGCCCAGGTGAAGTTACCGCTTCCTTAGTCTGAATTCTGTGGTGTTCATAGTTTTTTCTTTGTTGACTCAGTAGGACAGCCAGTTAATGAATTAGGTGCTGTTCATATGTTGTCCTCTAGGAGCCATTAAAGAGTGTCCTGACAGACCAGTTGGGACAGAAACTCATGGATAAGATTGGTTCTTCCTGGAGCAAAAAGTTTAGAAAACACTATGGCCCCATAGGAAAGGTACTTTGTTTTTATGATTTTCCTATGTTTTCTTTAATGATTGCTGGTGTTCTTTGGGGTTCAATATTTGTCTTATACCAGAAAATTATTTGTTTCCAGTGCAATTTCTTGACTTTTTCCCTCTTCTGGTGTAGTTCCTGCAGTCCCACAATGATGTTTTCATGTTGGTGTCTAATGGTACTCGAGTGGCACTGAAGGCAAACCCACCAAGCCCTGTGACTGAGCCCCCCGGCCCAGCAAAGCAGACGACTAACTCTAATCCTTCAACACCTTCAGACCCCCGAGCTGCTGAACAGCAGCCAGAACTAGACCAGAAGTCAGAGCCTGAACAAAAGGTATCAACGCAACAGTCACATTTTTCAAGAATTCAAGTTCTAAAATTACATTGTGAAGACTTTTAGGAAAAAATACACCATTTTAATTCAGTTATACATCTAGGTTCCTACACTTCTTGTGATTACTTTGAGTGTTTCTCACAGAGTCTCTTCCCGTCTGTCAGCAGGGTAGCCACTGGTTTGATTTTAACGACTCCACGGTGACTTCCATCAGGGAGTCTGACATAGAGAAGCAGTTCCAGGGCAAAGAGAGTGCATACATGCTGTTCTACAGAAAAACACAGCTGCACAGGCCCAGTGAAGGTAATGGACACCATTTTATATTGGAAAATAAGATCAAAGAAAGAGGAGAAAAAGTTCAGTGGGGTAAATGTAAATAGAAATTTCTGTGATTTGATTCAGTGAAACAACAAATGTGTTCATCTTAAATTGAATTAATAGTTTTGACATCAAGTACACAGTATATGAAGTAATTGGACGACAAATGTGTATCAAATGTTTTTCTCCATCTGCAGCTCTGAACAATCCTCAATATAAAATTCCTCTTAACCTCATCCAGATGGCTCAGGAAGAGAACATCAAAATGCAGAAAATGCGGTACAAATTTTCACACATTCTTGACTTACGAGTGAGACATTTCAGTGGAAGATAAAGTGACTTAATCTGTGAAGATCAAAACCCAGAAATTGAAGAAAGTGAAATAGTTTTCTCACGCAAATTATTATTCACCATTGTTTCTCTTACAGCGAGGAGTTTGAAGCCACGAATAACACCGTGGTGCTGCGTCTCCATCTGGCACCCTCATACAGGCTAGAATATGGAGCCCTGCAACCAATCAGTAAAGAGCAGAACGGGAGCATCACTGTGAGTTTTGACCGCAGAAAGACTGTGGGAGATCTTCGATTGGATATTTATCAGGTAACTTAATTTCCAAAAAGACTAGCTGTTGCGTTTTTCAAAACGCCGAAAAGAATGATGGAATAAGCTGTGTCTTGTGCATCTGTTTGTATAGAAGCAGGAACTCTGGGAAGGGGATATGGCTCTGACTGTGGCCAGGAGTCTTCCTGCAGGTCTACACCTCTACAATACTTTAACAGGTGAGACACTGAAATGCAGAAAACTTCAAGAAGGTAGAAGTTTTGAAAGTTTGTAACAACATTCTGGGTGTGGTTGTCTTTGCAGACGACTGTGTCTCCCTGTATAGTGCAGGCATTTGTACGAACTCTGACCTGTTTGTGTGGAACGGCAGAGAGGTGAGTACAACACATTCTCGGCAATCACAATATGTGTTTAGTAAGTAACTATGCTCACTTGACAAGATCCCGAGTGTCCGACTTGTGCACTGTTTTTTTTAATCCCTTCAGGTGTGTGGTGCGACTGTCCTAACTGGAGCCGAGTGGGAGCCGGTGCTGCTGAATGTAGTCCGTCCCAATTTCGGGGAAGATGGGGATCCGGAGGAGGGGGATGGGTTGGAGTGTGAGGAGGGAAGAGGAGGTTTTGAAAACGGGGGGCCAGGGCTTAAAAGGGAGGCCAGAGGGTTTGCAGGTGCTTCGACTCTTGGGGAGGTGAGGGAGGCACTAGGGGAGCCAGAGGAGAGTCTGCTCTGCCAGGAGCATAAGGGAGGAAAGAGGGAAGAGCAGGGAACAGGAGAGGGAGGAGGGGCAAGTGGCTGGAGGGTGTTCCCTCCCGATGACATGCAGCGGACGCTCAAGGAGCTGTCGCTGAAAGACGGAGATGCACTGTTGGTGCTGGAGCCACAGTCCTTTGACAGCAGGTACAATCCTCTGCTGTGCGTGTGTGTGTGGTTTTCTTTCTCTGTGTGGTTTTACTACCGTCTTCTTAACTCTGCTCAGCATGTTCACTCTAAATGAAGACGTCGTCACTGTGACCACACCGTCGGACTGCCGCTGGCTCCAGGTGGAGTTTGGACCACATGAAGGGGAGAAAGAAGAGGAGAAGAGGAAGATCAAAGTTCCAGCTACAGGAAATATGGTCATTAAGTTTTTATTTATTTTTACCTATCTGGTTGGACTCTATCTCTCCATTCAAGCACCACATTGTCCTTTCTTATAATAATGTAGTAGTTTAATGCATTTCTCTCTTACAGCTGCTGTGTGAGGTGAAACGGAGGGCCATAGAAGAGCTGCAGCTACAGGAGCAACTCACAGGCAAATGCTTAGTGTTACATCACTCTACCTGGTTACCCCCCCACACTGCATTGTAGTATATGTAGATGCCTAAAATGTAACTTGGTATTTGTTTCTATAAAGCAGCAAAACATGTGTATACTTCAAGAACAGTTTCATTTGAACCAATATATTTTATGTGCTTTAAATATGCTTGACAATTTACAAGTTAATGTAACATTTATTAAAAAAAGAACAGCTTGGATTAGATGTCCTTTTTAGAGTTCATTGCAGTTTTGGATAAGGAAGTAAACAGGAAATATCATAAATGCCTCTTAGAAAATGTAAATTCACAGGCCATTAAACTGGAACACTTGGGTATTGTCAAATTTGTATTCATATATGTGTCCCCAATACTGAACCGAAGGATTTTAATTTTAACAGGGTTAATATAGAAGATCTTGATAAATTATAACTATATAATGTGCTTATGAATGACTGCAAAAAGTTGCTCGGAACTACCTAAGTTTTTTCAAGTAACATTTTCATCTACGCTACTGTTCAGGCAATCACCAGATTTGTTTTTGAGTTTGAATTCTTACATTTTTATCTAAGTATACATTAATACTTAAACCAGCTGTTTTTTTGTCTCGCTGACCAGGTGCACAGTACTGTCTGAGACATGTGGACTGCACAGGGAAACTCCTTCCTCCAGGTACCGTGTCATTTGTTCCCTGGGGGTAGCAATGATTTTAATGGTGCAGATATCTTTAGAGTTGGAATTTCCCCTCATTTTCACAAAATATTAAGACAAGCATTCCTTTACACTGCCCCTCCATAAAATGTTTAAAAGGTACTCCCCCTGCTTGTAATTTTTCTTTTCATCATCTGTGTTTGAAGTTTGGAACACATTTACTAAGTGCTCTTGTGTTGTCTTACCCTGGTCTACCTGACAGTGTGTGAAGAGTTGAGTGTTCGGGATGCAGGGGTGCGACTCATGACCACACTGACTCTCTGTCCGGGAAATGCCCCCAAGGCATCACAGGTGTGTCTTTTTAAAATTTGAAACCTTCAATAAATCCTTTGTAACTGCAGCTGCACAGGTGAATGTTACAGAACCTTTTAGTACCAGTAAACCTATCCTATCCTACAGTGAAAAACGAAATGAGACGAAGAGTTACGAGCATTTGAAAGTGCTTGATTGATGTTTTTGATGTAAGATTTTCTCTGCTTTGCAGCTTTTCTTGCACTTCTCTGTGGGCTCAGCGCCCTCTGCTGGCATGGAGATGGATATAATAGTGGAGAAAACGTGTACCGTCAAAGAGGTGTGGAAACTTAATGTGTGAAACATTATGTGCTTATGTTACGTGTATGTGTACTTTAAAAAAATATTATCTTTTGACATTTGCAGTGTCTAAAGGCAATGTTGGATGCTGTTGGACTTGATGGTAAAACTACATCAATACATTCTGCTATTTTGTACTGTATGTAGAATTTGGTGTTTGTGAATTGCTCTTCACCAAGATTATCTCTGCTTTTGTAAAACTGTAGTCAAACAGACATTTTGTTATTGTACTTTGGAGCACGATCTGGTTGTTACTGTCGCTGAAATGTGTGTTTGCAGGCACCTGTTGGCACTTAAGGAGGCTCGATTGGTGTGAAGAGGTTGGAGAGCCAATTATGGATGAGGTGAGTGGCCGATTGTAGTTTACACAATATGTCATCAAACGGTGTTTGATTCTTTTTACCCTGCTTATTGCGTGCACATTTTCACTAATTGTTAATGATATTTAGCACCAGGCAAAATGTATAGAGTGAATATTGATTGAAAACTAAATATGGAACTTGTGAATGAAAACTGAGGCAAAACCCACATTGCATAACAGTAAAACTTTGAAATGTATTTGTTAGAATTGTATGTATAGCGCCCCATTTTAAAAACAACAACCTGTTTTTCTCAGGATGCTTCTCTGTCAGAACTGAAGATAAACAATGGAGAGACAATAGTCGTCACAGAAGGACAACTTCCTCCGAAGGTACTAAACATGTTTTTATTGTGTCTGGAGATTCATATATTGTAACTTCACCTCTCTCTTTAGCCTTTGTTGTCTCGTTTTTTTTCTGTCAGGGGTTTCTCAAGCTATCTGTGTGGCTATGTCTGGATCCGAGTAACAACTCAGCAGTTTCCATGGATTTTAATCACACTGACAATGGCCACACGGATGTTGTGACCACAGGTGACTCACCTCCTCTGGGTGCCGGCAACATGGCGGACCTGAGAAGTGCAGGACAGGTGGAGATATCAGACGAGGCTACCCTGGAGGATCTCAAGACGCAGGTAGCGTATGAAGGTTATATGTATATTTAAATTAGGAGTTAATGCTCATTTTTATTAGTGAGGTAATCCTCGAAGACCCCAAATGGATTCTAGTGGATTTCAGTCCTCATTACTTAGGACCCAGAGAGCTGCTCCTACCAGTTAGTTGTGAGGCCAGAAGATTGGTTACAGCTAAACTAACAAAATTTTCAAATGACTCACTTTATGTCATTGTCTGTTTCTTTGTCAGGTATTGACACTGCCTGCCCTTCAGGATGTGTGTGTGCCAACCACTGCGTTCATGCGTGTGTGGCAGCTTGAGGGCCGGAGACTGGCACGTATCCTCAGAGGACAGCAGCTCACACTCAAGTAGAGTCACTTTCCTGTCACAGCGTGGCCAACAGATTCTCTTAATTATCAACAAATGCAAAGTTTTGAGTCATTGCTAGTTTTCATGATCAACATTTTCTGTTTTGGTTTCCTCCTGATCAGGAAATTGAAGCTGCCCAGTGGTACAGACCTCTGTGTGCAACAGCTACTAACAGAAGAAGATCTTGGGTAAAGTTTTCTGCTTTGTACATAATTTTATGGAGCGTCCTTTCGTTTCCAATGAGTACATTTCCCTTCTTTCAAGGTTGGTTACATTTTTTTATGTTCTATTTCTTAAGTCCTAAAGATTTGATGCTGAGTGTTAAAATGGGAGTCCCAGGGGAAAGGTGTTTCTACCCGGCAGAGGAGCTGGTTTGGGATGCAACCCGTGACTCTTCCCCACGGTCTCTACGCACTTGTCTGGCTGCACACTACGGCCTCTCCCCTGATTCTCTGCTGTTGGCCAAACACCAGCCAGGCAAACACGCCTGGGAGGAAATCTCAAACTGGGTGAGATGGGAAGAGAGTCATTTCTTGAGGAGGAACCTGTTTTATTTTGGTGCAATTCATATGTATAGTAGTAGTCTCTTGCTCAATAGAATAGTTGGTAGAGGAAATGATAAAGCTTGAGCGTGTTGGGAGAAATGTTGACTGCATGTAATGTTGCAAAGAAAAAAATCAGTCTACCATGGTCATTCAGTTTATCAGGATCTTCAAGGATTTGTATTCATAAGCAAAGAAATGTATCCCAAAATCACAGTATTCTTGTAGGTGTTGCTGATTCATGATTCAGTCACATTGTCAGTGAATTTTTCACTGTCTTATGCCTTTTATGTTCAGAGTCAGCAGGTTTCCAAAAAGAAAAAGAAGAGGAAGGCTGAATCACTACTGGGGGCACCATTTCACCTCAAAGATGGCGACACAATCGGCATAAAGGTATTCATAAACCTGCTGTTCGTTTTCAACAATGAGTCTGTTTGGTTTGATATTGTTTAAAAAAAACACTGAATCCATTTTTTTATATTTTCCCCCAGAATCTTTTAATTGATAACAACAGGGACTTCCTCACCCTGGAGGATGAGCAGGGCCAGCAGAGGCTCAGGGAGCAAGCAGAGCAATGCAGGAAAGGGTGGGACGTCTTTACTTTCACACATGCAGCTGCAGGGAGAATGCTCCCAACAGCTGTGATCATGTCGATGTTATTTCTTGAACTGACTAGAGTGCACCGAAAACAATCCAACCTTTTTATGGCATTTATTATTTGGCAATCATATTTTGACTAAAGTGATGAGTCATTTTGCTGTAATATCACAACACTGTGTCAATAAGTTCTGATTATTGTTGTAGAACTTGTATCCAAAATCCTTTTTAGTTATTTTTTCTACCCTTGCTTCTTTTCAGAGGGCCGGCTGCAGGCTCTGAGGGTGTTGGACCACAGAAGAAGACTGTACCGGCCAAATCCAGGAAACCAGAGGTAGCGCTATCGATCAACGTTGGGGTATTCAGATAGCACTCTGCTCCCATGGGTGCATGGACAAATCAAACCTACCTATACAACTACATGCACTTACACACAGATGCCATGATGCAATTGGGACAATCCACTTGACGTCAGTCATGTGCCATTTTCTTTTCTGTATTTCTCGACAAATCTTTCAAGACTAAAATCTAATTCTTTTGTTGACAGGAAGAGAAGGAATTTGATTAGCTGTTTTTTAACAATTGACTGTAGTTTGCTTTATTTCTATACAATATTACTGGATTTCTTGTAAGATGCCTCATGTTTGTCTTGCCTTTTTAAATTACAACCACCACTCATGCCCTTTGATTTAATGAAATTGCAGTTTTATTATCCGAGAATGATTTGAAGAGTTTTTGCTCCAAGTTTTTGCTGCATGGATCAGTAGCTAAGAGAAGCAGAACAAACTGTTCTACTCTTAAGTGTTTTTGTGCTATTACAGGCTGGATATATACTCATGCTTGTGCAAACTGGAGTTTCTTTCTCATTTACAGTTTTGTATAAACTATAGCAATCAGGATGATTGCATACGTTTTGCCATCCGCTAGTGGCTGTAACATTTTCACTTGTTTTAATACGTTTTTCAGTACAACAAGGAAATCAACCCCCATTAGTTCTTGTTGTTGCTCATAAGGTGTTTTAAGTGATGCTCATTTATATGATAAACCTGTCACTGTGCGCTGAGAACAAAAAAACGTTTATCTGCATCATGGGCTTGTTTTAGGTTGATAAAAGAGAGGAGAGATAGGCCTTAATGTGGAGACTCCTCGGTGCAGCTCTGTCCTCCCTACCTCACTCTCTCCCTCTCATTCTACCTCTGCTGTCATCTCTGTTTTCACCCCCAGGTTCTTGCTGGAATTCATGACATTTTTTGACCTGAAGTACCTGCTCTGTTAGTTTACTACGGTTAAAAAAAGTATTTCAGTAACGTATAATCTGATCATTTGACTTTGTGTATTTTCCACTTAAAATGTGACATGAAACATCAAATGTGGATTGTCTGCTTCTTCAACTCATATTCTATAAATGGTTAAAGAATTAATTGACATTTATCAGGCACGGTTTTTTGATTTATTGCTGATAATTAAAGCAGACCGTCTTCACTTTCACCTCAATCTGTTCATTTCATATTAAAAGGGATAACCATGTGGAGCCAACATCATGCAACCATCTGTGATGAAATAATACTGTAAAACATTCAAATAATTTCTGCCACTATTCTCTTTGATGATTTAAAGATCCCAGAGTTTTCATTGTGGTGAACATTTCATGTTTTATTTGCATGCATTATATGTGAACTTCAGGGAAGTTAAAAAAGCATTCTTATAGATAATTTATTTGAAGTGGGATATTTTTTCTGAATTATTTTATTTTTTTTAAACTTTCTTCATTTATACATCTAGCCTTGACCAGTGCTTTTTTGACATTATATTCAGCAATAGTAAGATTGAATTTTGTTTATTTAGTAGTGTTCTTCAATACATTTTTGGTGTTAATGATTCTACTGTATTACTACAGTAGACATCTGTTTGTATATTCTATCAACAATAAAGTTATCTGCTGATGAGTTTTTATTCTGAATTAAGCCGCATGGCATTTGTGTTTGGTACAGATGTTTATGGTTTCTTATTATAAATCCTAATGACCTGATTTAAAAAAAAAAAAAAAAAAAAAAAATTTAGTGCCACCATGTGGTTGACATATGTGCTTTTTATTGTCATATTGTTAAAAAAAGAAAGTCTTATGTTATTTTTTAGAAATATAGAGGAATACTAAATTATCTTTTTTTGGAAAAGGTGAAACTATTTTTTTTTTTTTTTTTTAAACTAGGGAATCATAACTTTTTCTCAAGCACCATTATCAGGTCTTAATATTATTTTGTTTCTCTCCAAGTAATGACATTCTGATCAGCCTCAGCTTTATGTATTAATTTAAGTTGTTTTTTCCACTAATCAGCAAATGTTAGCAAGGTAACACTGAACTAAGATGATGAACATGGTAAACGTGTGTGTATATATATATATATATATGTGTATATATGCGTATATATATAGATATATATATATATATACATATGTATGTATGTATGTATATATGTATATATATATGTATATATATATGTATATATATATATATATATATATATATATACACATATATATGTATATATATATATATATATACACATATATATGTATATATATATATACGTATATATATATACACATATATATGTGTATATATATATGTATATATATATACATATATATATGTGTATATATATATATATATATATATATATATATATATATATACACGTGTATATATATATACATATATACGTATATATATATATATACGTATATATATATACGTGTATAGATATATATATATATATATATATATATATATATATATATATATATATATACGTGTATATATATATACGTGTTATATATATATATATATATATACACGTTATATATATATATATACACGTGTATATATATATATACACGTGTATATATATATATATACACGTGTATATATATATATATACACGTGTATATATATATACACGTGTATATATATATATATATACACGTATATATATATATATATGTGTATATATATATATATATACACGTGTATATATATATATATATGTGTATATATATATATATATATGTGTATATATATATATATATATGTATATATATATATATATATATATATATATATATATGTATATATATATATATATATATATATATATACGTATATATATATATATACGTGTATATATATACGTATATTATATATATATATATATATATAAAATTAATGTATGGGGGAAAAAGGTACATTGTATATATTTACATATTTATCACGCAGACAAGGTGCGCGTTTGTGTGTGTGAACATTTTGCAATGACCAATCACAGCCCACGAAGCGTTTTGGAACATCCAATCAGATTCCCCGATGCCGCTCGAGTCCCCGCCTTCTGTCCCAGTATTAATTTGGCTGGCGGGCACGCTGCAGGATTTACTGCACGGAAATCCTGCACAGAGACCGTTTGACTGTTTCATACCGAACTGGACCAATAGCACTTGCAAAAATGGTTGATGCTTTCTGCGCGACATGGAAACTGGTCGACAGCCAGAACTTTGATGAATACATGAAGGCACTTGGTAAGATAAATTACTTTTCAGCTTGAAATAAGATGATTTTAGTGTGAGCAATATTGTGTTTCTCGGACAGTTGCTTAGTTTTCTCAAATATTTTCACTTTAAGTACAGTAAAGAACTAAAATAAATAGTTGTTATTGTCTTAATTTATGTCTACCATGATAATGTATTCCTACTAAAGGCACTTTTTTTGACAGGTGTTGGTTTTGCCACAAGACAAGTGGGCAATGTCACCAAACCCACAGTAGTGATCTGCCAGGATGGGACAAAGTTGTGGTTAAAACCCTGAGCACCTTCAAGAACACTGAGATCTCCTCCAAACTTGGAGAGGAGTTTGATGAGACTACAGCTGATGACCGACATGTCAAAGTAAGCTGAATTAAAAAGTCAGGGTGTAATCTGACTTTACATTTGGAGATGGTTCAAATTTATACTGTGCTTGTGCTTGCAGTCTATCTTCACCATGGAAGGAGACAAACTTGTGCAAGTGCAGAAGTGGGACGGAAAGGAGACCAAATTTGTCAGAGAAATCAAGGATGGGAAGCTGGTGGCGGTAAGATTAAATAACACACGCAACTTAATATAGTATGAAATGAACTACAAGTGAGAGGAAACTGTACTTGTCATTGTGATTACATTTATCAGTTTATGGAGCCATTCGCATTGTGAAGTACTTGTGTGAAGCACTTTGCCTGGCCTGTTAATGTTATAATGACCCACATGAACTGCAGAAAACTTGCTTTAACCGCCAACATGAATGACTTTGCATTAAAACCAAGTTTTGATTGGCATCGTGTAATATAGGTTGTCTTTTGCTTTGTCTCTTCTCGACCTCCAGACTTTGACTTTTGAGGGAGTCCAGGCGGTCCGCACATATGAGAAAGCCTAACTTCGCCATCCACTTCCATGAGCAAATCATTCATGCACTGCAAACGATCAACAAGGTGTTCTCCTGTTTTGTTTTTTTACAGTATGCAGTTTTCCACTTGATTTGCTATTGTAACATGAGATACATATTTTGGGAAATCTTTTTTTGTAAGATCTTTTGTAAGAATTTCAGACTGTGAAGGGCCTAAAACTGTTTTGATCAGTGTATGTTAAAAATGGAAAAATAAACTACTCGTCTAAACCTTAATGTCTCAGATGGTTTAAAAGTCATGAGAGCTCCATCAGTACCACTTTATCTGTTTGTTTTTCTTTTGAAATATGTCAACCTTAGTTGTGGGAACAGTGCTTCCCCTGTTATGGGTGAGTTCCAGGTGACAGCTGCAGGGTGACGGTGCAGGCCAGAGCCGGCCGTGCCGCAGCAGCAGCCAATGTGACCATTGAACTCATGGGAATGAATGTCCTCTAGTAACCCCCAGATGGTCAGAGACTAGGAGCTGGAGGGGGTAGGTGTGGTGATGTCACACGCCTCGGGATAATCCGGTTTTAGTTGTGGTGTCATTACGTAGAGGCATCATTCGATGGGGTGCGGACCAACCGTGATTGAATGCTGCCGCTGGCATGACAGATGGCGCTAAGAAAGGACACTGTGCCGGATTTGAACAGTTTGGATAAATCCAATATCCCACAGTTAGTAGTTCAAAGTCTAAGATTAGAGTCTGTCAGTAAACCTTTGTGATCTCAAACTGTTCTACAGTATTTATATAAACTTCAGGATGCTGTTTTGTGTTAATTTTAAAGTTCCACCATCTATCCTCCTTCTTTCCCACATTTTAAGAAGCCAAGCTGTCCTGCCCTGTGAGTTGTGTCTTGCCTACTGAACACTGTGACTACAAGTGGCCATTCTTCTTATCTCAATGCATAGGCTGCCAAGTTTTTGGCCACCTCTGAATAGCATGTGACACAAAGAAACTGTGGTAACTGGAGTGGAACTCATTTGGCCGTTGCTCACTGAATTAATTTCAATCAATATACGTCTTTATGCTCCAGTTATACAGTATGCCAAAAAAATGCCTTTATTCCCACAAAAGCAGGCAATATCATTTATGTAAGTATTTAGGGTGAAAACGGTTACAAGGCAAGTTCAGGCGAGTTTATGTAACAATTTTCACAGCAGCACAATTGCACTGAAAATGTAGAAAAGGGAGATTATCAGATTCCGTCTTGGGGGAAACCGTGAGAGATAATAGTTTAGTGTAGCTTCTTTTGTTCTCAATACGCTACCCAGGAGAGCACAGGGAGTGTCCTCTTTGTGTGGAATCTGTCAGCGGTGTAAACTGACCAGTAGTAACCCCTCTCTGGCCTCAACAGGAAATACAGCATGAGGAACTGACCATCTACTGTCGTCCCCTTCAGTTTGTATGGACTTACTCTTTGTGTTGGAAAGACAAGACTTACAAAAGAAACACTTGTATGTATGTTTTAATGTCAAATTGCTACTATTCACAAAGAAGATGTAATTGACAAATGATACATAATGTGATTTTAATTGCAGTTAAAGAGCAGTTGCAGTAGTAATGGTTCAGGGGATAAATCTTATTCAACTATTTACAACAATATTATTTTTTAAAAATGACTTGATAACGTCTGTTCGCAACATCACTGAGAGACATTTGTCAGTTGCTGTTATCAAATGATTTATAGGTTCAAGTATTTAGTGTTGCCATTCTCAAAGTAGAACACCCCCCCCCCCCCCCCCCCCCCACACACACACACACACACACACACACACACACACACACATCATCATGCACATTTCATTCAAGGACTATTAGATAAACATACAGTGCTCTCATCACTGAGATATTCCAACAAATATTCATCTATTGTCACTATAAATCTAAAAGCCTTCTGTTATTCTAGCAACAATATCTTTTTTTTTAACTAAAATTCTTCAAATCTCAAAATAAATATTCAAAGACAGTCCACTGCCATTTTGGGAACAAAACATACAGCTACAACAGTGATAAAGGAGCATCACCATAAACTCAAGCTGTTACAGTCAGTTACAGAAGCCTGAGCTCACTGTGAACTGCAGAGGGTCTTATGCACCATCTACTGTATGGACTAATAAAGAGTTTGTTTCTATTATTCTAATAAAAAAGATAAGGGGATTTACTTTTGAGTAGACTTGGGATTAGTGCCATGAGCTCTAATAACCGTCTTCTATGCGGCATATGGAGCAAAATTTAAAGAGCCGTTAGTAAACAACAGCTGGTGCAAGCCAAAAAATAACGTACCAGTTTACATCTGAGATCATCTGCCCAAACATGTGACGCCATCTGCATTCATTTAGAGTGTAATCACATGATGTGCAGATATAATCCAATATGTAAATGTTTCATTTCAGTGTTACACTTGATATCAACACAACAACGTTAACAATAACATTCAGGTTTTCAAATTAACCTGTAAATAGCTGATTCTCGCAGCTCACGTCATCATCTTTCATACTATACTCTTCAGAGATTTCGAACATGTGACTTGGATTTAATTTTTAACCAATACTAGTATTCGAAATCAATCTGAAATCATGTAACCCATACTGTACATCACAGCCCAGGATATTCGTAAAATGTAATATAAATCCTGTTACCTTCTGTATATACAGTAAATGGGATGTAATATTATAAGATATGCATTAATATCATGTTATATTTGTTAAGAACCTGTTCAAAAGGTTACTACAATATATCGTGTTTCTACATGTTTGCACACAGTTTTTGGTCTATCAAGGAATTGCTGTTAGCCACATCCCTTTTGAGTGACAAAAATCCATCACATGTGCCTTACTGTTAATGTTCCAGCTTGTAAAACATCTTTGATACAGTGCAAGAAAAGTGTTATACTCACCCTCTCATTGACTAAAACAAGTTGCATCAAATTCAAATGCCTTAAGTAGAAGAATTGAAACAGAGTGAGCAGTTGGAAAAAGGCATTTCCAACATGTCGTCATTTATTCATTCTCATAGTACAGGCAATGCTTGTTTTTAGCGCCAATGTCAAAATGAGGAGCTGCACATGCCAGCAGTTAAATAAGACTTTAAAGGTAGTGTTTCATCTGTACGTTTGGGAGCTCTCATATACAGTGCGTGGTCATTCCTTTTGACACATAACAGACAGTAGACAAAAACAGAAAAACACTTTCCTTTCATTAAATAGAGGAATATGTGTGAAAAACAAGGTTTCCTCGAAATTACTGAAATAATATCAAGAATTATGGAATAATGCACAAACACTATAAATGCCCAATTGTAGATCCAAGGGCTTTAAAAGCAGGATAAGTTAAGCATTAAAAAATATGGCCATCTACAATGCAATGAAGGAAAATGCTGAAATTACACATGGTGCATAAAAATGTATGTACGATCACTGTACTAACCACTTTTCAAGTAAATGTGGGAATTGAACCTCTGTCCGCCTTGAATCTGCATTTGTGGCCGTTTTTGTACCCTGTTTACAGCAGTATGTTCCTTCTTTAAAAAAAATGCATGTGTTGCTGTGAGCATCTACATGAATGATCCACCGAGGTAATATACTATGTTGTTCCATCATTCTCAAGATATCCACCTTTCAAAACAATTGAACACAAAAAATAAATAACAAATTGGAAAGGAATGACACTGGCTGCATGTATTTGGTATGAGAGCTCAACCAAATCTGGAAGTAAAAGAAAATCGGACCGTCACATTAAATCCCCCATCATCATCTTTTGCTGTCCAGGGGTTTTCTCATGAAAACCAGCAGTGAACAGCAGGCTGCGTTTCAGCAGCTCAGGGCATGACCTGACCTCGTCATTATCAGTAAAATTGACTAAATTGTAAACCTCAGACTGGATTCAGACTGAAGCTTCAAATCTGTAGCGGTGAGAAGGCGTAGAAAGGAAATTGGGCCTCGTCCTCGTCCACAAAGAAACACTGGAAGTAGGGCTCTTCTGTGGAGGACAGAACAATACAGTTCAGTACACTGTGTTCCTCGCCTCTCTCTGGCATCCTGGAAGTAGACCGTACATGCAATTTGCACACTTGTGTGATATTTCGGTTGTGAGAGGCGACTTCGTACTTACCTTCAATTTGAAAGCTGTCTGATACAGAAGGCTCAGCTATCAAAATAAGAAGTAAATGTTAATCATAAAACAATACAGGGATATATTACTCTAAATTACTGCTTTCCTATACAGTAGACTACCTTTTAATTTCTCCTCCGTGGCAACTTTCTTCTCAACAGATCTTTCTACAACAAAAAGAGTATTTTTTGGGTTCATATAAAGTTAGAAGATTCAGAATTGAGTTGCTTAACAAACAGTTTTACCTTTCTTTGCTGGCTCCTGTATCTCTTTAAGAACTCTGTCCTCTGTAAATAGACAATACACCAGATTAATAATAATTATTAGTCAAAGAAAACCACTTCCCGCAGAATAGACAACAACTGCTGTACTGTACCTTTAGCTTTCTCTTCTTTGGTTGCCCTCTTCTCAACAGTTTTTTCTAAAATAAATAAATAATAGTTATTTTTGTCTCCAGTGTACAGTAGGCTAGCAGGTGTACTATAAACGGTCACAAAGGCAGTTTCTTAACAATCAAGATACCTTTTTTTAGAGGCTCTGGTTTTTCTTTACGAACTCTGACCTCTGCAATAAATCACAAAGTTTCCATAATTTTCCAGCATATCGTAGATGTATTGAAGTATTCAAACACTACTTAAAGCTGGTTGTATGCTGTACCTTTCTTTGGTGCAGTGGGTTTGACTTTTTCTTTTAGAACCTCATACGCTGTTTCACAAATATGAAACGAACACAAGTAGGCAAGAAATGGACAATTACAACATAGTTTCATTGCCAGGCACAAAAAAAGTAATTTTTTTTGTTTAATTTTACAGCTCCGTGAAAGTTAAAGGGCCTTTCTTTCTTGCCTGTGTAAGCCAGGTTAGCATATATGCATGTTTTTCTAGTTCCAGAATGACATTGGCTGTGGCTCATTTATTTCAAACGTATATGTTGTTATGGAAGGACATGTTTAAGGTCCAATGGCAAAGCAAACAGTGAGAACATCAGCACCAAGAGACTTCTTAGGATTGTTAAAGCTACCAGCATGCGTGTTCAGTAAGATACTGGATAATATTGCTCAACTATACACTTGTTGTCTATAAACCTACGATGTATCATGTATGGTTTATAGACAAACTATCTGTATCGTAGTATTCTGTAAATAATTGTCTATAAACCTATAGCAAAATAGTTTCTTGCTGAATACAAATTTGTACAAATCTTAATTTTAGATGTTTTCTATAAAGGACTCATAGACATTTTCACATTCAGCAGGAAAATATTCTCAGCCTTCAGATTACATGTTGTAGTCTGAATACCACGAAGGTAACGTAGTTGCATAAAGAGCTGCGTCTAATGAAGCACCACAAATGTACCTTTCTTCACACGGGCTAGTTTGGCCTTTTCCCTTGAAATGGCTGCATCATAAGGAAGGAAATGCAATTGATTCAGTTCTTTTATGTGTGGAAGTATTTCTGGCGGTAGAGTTGCAGCACATACAGTATAATAGACTGATAACGTAGCCTCAAATACATATCTAATTGACTCCTGGCTTGTTCCATAATTAATTGATCTAAATAACTGTGAAATAATATACAATTGTCATTGTACTAAACACTTTACCTTTCTTCACTGCAGCAAGTTTGTCCTTTTCTTTAGAAGTCTCCAGTTCTGCAAAAGGGAAACTACAAGGTCAGGTGGGACACAGAACTTGAGAGCGGAAGCCACTATTTTCCAACAATGCATATTGCAGCTGTGGCCACATCATTGCAACAACAAGATGAATTTAATCTCTAAAAGCAGCTTGCAGAGCATGAGGGATCTACAACTAGAAAGCAGTAATTAGTTTTAAAAAGTGCATCTCTGTTGAACAGATACATATTGATTTGTACCTTTTTGTCACTTAACTATTGTTGGTTTGTCCACTTTTGATGCTTCTAGTTCGATGCAATGTCTATTTCATATTCTCTGCATTTATTATCTATTTTTGCATTTATTCTCTGCATTTAGAAATGCAGAGAATGAAGCGTCCAGATACGTTCCACACATCTCAACGTTTATAGCACATTGTTCATTTTTGATGGGTTGGTGGCGTTTGCTGTGGAATCTCAGCTCTTTATTGTTTTAAAATCTAAGAGCGTTGAGTTATAAAAGCCTAAGAACATCTGTGTATGCAATGCTTTGCAGAACTACACCTGTCTAAACAAGCAGTCAGTATTCCTCAGAATCACTGTATAGAAACAACAGTTTGCCTATTGTGCTCATGCAGTGAAATCACTTTCCATTTATGATACATAATGTTGATTTATTGTGGATCTCATAGGCAAAATGCTTGTTTCTCTCCTGGGCAATCCAATCAAAGCTTTTACACAATAAATTGACCTACACTGACTAGATTGCTATAATTATAATGTCACATATGGATTACTGCTCCAACTGAAGCACGACTAATGTACCTTTCTTTACATGGACTGGTTTGGCCTTTTTCCTCAGCAATGCTGGGAGAAAAGGTAATTAATGCATGTTTATTTGTGACAATACTCTGTAATTACAGCTTATTGAAGAAAAATGCTATTTTTTTATAGTACATTTGTCACCAAACATGACCGTGGTACCTTTTGGTTTGACTTTCCCCTTTGGCATTGTAGGCTCTGAGTATATAAGAATGTAAGCATTTGTTGATACTCAGTAAGCTTTGTCATCTGTTATGGTTACTGAAGTAACACAACAGTAATACATAATTAGTTGTCTAATTATTTGATACCAAACACAGAAAATCCAGTGCAGGCTACCTTTCTTCTTTAGGAGTGATTTGACCTGTTCCTTCTTTGTGTCATCCTCAGTTTTAGAAGGAGCTAATTCATAAATGAAAAAAACAAACTATTTTTAAATTGTGACTTTTCACAATTTAAAAATAAATATAAAATACTGTGTCTTGTCTATGATTTTTTTTGTTGACACTTACCTTTCTTCTCATGAGCTGGCTTAGGCTTCTCCTTTGTTACCTCAGGTGCTGAGTGTAATGAAAATGATTTGTGTTAAGGATCGTTAAGCTTTTGCCAAATAATGATGGATTGTATCGGCATTACCTTTTTTGACAAGAACTGTCTTGGTCTTAGGTTCTAAAGAGAAAGAAGAAGAAAAATAAAATAAGTGGCGTGATTAAACTTGCTTTTCGACAGATGTTCTTAAACTACACCACATTTCTTAACAATTTGATTTAAGATGTCTGCTTTTTCTGGAAATCTTGCTTTTATTTTACATTCTCTTAATCTGAAAAGTGGAAAATGCAGCCACACTATGTGCAACTAATCAGCACCTTTCTGTGAGGTTTTTGCCTTTGCCTTTTCTTTTACAACAGCTTCTATATTAAAAAGAAAGGAGGAGAAATGTCACAATAAATCTATTTGAAAAGCTACAAGCCTAGAAAACTGATCACACACAATGCATCTTGGATAAAGCATGTCATCTCTGCAGTGTGAAAAACATGCATCTCCAAAATATCATTTTCAATATATCTTTTTTTTGTGGAAATCACAATTCATTAGAATAAACTTGTAAGCCAACATTGAAGCATGTACATTTTCAAGTCATGTTTAACCATGAAAAGTGACCAAATTGACAATGATGAAAATTACATAAAATCAGTTTTCACATAACACTAACGTACCAACATATTTATGTCAGTTTCCTCAACAAATTATATCAATGATGATATTACTGTTCTGAGTCATTATGTGGAAATAAAGCACGGAGTCTGTATGAGCATTTCATCAGCAGCCACATATACTAATAGCTACAAAAGAACTACAGAAACACACGTCTGCTGCATACCTTTCTTCTTTTCAGCAGATTTAGGTTTAGCTTTGATAACAGGTGCTAGAGAAATACACGGCCCGATTAATTCCAATGTGTACAGTTCAGTGAAACAACAAAGTAAACTGATTAAAAACAAAAGAGAGATGAATGCATTGGGAAATGAATGGAGAAAAACAAACCTTTTGTGGGAGTCACTGGCTCGGCCTTCTTCTCCTTGAGAACCTCAGCTTCTAAAGCAAATAACAACAAAAATATAAAAGTTGTTAATGTGATTATAGCTCATTTCAAAATAAAAAAACTACTTAGTAAATAATATTATAGTAATTTTTTCACATTTCATATAAATTAGGTATGATATGAATATGATTATATTTGTTTGATAAAACTAATTTAATCTCTGTCACTACCTTTTTTGGTTGGTGCTGGTTTAACTTTCTCTTTTGGAGTTACAGGCACTATGAAAAAGAAAATATTGTGTGAAAAGATACCGTTAAATAAAAAGATGAAAATGGAAAGCACCAGTTTATTTTAAATTCAAAACTCATAAATGGATGTTGAGCAGTTAGCACTTTAAATAATAAAAGGCATAGTGGAATTAGTGTGTAAACAAAAAGATATACCTTTCTTTAGTGGCACAACCTTCACTTTCTCCTTTGTTATTGAAACATTTTTGTGCGGTACTTCTGCTGCTGTGAGAAAAAAAGTGAATGAGTAGGAAAACTAATTGCTTTATTATTTAAACATAAACATTAATGTTGATTAGCGTCCTCTTACCTTTGACTACTGGGACTGGTTTTGTCTTGAGTGGAGCAGGTTCTGTGTCAGAACATTTTAGGTTTGTCATTCCAGAAAATAAGATGAAAAATGATAAAGCTAAATACAAGCATGTGCCTCACCTCTCTTTGTTAGAACTGGTTTAGGCTTCTGTTTTGAAACGTCAGCCGCTAAAGAAAACATATTTATTAATCAAACAAACCTTGATGACAAATATTTTGGTGATATATAATGTTTAAAATGTGCCTTACCTGTCTTTGCAGAAAATGCTTTGACTTTCTCTGTGGGTGCCTTGACTTCTGAAAACAAATAAATAAGTGTAGGCTTAGGCTCATAGACTCAACCCACTAAAACATGGAAAAATCTGAATCTGATAAAACATATAAAAGAAAAGTAATTTACCTTTTTTCATAGGAACTATTTTGACTCTCTGTTTCACCAAAGAGGCATTTCTGGGAGTGCCCTCTTGTTCTGTCAGCAGCAAAACTTTGCTTACAAATATTGTATTGTCATGAAAACTGTTCATGTAACATAATAGTATTTTGAGCCATGCTTGTAGGCTTCATGGATGGCTTAGTATTACCTGGTTTTACAGGTGTAGGTTTGAGTTTTTCCTTTGGTTCCTTCTTGGGCTCCTTACGAGCTGCCACTGGTGGAATTGATAAAGATCAGTATTTATTATGTGACACTTTCCTTGGATATGTAACTTTTTATGTGTAAAACACATAAAAAGTCAGTTTACAAAAAATATGCATTATATCTGGAATATGGTTACGTTTAATTGTCGTATTGGTTGGATTCATTATTGAGATATTAGGTTATTTAAGATACTTTTACAAATACATTCTGTATACCTTTCATTGCAGGTTGTGGTTTGGCTTTCACCTTAGAAACTTTAGGAACCTCTGTTATTGGGGAATATTTAAAAATATCATTCATTAGCTCATCTTAGCTTCACATTAAACATGTAATGGTAGCACTTTATGCAGACAGTAATTCTAGTTGACTGTACGAGTCAAGGACAACGCTCTGTTAAAATATGGTTGGATTTGATACTTGATATGTCAGATTGATACATATCAAGTTGTTTTGTTCATGACCTCACATACACTAGCTTAAAGTTAACATGTGGTTACAGTCACTCTGTTACTTACCTGTCTTTGTAACATTCATGTGCTCCTTTTTCAGAACAGGAACTGTCTGTTTTTTTGCAGCTTTCAGCATCTTTACTGCCCTTTTGGGTTCATCAGCTGAAATGAACAGCAGAAAATGATGCTACAATTTCAGGTACTATTTCATTTTTATTTAATTTCACATGGTATTGCAGGTGAAGTCTGTCGTATCTCGCAATGTAGCTGAAAGAATGTATGAAAATATATACAACAGATTATGTGATTATAATGTGATTTTTGTGGAAGAAACAGATTGTTTTAAGCCGTTTGAACAAGTGACCAATACTATTGTTTTCGGGTGAGGAAAGTCTCTCTTTTCAGTGCATTTAAACAACTGGGCTACTGCAAAATTCATCAAATACTAACCACAAGTGTAAAATATCACTTTTACCAGATCTTTTACATACTGTATTATCTCACCTGCTTTTGTAATGTTAAGATGTTCCTTCTTCAGGACAGAAGAAACCTCCTTCTTGACTACTTTAATCCTCCTTGCAGCCTTTTTGGGTCCAGCATCTGTAAAAAACAGAAAGAAAATTTAATTATTTCATTTAAATTATACTGAGGAGAGAAATATAGCCTTCATTGAACAAAAGAAACATATAAATCAATTTAGCCTTCTTTAGGCTCCAGTCAAGCCTCTCTTATGGACTCTATATGAGTAAGTACTTTTAAAGTACACCTAAAGTTTTCAAATATTGTATAGTCATGAAAACTGTTCATGTGTGACAACAGTATTTTGAGCCATGCTAGCAGTATGGCTCTATGGATGGATTTGCATTACCTGGTATTACAGGTTTAGGTTTGATTTTTTCCTTTGGTTCCTTCTTGGGCTCCTTGAGAACATCCACTGGTGGAAAATATGACATCAAAAAGCCTTAAAGATTTAGCTTTTTATTAAGATCAGTATTTATTATATGACATTTTATTGGATTGTATAACTGTTTTTGTGTGGAACACACAAAACGTTTTATGTGTTATGTTAGCAAACATGAAAAGCGTAATTCTTTTGTGTATTTTCATCCTTGAAAAGTCTGATAAAAAATTGGTAAGATATTGGAGCATCTGCACAGCTAAATAACAAATTACAAATGAATCGACAATTGACACCAAAGAATACAAGCATGTTCTTACCTTTCTTTGCAGGTTCTGGTTTGGCTTTCACCTTAGGAGCTTCAGGAACCTCTGTTATTGGGGAATGTTCAAAATATATTTCATAAACTCATCTTAGTTTCACATTAAACATGTAATGGTAGCACGTTATGTAATACTTCTTAAATAAGGACAATAATATAAAAGATAGTGAAATTTTATCTTTCACTTGATATTTTAAAGCTTGCCTATTGTTTGTGATACTCAAAGTCACAATGCAGCTTAAAGTTGACATATGATTACACTGACTGAACAAAGGAAACACATCAATCTATCTAGCCTTCTTTAGGCTCTAGTCAGGCCTCTCTTTGGGACTTTCTATGAGTAAGCATTTGTAATTTACAACTAATGTTTACACATATTGTATTGTCATGAAAACTGTTCATGTATCATAATAGTATTTTGAGCCATGCTTGTAGGCTTCATGGATGGCTTAGTATTACCTGGTTTTACAGGTGTAGGTTTGAGTTTTTCCTTTGGTTCCTTCTTGGGCTCCTTACGAGCTGCCACTGGTGGAATTGATAAAGATCAGTATTTATTATGTGACACTTTCCTTGGATATGTAACTTTTTATGTGTAAAACACATAAAAAGTCAGTTTACAAAAAATATGCATTATATCTGGAATATGGTTACGTTTATTTGTCGTATTGGTTGGATTGATTATTGAGATATTAGGTTATTGAGCAACTAAACTGAAAACATCAGATTTAAGATACTTTTACAAATACATTCTGTATACCTTTCATTGCAGGTTGTGGTTTGGCTTTCACCTTAGAAACTTCAGGAACCTCTGTTATTGGGGAATATTTAAAAATATCATTCATTAGCTCATCTTAGCTTCACATTAAACATGTAATGGTAGCACTTTATGCAGACAGTAATTCTAGTTGACTGTACGAGTCAAGGACAACGCTCTGTTAAAATATGGTTGGATTTGATACTTGATATGTCAGATTGATACATATCAAGTTGTTTTGTTCATGACCTCACATACACTAGCTTAAAGTTAACATGTGGTTACAGTCACTCTGTTACTTACCTGTCTTTGTAACATTCATGTGCTCCTTTTTCAGAACAGGAACTGTCTGTTTTTTTGCAGCTTTCAGCATCTTTACTGCCCTTTTGGGTTCATCAGCTGAAATGAACAGCAGAAAATGATGCTACAATTTCAGGTACTATTTCATTTTTATTTAATTTCACATGGTATTGCAGGTGAAGTCTGTCGTATCTCGCAATGTAGCTGAAAGAATGTATGAAAATATATACAACAGATTATGTGATTATAATGTGATTTTTGTGGAAGAAACAGATTGTTTTAAGCCGTTTGAACAAGTGACCAATACTATTGTTTTCGGGTGAGGAAAGTCTCTATTTTCAGTGCATTTAAACAACTGGGCTACTGCAAAATTCATCAAATACTAACCACAAGTGTAAAATATCACTTTTACCAGATCTTTTACATACTGTATTATCTCACCTGCTTTTGTAATGTTAAGATGTTCCTTCTTCAGGACAGAAGAAACCTCCTTCTTGACTACTTTAATCCTCCTTGCAGCCTTTTTGGGTCCAGCATCTGTAAAAAACAGAAAGAAAATTTAATTATTTCATTTAAATTATACTGAGGAGAGAAATATAGCCTTCATTGAACAAAAGAAACATATAAATCAATTTAGCCTTCTTTAGGCTCCAGTCAAGCCTCTCTTATGGACTCTATATGAGTAAGTACTTTTAAAGTACACCTAAAGTTTTCAAATATTGTATAGTCATGAAAACTGTTCATGTGTGACAACAGTATTTTGAGCCATGCTAGCAGTATGGCTCTATGGATGGATTTGCATTACCTGGTATTACAGGTTTAGGTTTGATTTTTTCCTTTGGTTCCTTCTTGGGCTCCTTGAGAACATCCACTGGTGGAAAATATGACATCAAAAAGCCTTAAAGATTTAGCTTTTTATTAAGATCAGTATTTATTATATGACATTTTATTGGATTGTATAACTGTTTTTGTGTGGAACACACAAAACGTTTTATGTGTTATGTTAGCAAACATGAAAAGCGTAATTCTTTTGTGTATTTTCATCCTTGAAAAGTCTGATAAAAAATTGGTAAGATATTGGAGCATCTGCACAGCTAAATAACAAATTACAAATGAATCGACAATTGACACCAAAGAATACAAGCATGTTCTTACCTTTCTTTGCAGGTTCTGGTTTGGCTTTCACCTTAGGAGCTTCAGGAACCTCTGTTATTGGGGAATGTTCAAAATATATTTCATAAACTCATCTTAGTTTCACATTAAACATGTAATGGTAGCACGTTATGTAATACTTCTTAAATAAGGACAATAATATAAAAGATAGTGAAATTTTATCTTTCACTTGATATTTTAAAGCTTGCCTATTGTTTGTGATACTCAAAGTCACAATGCAGCTTAAAGTTGACATATGATTACACTGACTGAACAAAGGAAACACATCAATCTATCTAGCCTTCTTTAGGCTCCAGTCAGGCCTCTCTTTGGGACTTTCTATGAGTAAGCATTTGTAATTTACAACTAATGTTTACACATATTGTATTGTCATGAAAACTGTTCATGTATCATAATAGTATTTTGAGCCATGCTTGTAGGCTTCATGGATGGCTTAGTATTACCTGGTTTTACAGGTGTAGGTTTGAGTTTTTCCTTTGGTTCCTTCTTGGGCTCCTTACGAGCTGCCACTGGTGGAATTGATAAAGATCAGTATTTATTATGTGACACTTTCCTTGGATATGTAACTTTTTATGTGTAAAACACATAAAAAGTCAGTTTACAAAAAATATGCATTATATCTGGAATATGGTTACGTTTAATTGTCGTATTGGTTGGATTGATTATTGAGATATTAGGTTATTGAGCAACTAAACTGAAAACATCAGATTTAAGATACTTTTACAAATACATTCTGTATACCTTTCATTGCAGGTTGTGGTTTGGCTTTCACCTTAGAAACTTCAGGAACCTCTGTTATTGGGGAATATTTAAAAATATCATTCATTAGCTCATCTTAGCTTCACATTAAACATGTAATGGTAGCACTTTATGCAGACAGTAATTCTAGTTGACTGTACGAGTCAAGGACAACGCTCTGTTAAAATATGGTTGGATTTGATACTTGATATGTCAGATTGATACATATCAAGTTGTTTTGTTCATGACCTCACATACACTAGCTTAAAGTTAACATGTGGTTACAGTCACTCTGTTACTTACCTGTCTTTGTAACATTCATGTGCTCCTTTTTCAGAACAGGAACTGTCTGTTTTTTTGCAGCTTTCAGCATCTTTACTGCCCTTTTGGGTTCATCAGCTGAAATGAACAGCAGAAAATGATGCTACAATTTCAGGTACTATTTCATTTTTATTTAATTTCACATGGTATTGCAGGTGAAGTCTGTCGTATCTCGCAATGTAGCTGAAAGAATGTATGAAAATATATACAACAGATTATGTGATTATAATGTGATTTTTGTGGAAGACTATTTGAGAAACAAGTGACCAATACTATTGTTTTCAGGTGAGGACAGTCTCTCTTTTCAGTGCATTTAAACAACTGGGCCACTGCAAAATGCATCAAATACTAACCACAAGTATGTTTTATGTTAGCAAACATGAAAAGCGTAATTTTTGTGTGTATTTTCATCCTTGAAAAGTCTGATAAAAAATTGGTAAGATATTGGAGCATCTGCACAGCTAAATAACAAATTACAAATGAATCGACAATTGACACCAAAGAATACAAGCATGTTCTTACCTTTCTTTGCAGGTTCTGGTTTGGCTTTCACCTTAGGAGCTTCAGGAACCTCTGTTATTGGGGAATGTTCAAAATATATTTCATAAACTCATCTTAGTTTCACATTAAACATGTAATGGTAGCACGTTATGTAATACTTCTTTTTAAATAAGGACAATAATATAAAAGATAGTGAAATTTTATCTTTCACTTGATATTTTAAAGCTTGCCTATTGTTTGTGATACTCAAAGTCACAATGCAGCTTAAAGTTGACATATGGTTACACTGACTGAACAAAGGAAACACATCAATCTATCTAGCCTTCTTTAGGCTCCAGTCAGGCCTCTCTTTGGGACTTTCTATGAGTAAGCATTTGTAATTTACAACTAATGTTTACACATATTGTATTGTCATGAAAACTGTTCATGTATCATAATAGTATTTTGAGCCATGCTTGTAGGCTTCATGGATGGCTTAGTATTACCTGGTTTTACAGGTGTAGGTTTGAGTTTTTCCTTTGGTTCCTTCTTGGGCTCCTTACGAGCTGCCACTGGTGGAAAATATGACATCAAAAAGCCTTTAAGATTTATATTTATATAAAGATCAGTATTTATTATGTAACACCTTCCTTAAAGATATATCTTTTTATGTTCTTTACACATAAATAGTTAGTTAAGTATACACAATTATTAAAATATCTTGAATTCTCTGATTAAAGATTGGTGAGATATGAAGTTATGGAGCATTTATACAGCTAAACGTCAGATTCAACTTTTACAAATGAATTGACAATTGACACAAATGAATAAAAGTTTGCTTTTACCTTTCATTGCAGGTTCTGGTTTGGCTTTCACCTTAGAAACTTCAAGAACCTCTATTATTGGGGAATATTTAAAAATATCATTCATTAACTCATCTTAGCTTCACATTAAACATGTAATGGAAGCACTTAATGCAGATTATAAATTGTCATCCATGAGATGAGGACAACACAAAACAAATGATGATGATTCTGTCAATGGATATGTCAGATTACTACCTATTTCTTTGAACAGCTTAAAAACATTATTTAAGGTCCAATTCCAAAATAAAACAGTCACTAATGAGATTCATATTTTGAATGCATTATAAATATATCATTATTATTATCTAAACAGTAGTTTTAAGTGCTGCTCTTCTCTTAATTCATGGTATTTTAAAGATTGCCTCTTGTTTGCAATACTCACAAAGTCACACTGCAGCTTTAAGTTCACATATTACACTAAATCTGGAATGTTACTTACCTGTCTTTGTAACATTCATGTGCTCCTTTTTCAGGAGAGGAATGGTCTGTTTCTTTGCAGCTTTCAGCACCTTTACTGCCCTCTTGGGTTCATCAGCTGAAATGAACAGCAGAAAGTGACCAACAATGTCATTTTCAGGTGAGGACTGTCTCTCATTTCATTCAATTCAACCAACTGGGTTAATGTGTCACTGAAAAGTTCTTCAAATATTAACAATTTAATATAAAATATCACTGCGACCAGATCTTTTACATAGTGTCTCACCTGCTTTTGTGACATTGAGATGTTCCTTCTTCAGAACAGATGCAACCTCCTTCTTGACTACTTCAAGCTTCCTTGCAGCCTTTTTGGGTCCATCGTCTGAATTTAAAAAGCAAAGCTGATTGAACAGTTTCACATAAAATATACTGAGGAAAGAAATAAAGCCACCTATCAATCTATCTAGCCTTCTTTGGGCTCCAGTCAGGCCTCTCTTTGGGACTTTCTATGAGTAAGCACTTCTAAATTACAACTAATGTTTACAAATATTGTATTGTCATGAAAACTGTTCATGTATCATAATAGTATTTTGAGCCATGCTTGTAGGCTTCATGGATGGCTTAGTATTACCTGGTTTTACAGGTGTAGGTTTGAGTTTTTCCTTTGGTTTCTTCTTGGGCTCCTTACGAGCTGCCACTGGTGGAAAATATGACATCAAAAAGCCTTTAAGATTTATATTTATATAAAGATCAGTATTTATTATGTAACACCTTCTTTAAAGATATATCTTTTTATGTTCTTTACACATAAATAGTTAGTGTAAGTATACAAAAAGATTATAATATCTTGAATTCTCTGATTGAAGATTGGTGAGATATGAAGTTATGGAGCATTTATACAGCTAAACATCAGATTCAACTTTTACAAATGAATTGACAATTGACACAAATGAATAAAAGTTTGCTCTTACCTTTCATTGCAGGTTCTGGTTTGGCTTTCACCTTAGAAACTTCAGGAACCTCTATTATTGGGAAACAATTAAAAATATCATTCATTAACTCATCTTAACTTAACATTAAACATGTAATGGAAGCACTTAATGCAGATTATAAATTGTCATCCATGAGATGAGGACAACACAAAACAAATGATGGTGGATCTGTCAATTGATATGTGAGATTGATACCTATTGCTTTGAACATCCTAAATACATTATTTAAGGTCCAATTCCAAAATTTAACAGTCACTAATGAGATTCATATTTTGAATGTAATATAAATATATCATTATTATTATCTAAACAGTAGTTTTAAGTGCTGCTCTTCTCTTAATTCATGGTATTTTAAAGATTGCCTCTTGTTTGCAATACTCACAAAGTCACACTGCAGCTTTAAATTCACATATTACACTAAATCTGGAATGTTACTTACCTGTCTTTGTAACATTCATGTGCTTCTTTTTCAGGAGAGGAACGGTCTGTTTCTTTGCAGCTTTCAGCACCTTTACTGCCCTCTTGGGTTCATCAGCTGAAATGAACAGCAGAAAGTGACCAACAATGTCATTTTCAGGTGAGGACTGTCTCTCGTTTCATTCCATTCAACCAACTGGGTTAATGTGTCACTGAAAAGTTCTTCAAATACTAACAATTTAATATAAAATATCACTGCGACCAGATCTTTTACATAGTGTCTCACCTGCTTTTGTGACATTGAGATGTTCCTTCTTCAGAACAGATGCAACCTCCTTCTTGACTACTTCAAGCTTCCTTGCAGCCTTTTTGGGTCCATCGTCTGAATTTAAAAAGCAAAGCTGTTTGAACAGTTTCACATAAAATATACTGAGGAAAGAAATAAAGCCACCTATCAATCTATCTAGCCTTCTTTGGGCTCCAGTCAGGCCTCTCTTTGGGACTTTCTATGAGTAAGCACTTCTAAATTACAACTAATGTTTACAAATATTGTATAGTCATGAAAACTGTTCATGTATCATAATAGTATTTTGAGCCATGCTTGTAGGCTTCATGGATGGCTTAGTATTACCTGGTTTTACAGGTGTAGGTTTGAGTTTTTCCTTTGGTTCCTTTTTGGGCTCCTTACGAGCTGCCACTGGTGGAAAATATGACATCAAAAAGCCTTTAAGATTTAGCTTCATACAAAGATCAGTATTTATTATGTGACACCTTCTTTAAAGATATATCTTTTTATGTTCTTTACACATAAATAGTTAGTGTAAGTATACAAAAAGATTATAATATCTTGAATTCTCTGATTAAAGATTGGTGAGATATGAAGTTATGGAGCATTTATACAGCTAAACATCAGATTCAACTTTTACAAATGAATTGACATTTGACACAAACGAATAAAAGTTTGCTCTTACCTTTCATTGCAGGTTGTGGTTTGGCTTTCACCTTAGAAACTTCAGGAACCTCTGTTATTGGGGAATATTTAAAAATATCATTCATTAACTCATCTTAGCTTCACATTAAACATGTTATGGAAGCACTTTATGCTGATTATAAGTCGTCTTCTATGAGATGAGGACAGCACAAAACAAATGATGATGATTCTGTCAATTGATATGTCAGATTACTACCTATTGCTTTGAACATCTTAAATACATTATTTAAGACCCAATTCCAAAGTCACAAATGAGATTCATATTTTAAATGTAATATAAATATATCATTATTATTATCTAAACAGTAGTTTTAACCCTCCTGTCGCGTTCGGGTCAAATCTGACCGATATACAACTTTAATCAATCATAAATATTGTGTTTTCCATCTGATTGCCTCAAGACCTTATGATATCCTCCACACTAGACATTTGAACATATAAAATTGCTGATGACCACTTTCATTGAATTTTTTGTGGTTCAGTCAACCTTGTAACATCCATGGTGTTCCCGGTCAAAAGTGACCGCCATAGGAAATGAATGGGAAACACTAGATTATGTCCATTCATCAAATGGAAAACAGCCCCATACACATTCACAAATCCCCCTTCCCACACACACACACACACACACACACACACACACACACACACACACACACACACACACACACACACACACACACACACACACACACACTTGTGTGAACACCTGTTCACAGCCCCATATATAAAGTTGTACACATTTCAAACTTCAAAGAAAAAAATCAGGTGTTTGTTATGGGAACCCATCTCTATCCCACACTTATGTGCCCATCCCCCCATGTGAACCACACCTTCCAGACTAAACAATGTTTCATACCTTCTCACTTTCCCCCAATATAAACCTTTATTTGTGCCTTGCTCTCATTTTACTGTGTGAGCACAATGAGTAGGTGACTGATGAGGAGAGGCTAATTAGGCTTAATTTTTGAACACGTGGAGAGCATTGGACCAGGTAAGAGCAGTTAAAACAGACCGGTCAAATTTGACCGGGAACAGTTAAGTAAGGGGGGAGAAACGAACACGACAGGAGGGTTAAGTGCTGCTCTTCTCTTAATTCATGGTATTTTAAAGATTGCCTCTTGTTTGCAATACTCACAAAGTCACACTGCAGCTTTAAGTTCACATATTACACTAAATCTGGAATGTTACTTACCTGTCTTTGTAACATTCATGTGCTCCTTTTTCAGGAGAGGAACGGTCTGTTTCTTTGCAGCTTTCAGCACCTTTACTGCCCTCTTGGGTTCATCAGCTGAAATAAACAGCAGAGAGTGACCAACAATGTCATTTTCAGGTGAGGACTGTCTCTCATTTCATTCAATCCAACCAACTGGGTTAATCTGTCTCTGAAAAGTTCTTCAAATACTAACAATTTAATATAAAATATCACTGCGGCCAGATCATTTACATAGTGTCTCACCTGCTTTTGTGACATTGAGATGTTCCTTCTTCAGAACAGATGCAACCTCCTTCTTGACTACTTTTATCCTCCTTGCAGCCTTTTTGGGTCCATCGTCTGAAATAAAAAGGCAAAGCTGATTGAACAGTTTCACATAAATTATACAGAGGAGGGAAGTATACCCTTCATTGAACAAAAGAAACATCAATCTATTTACACTTCTTTTGGCTCCAGTCAGGCTATCTTATGACTATCCACAAATTCCTGTAATGCTAATTTAATTCCCATCAGCCTTATTGGTACTTGGTGTTTAGTTCTACTTAGCAAAATTTAGCACTAAACTACGATGTTGAACATGCTGGTAATCCCTAGGTTCCCAGGGCCCGGTGTTGTTGATACAAACTAACATTATAAGAGTTGGGCAAAGGATATCTTTGCCGTTTAAATGGAGATGGACTTTCAAGTGCAGTTTGAATGGTACAATCTGAGGGTATAGATTTCACGGTGTATAAGATCAGTAGGCCATTAGCTGTAGGTGGGTGATTTCAACATATTGACCCAGGAAAACATCTATTGAACATTTTATCCAGGCGAACAAAACAATGCTGAGAGCATAACCACTTTTGAAAGTCTCCTTAATGTGTCATATTAACATGATATTGAGCTGCAGAACATTGGGCCCTGGGAACATAGATACAATCTTGTGAACATCATACATGCTCAACATCAACATGCAAGCATTGTCAGAGTGAGCATGTTAGCATTTCAATCAATTGCACTATCAATTGCACCATTGTGTAGTAAAGCCTCACAGAGCTGCTAGCATGACTGTAGATTTTTACTGTTGTTGTGGATCATATTGCTTAATTGCTAAAAACATTGCATTGCGTGCCTATGCCTACCTTTCTTAGTATCTCTAATCTTGACAGGCTCTTTGTCTTCATGAGACTTTTGGATTTCTTTCTCCTCTTTAGAGTGCTTTGTTGGTTCTATTTTTTTCTTTGGTTCCTTGTCCTCTTTGGGAATCATCTTGATCTCTTTCTTGTCTTTGGAAGGTTTCTTTTGATCTTGTTCTTCAGAGAGATTCTTTGGTTCTTTTTCTTCCTTTCTAGAGAGTTTTGTTGATTCTTTTTCATCTTTAGAAGGTTTATCTTCTTCTTGTTTTCCTCTAGAGAACTTTTTTGGTACTGACCTTTCTTTGGAAGGTTTTGCTTGCTTTTCCTCAGCTTTTTCCTCCACGGAAAGCATCTTCGGGTCTTTTTCCTTCTTTATAGGCTTAGCAACTTCTTTTTCCTCCACTGAATGCAGTTTCTCTTCTTTACCTTCCTTAGACGGCTTCTTATCTTCCATCCCTTTTTTTGGAAGTTTTACTTCTTTCTTATCTTCAGATGGCTTCTTAACCTCTTTGTTCTCTTTTTTTTTTGTAGGTTTCTTGATTTGTTTTTCCTCTTTTGGTGGCTCCCTTTCTTCCCTCTCCTTCAAAGGTTTCTTCACTTCTTTCTTTTTCTTAGAAGGCTCTTTAACATCCTTCAGTTCTTTTGGCTTCATCGTTTTCTCTACTATCTCTTCTTGAGGTGTTTTCAGTTTTTTCTCTTCTTTAGATGGTTTCAAGTCTACCCCTTCTTTGGGTGATTTCTTCTCGTCTTTGTGAGACTTAATTTCTACTTTGTCTTCTTTGGAAGGTTTTGTCTCTTTTTTTTCTTTGAAATGTTTCTTCAATTCTTTCACTTCTTCAGGGTGTTTCTTTTCTTCTTTCTCTTCTTTGGGATGTTTTATCTCTTCTTTCTGTTCTTTAAGAGGTTTCTTGACCTCTTTCTCTTCTTCAAATGTTTTCTTAACTTCTTTCTCTTCTTGAGATGGTTTCTTGGCTTCTTTCTTTTCTGTAGGTGGTTTCTTGACTTCTTTTTCTTCTTTATATGGTTTCTCGACTTTTATCTCTTCTTTAGATGGTTTCTTGACTTTTCTATGTACTTTAAATGGTTTCTTGTCTTCTTTCTCTTCTTTAGATGGTGTTTTGACTTCTGTCTTTTCTCTAGATGGAGTCCTGACTTCTTTCTCCTCTTTGGATGGTTTCTTGACCTCTTTCACATCTTTAGGGGGTTTCTTGACTTCTTTCTTCTCCTTAGACGGTGTCTTGATTTCTTTTTCTTTTTTAGATAGTGTCTTGATTTCTTTCTCTTCTTTAGATGGTTTCTTGACTTCTTTGTTTTTTTTAGAATGTGTCTTGACTTCTTCCTCCACTCTAGATGGTGTCTTGACGTCTGTCTTTTTTGTGGATGGAGTCTTGACTTCTTTCTCCTCCCTAGATGGTGTCTTGACTTCTTTCTCTTCTTTAGAAAATTTCTTGACTTCTTTTTCTACTTTAGTTGGTTTCTTGACTTCTTTCTCTTCTTTAGGTGGTTTCTTGACTTCTTTCTCTTCTTGAAGTGTTTTTTTGACGTCTTTCTCTTCTTCAATTGGTTTCTTGACATCTTTCTCTTCTTTAATTGGTTTCTTGACCTCTTTCTCTTTTTTAGGTTGTTTCTTGACTTCTTTCTCCTCCCTAGATGGTTTCTTTACTTCTTTCTCTTCTTTAGGTGGTTTCTTGACTTCTTTTTCTTCTTTAGATGGTTTCTTGACTTTGGTGTCATCTTTAGATGGTTTCTTGACTTTGGTGTCATCTTTTAGCAGGTTCTTGACTTCTTTCTCTCCTTTAGATGGTTTCTTGACTTCTTTCTCCCTTTTAGATGGTTTATCGACTGCTTTCTCTTTTTCAGTCGGTTTCTTAACTTGTTTATCTTCTCTAGATAATTTCTTGACCTCTTTTTCTTCATTCGATGGTTTCATGACTTCTTTCTCTTCTTTAGATGGTTTCTTGACTTCTTTTTCTTCTTTAGATGGTTTCTTGACTTTCATGTCATCTTTTAGCAGTTTTTTGACTTCTTTCTCTCCTTTAGATGGTTTCTTGACTTCTTTCTCTTCTTTAGATGATTTCTTGACTTCGGTGTCATCTTTTAGCAGTTTCTTGACTTCTTTCTCTCCTTTAGATGGTTTCTTGACTTCTTTCTCTTCTTTAGATGGTTTCTTGACTTCTTTCTCTTCTTTAGATGGTTTCTTGACCTCTTTCTCTTCTTTAGATGGTTTCTTGAGCTCTTTCTCTTCTTTAGATGGTTTCTTGAGCTCTTTCTCTTCTTTAGAAGGTTTCTTGACTTCTTTCTCTTCTTTAGATGGTTTCTTGAGCTCTTTCTCTTCTTTAGAAGGTTTCTTGACTTCTTGCTCTTCTTTAGATGGTTTCTTGACTACTTTGTCTTTTTTAGATGATTTCTTCACTTCTTTATCTTCTTTTAGTGGTTTTTTGACTTCTTCCTCTTCCTTAGATGGTTTCTTGACTACTTTGTCTTTTTTAGATGGTTTCTTCACTTCTTTATCTTCTTTTAGTGGTTTTTTGACTTCTTCCTCTTCCTTAGATGGTTTCTTTAATTTATTGTCTTTAGATGGTTTCTTGACTTCTTTCTCTTTGAGTAGTTTCTTCACTTCTATTTTTACTTCAGTGGGTTCTGTCACTTGTCCCTTTCCTTTAGGTTTTGTTGTTTCTTCCTCTTCCTTAGAAGACTTCTTTACTTCTTTCTCTTCTTTGGACGGTTTCTTGGGTTCTTCCTTCTTTTTAGACTCTTCTTCTAAAAGTAACCATCAAATTGTCAGTTTTTCACATACTCTACATATACTCTATAAAAGTTAACAACCTTGTTTTTAGTTTTTACACATGTACTTTTGTACACTATTTTTTACTTTCATCAGTAAGTGTAATTACCTTTGGGCTTTGGTGGTTTCTTCTCAAGTGGTTTGGCCCCTTCCTTTAGCATTTCTTCTTTTAGTTTAATCTCTAGGATTTCCTTAAGTTTGGATTCTTCTTTTTTCTCCTCCTTTTCAGATTTCACAGCTTTGAGGTCTGTAAGCCACAATACATCTTCATTCACGTATCAGGTGCTTGTGTGCATAGAGTAAATTCTTGTTTTCACTAGATACAAAAGTATTACCTTTAATAATGGCATCTTTAACTTCTTTTATTGCATGTCTTTCCGTTGCCTCTTTGAGAACTAAAGAACATAATGTGAAATATGTACAAATTAACAACACTTCACAGTGCAATTCTGACCAGTAATCACACTGCATATTCTTAGCCCAGGCATAGCCCCAGGCTAACAGCAGTGCTGTGTGATAAGCCCAGTCATCATGACAGATAATCATGCTTGCATAAGCACTAAAAGCACTATAACGCTAAAAGCACTGATCAGAAACACACCACAACTAGATATTATATTATTAAAGCAGTCAGACCTATATTTTAGAGCTAGACTGTATAGATCTACAGTAAGTCACAACAATTAGTTAATCAGTAATATTTTTTCTTGAAACATAATTCACTGTGGAGGGAAGATCATATAATACATCAAAATGTTGTTTTGTGTCCTCATTCAGAAAATCATTAATGTTTTTCTCAGCTTGTTAGTTCCATCTAGATGCGCTCTGTACTATTGGCTCACTGCCTAAGGCAATGAATGTTTGGTCTAAAGCAGGAACACTTAATAAGTACACTATTAGCCCCTTGGAAAATAGATTTGTCTTTTCTAAGTCATCAAAAACACAAGAGCACAGTTTAAGGAGCTCTGTACTGTATTAGTCCCAAGATCCTCTTTCTGTGCAGCTATTCACACGCTCACAAGTTACGATGAGTTTCTGATCTAAATAAAACTTTAGTTAGATTTGATCTGGTTATATTGGGAAATGTGCTCGTATTTCCTGTAGTCAGATGAGAAGATAGAAAAAGAATATCAATTTAATCCCTGTGTGTCCTGTACAAAGATTTGCACACAAGGCTATTTTTTCTAGAATGGGACAAGAAGCTATGCATAGAAATATAAATGACAAAGGTGACCTTGTTTCCCACATGTAAGTGGAGTATATTATGATCCCACAGCCATCTGAGCCCTACCACCTAAGTGTTCAGATTGAACACAAAGCTAAATTTAGAGGTTACGCTTGTACAGTCAATCAAAAGATATGAGTTGACTTCTCCTCTTGGGAGATTGGTACAGAAATAAAGATGTGTCTGGAGGAGTTTTTAAACTTAACTGTGGCCTAGAACTTGAGCCCGTTTTTTTTAGCATAAACTTGGAAACCCTTAAAAGTATGCTGCATTACCTATTAACAGTTCCTGCTTGCAATGTACCTGTGGTTATACTGACAACCGTCACTGGATTACTTTGATAGTGAAGAAAAATTAAAGACTTGATGATTCTAAGACAACTATGGAAGTGACTCTATGTTGCTAACATTAAGCTAGTTTAGCTATTTAACCTTTTTACATTGTTGGATTCTGGGTAATACAGCAAGCTAGATTATTATCTAAAATATTGTCTCTCTCAGAACAAACAAACACACAATGTCAAAATGTCATTGAACAAATATCTGTTTGGCCCTTATAACTTTAGTCACGTCACAATCAAGTGATCCTTTGAAAACATGTTAAGAAAATGAAGATATAATAAATATCCACACTCACCATTCAGAAACATTTTCATTACCTGATAATGAAAAAAAGGATGAAATAGATGAGATGATCATGGTAAAGAGTGTTGTACCTTTCTCATGTTTGTGAAGGTGTTCTTCTTTGCGAGCAGCTCTGGACCCGACTCTTCTTAGTCTTTCAAAGGGAATATGAACCTTCCTTTTTCGTTTGAGTCCAGTTTTCACACTTTCACTGTTGTTGTTGTTTTCATCAAGTTCATCGATGATGTCGGAGTATTCGTCTTGGTCGTGAATCGTTGTTTCCTCTTCTTCAACATTGTCAGATTGGAGCACGCCACTGGCATTATTGGGTTTTTTAGATAACAGAATTTCAAAATCAAGATGTTGGACAGATGGCTCTTCTTCATCTTCATCGTCCACTTCAATCATCTCTACTTTGACCAGTTTTTCTCCTTTCTCCTCCTCTTCTAAATGCTCATTGTCGTCCACATCTAAAGTTTGAGCTTCCAGGTCAGTTTTTACAAGCTGATCTTTGACATCAGTCTCAACAGTCTTTTCTTGGTCTCCTTCATCAGCATGAATATCTTCATCTTCAGTCTCCTCCCCATCAACCTCTTCTTCTGTTTTTGTCTCCTCCTCTTCCTCCTCCTCATGTTTTACTTGAAATTCTACAGTTTTTCTCTCCTCCTCTTTCTCCTCCCTAGCTTCCATCGAATCTTCTTCAGTTTTGGTCTCCTCCTCCTCCTCCTCCTCCTCCTCCTCTTCATCTTTCAGATCTTCTTCTACTGTGTCTTTAGTTTTTGTCTCCTCTTCCTCCCCATTTCTTATCAAAACTTCTTCAGTTTTTGTTTCCTCCTCGTCCTCCTCCTCCTCGTCTTCTACCACAAGTCCTGTTTTTGTCTCTTCTACTGCATGTTCTTCAGTTTTGGTCTCCTCCACCTCCAATTCCTCATCTTCTACTTCAGTTTTTCTGATCTCCTCTTTCTCACTATCTTCTACCAAAACTTCTTCAGTTTTAGCCTCCTCCTCCTCTTCTACCACAAGTCCTGTTTTTGTCTCCTCCTCACCCTCTACTGCATGTTCTTCAATTTTGGTCTCCTCCACCTCCACTTCCTCATCTTCTACTTCAGTTTTTTTGTCTTCTTCTTTCTCACCATCTTCTACCAAAACATTTTTGTCCTCCTCCTCCTCCTCCTCCTCCTCCTCCTCCTCCTCCTCCTCCTCCTCCTCCTCCTCCTCCTCGTCCTCTGCCAAATCTTCCATTTTGGTCTCCTCGTCCTCCTCTTCTTTTAATGCATCTTCTTCTGTCTTTGTTTCCTCCTCCTCCCTTTTTACCAAAATGTCTTCAGCTTTGGTCTCCTCTTCCTCCACCTCAGCTTCTACCACCTCTTCAGTGTTTGGTTCCTCTACTTGTTCTTCTTCAATATCTGTTTTATTATCTCCCCTGTCTTCTCCTTCATCATCCTCTGTTTTTAAGTCCACCTCCTGTTGTGTACCAACACCTTCCTCTTCGTCTGTCTCCTCCTCATAGGCTGCATTGTCTTCTGTTTTAATGTCTTCCTTCTTCTCCTCTTCCTCACTGTCAACCTCTTCTCCCTCATCTATGGGTGATGGTAACAAATTTAGTGCCTGTTAACGATCTTGTATCTGACTAATGAATGTGACTATTAGAGAAAAATATATGAATACCATCCTCCTCCTCCTCGTCTGCTTCACTTGCAGCTTCAGTGGGAACTTCAGCCTCCTCTTCCTCCTTCTCCTTAATATTTGAGTCTGGGGCTTCAGTTAGCTCTGCATCAGCAGCAGCAGCAGTTTCATCTTTGGCAGCTTGCATGATCTCTGTAACTGTACCATCAACCCATATGACCTGTCTTATTTAACCTTCACATCATTACACGGAAAAGCAGTTCCAAACTTATTTTCAGGCACAGAAGAATTTGATGGGGTGAAATGGAAACAATGACCATTCATAACATTATATAGCACATACCATATGCTGCAGTTAATGACTTTCCCCATTTACTTCTATCATTTAAATTAGCTTAGATCCTCAGATAAAAGATTATATGAAATATTCCAGACGAAAACACGTCATCCAGTACAAACAATCCAGATACATTTATAGAGACATACAGTATATCGCAGATGTTTAAATTATTGAAATACAGGCTACAGTTGGTCAGTAAGTCAGTGGAATGCAACTCCAAAGGACAAATTATAAAGACAAATGTTCATGCTCAATATAACATAGACATCCTTAAAACATAGGACAGAAAACATTATGACTGGAACCAAATCAACTTAAGGCCAAAACACATGAATGCAGAGTTCTATGAAATGTTACCCCCAACAAACGGTCAGTGTGACAAACAGAGGAAGAGATGCAGTCACCTAAACCTTATAGACATTTATTACAATAAACGTGAACAGTGGTTATCAATGATGCACATTTGTTAAAGTGCAAAATGAAGTTCATTCAAACAAGATTAACACACAATTTCATCGTACTTCAGGCTATTACTGAACATGACATTCAGCAGACTTGAGACCAGTTCACAAAAAGTGTTTAGAAAAACAAAAATCAATGCAAACATGCATATAGGGCAACTATTTGCTGGCAACACACATTGCACATGTCCAAAACAACGTTATAGTGTATTTCCGTGATATGTGGTGGTATTGTCTTACCTTTTTCAAAAGGTGGCAGAAATACACCTACATTTCAAAGAAAATATGTTAATTAAAGAAAATTTGCTTAATTTTTAAGAAATAATTTTAGTGAGGAAAAAATATAAATCTTCTGTCATTATTTACCTTTCCTTTGTACCATATTTATACCAGATGGGAGAGCTTCATCTAAACAAAGAGAAGAAACAGATATGTTGTTTAAATGGGGTGTAATTTGCAGTCATATGCTAGTAAGATGCTTTTAGGTGAATTAAAAATGTAATAAAAAGTGAAACCTTTTTCAGTTACTACTTTTACAACAGGTTCACCTAAAAAAAGAGAAGGAAATATGATAAAGTATGCATCAAGACGTCAATCACTATATATGATACATATATCATATATGTCTCACTATATATGTGTATCTTATTTTATTTTATCTTTTTGTTTAGTTTAAGTTATTATAGTATTTATTATTATAGTATATAACTAATGCAAACAAGCATACCTTGATCAGCAACAAGCATGCTCGACATGTAAGCCACAAACACATCTTTCTTGTCGGAGAAATCCAACAAGGCATCTTCGACAACCTTCATGGAGTCAATGGAAACTTCAGGCATGATCCCTGAAATATTAACATAACAGTCAGTTAAACCTGCTGTTCATAATACTACTAAATACATCTTTTGATTGTTTAATATTAATTCCATGACCTGTTCCAATAACAGTGCATGCAAACACAGTGATATACCATCAATAGTATTGTAAAGTGTCTTATTTGTTATTTATGTCCTCATATGTTAAAAATGTTGAAAGACCTTGTTCACCAATCAACGTTGTGGAGACGTAGCTCACGAGCATGTTTATCTGTTCTGTGGTGATTTCTGCTGTTCTCTTCAGAGCTGACATGGGGCTGAATCCCACAGCATGCTGGATATCTGATCAACACAAAAGTCAAAGTAAAAACTGCAGTTAGCAGACTACAGTAGAGTACACTGCCATGGTAAACACACATACAGTAGATTTTAAGATCATAGGTAAAAGGTTAAAATACTGTACCTTTTACTGTGTCCATTATTACATCAAAGATGGCACAGAGCACATCCTGGATGTATCCTGTTATTCCACTCAGAAACTCGTTAGTAACACTGAAGACATTTCTGCCAACAACCACAGGGTCAATGAAGCTAATGTCAGTGGTTCCTGAGAAGAAAAAAAATGCATTCAAGCCAAAGCTCCAGTGAGTAACTTCATTCAACAAATTCAAACACTTTTTGTTATAGAGACAATTGGAAAGACAGTTAAAGACCAATGGGAAAAGATATTGTCCGCCAGTAATGAATAATTCTTAATATAAAAAAACAAAAAGCACTACACACCCACAACAAACACAAGCTAACAGTTACTGTGTAATAATGTTGATTTAGTAAGGAATTTAGGCAACAAATAAGGATTCAACAATACAGACATAAAGTTTAATGGAAATAATGCACTACAAACAATAAGACGGTTAAAATATAACAGCGGTACCTTTTGTTATATCCAGTACACTCTCTATGATGGCACAGAGCCCGTCCTGGATGTAGCCCACTATTCCACTCATGGTGTCATTTGTAACACTGAAGACATTTCTGCCAACTACCACAGGGTCCATGAAGCTAATATCCATGGTTCCTGAGAAAAACAAATAGAAAACAAATGAGGACAATTATATAAAATCAGTATTGTATGCTGTGTGAAATTGTCATTTTAATATTCAAGAGGTTACGGATTAGAGGGATGGTAAATGAGGAGAGTAAATACCTTTTACTACATCCAGAATTGTCTCCAAAATGGGACCTAGCACATCCTGGATGTAGCCCCCCACTCCACACACAAAGTCATTAGTAACACTGAAGACACCTCTGCCTATGACCACAGGGTCAATGTAGCTAAGGTCAACTTTTCCTGAGAAAAACATTTGAGGGAAAAATGTATTCATTGTTAATTAATTATCATGTTATTCGTTGTGAATAAAAAAGGGAAGACAGACACATTCCTTAGTCATAAGTAAGCATTAAATATGGAATACATACCTTTATTTATATCCAATATAGTATCTAATGCAGTGTCCACAATAGCACACAGGGTGTCCCTGAAGGTGCCCACAACTCCACCCATAAAATCATTAGTTGAATGGAAAGCTTGTCTACCGATGATCACGGGGTCAACATAGCTGAGGTAGAAGTTCCCTGTGGGTTTAGGGGTAGATAATTAGAGCCATTGTCACATAACATGTACGCTAAAATGATATCTTTTTTTTTGTTCTGGTTGAGTATGAGTGTGTTTTCATACCTTCCTCATCTGAAAAATAGCGAACAAATCCATCTTTTGCTTCCGATATTTCCTCAGCTGCGTAGGTGGCAGTGGACATGGGGTCACTTAAATCAGGTGCACATTCTAGTGGCCCAGAGATATAAGAGTCAAACATTACAATAGTTGCTCAACACTGCTGAAAAGGTGTGGCATGCATGCTGTCTCTCCTATGTACCTTGAAACTTATTGAGTAGACTGGATACTTCATCAACAGCATCGTTTACAGCTTGCATGGGGTCCGAAACAATTTGCTGAATGTCTGAGATTAATAACAGGTGATATGATGATATGCATGTTTGATGATTGAAATTCTGAAAAGATGCATTTTTCAGGTATTCGTGACTTACCAGGGACTGCCTTGTACTCCACAAAGTCAAACATCACCACTCCAACCACCACCCAGGACAGGAGAGCAGCCAGGGCAATCAGCAGCTCCGCGGACATTTTCAGCTTCCCGAGGAGGCCCAGACCTTTGGACTTGAGAGCGCTCGTCTGTGGTGTAGCTGCTCCATTGGACCCACTGGCTGTGGAAGAGGATGCTGCTCCTTTATGTGAAAAAATGCAAAAATATACTTAAGTCACTCTTCAAGACTGTCATGCTGGAGTACAACGTTTGCTGCTTGGTTCTCTGCTACACTGGAACAAGTAGGAACAAGTATAGTTTTTTAGTTTCTAATGCAACGGTCATCAGAGTTTTATTCAAATGTTTCAGAACTCCGATTGGTGCGCAGAAATACATGACTTTACCTTTTCCCAACTGAGCCCAACCCACTTCAGGTGAGCGAGAAAAGCAAGAACAAAAGAAACATAAATACTGAAATCTCTCATATGAAAAAAAAAAACTCTAACAGAACATTGCATGTTGAACCACATTGCTCATTGTAAAAAGTTGATTGAGAAAATATTTTTTGGAGTCTTTAATTATGGATATGGTTCAGTGATTGATTAACATTGGTTATGAACCATCTCGGAAAAAAACTAAAATATATAAGCAGAAGTATGGTGTATTTTTTACCTTGAATATTACTCTATATTAAGATACATATAGGATAGGAATAATTTATAACTTTGACTTGTTAGGATGATTTGGTGAAATCTCTGACTAGGAAGTTCCTGTGGCATGTTTGGTATAATTATGTCCTTCCACAGCCAGCTTTCCAGTCTCATTACCCACAAACTGCAGCTAAACCATGACATGTAAAGGATATGTCTTCTGTGATCAGAGCAACTTTACACGGTGGAGACAGTGTCTGATCTTTACATTTATCAAACGACTACCCCAGCATGTGCGTTGTAAACAGGTGTAAACTAATTTCCAGATGTTGAGGGATTATATGAATTAGATTAAATTGATTGGTAGGCTAACATCTTGTTAGATTGAAGATCATAAAAGACAATGATAATCTGTCATTTTTATTTCATCAGGTCATAAAGACATGATGCACATAATTCCCACAAAATTATTGCAATGGCATTTAATGACATCATCAACACTGCTGTACTTTCCAACTTGGACATGGTGCCAAGGTGTTAGAGAGACCTTCTAAATAAAATCTGAGCATGCCAGACATGCCCGATTTACTTCCTCATATGCTGTTATGAAAAAACTAATGACAGTCCCTTCAGAGTTATTCAGGATGGACAGGTGGTGTCAGCATTTCACAATAAATGTACACCAATTTGAAAGGAAAACTGTCTGTTATTGCTCAATTCATTCAAGCCCCAAAACTTCACTAAACAAAAGAATTGGTTGGAAAATGCAATTTGTTTGAGGAAGATTACATAAGAAGTATTAGCCTATTTTTTAAATGGCAAAAAGAAAGTTGAAAACCAGAGGTCAGCCCCAGCAGCAGTCATGTCTGTCACAGGAGAGCAACGCTAATACTCTGGCTACATGATATCCTGTATTTATAGCAACCAACTTTCAACACATTTTCCAAAGAGGACATAACGTATCAAAACACTGCCATTTATTTATTACATAGCTTATATCTCTTAGGCTTTCTATACTATAGCAAACAACAAGTGTTAATTTCTGTGCAATAACAGGTGTAACAGTCCTACCTTCCGCCATGGTAATATGGAGATAATTTCAGCTATAATCCTTTAAGTTGGGGGCAAAGCCTCCTCATGCAGAAGAGAATGGAAAATCACAGCTTCAGTAGGAATCCAATCAGCATCCACTTATTACGTAAAAAATAGACCAAGTCAATTAAATTATTCCATTTCCACTTGGTTGTCACAGTCTTCTTTCCTGATGCATGTGTTATCCACAAGTTGAATTTCTCCAAGATAAAAAAAAGAAGACAATAGAAAATCAAGCATAAATTTGGAGCTGCCAGTGTGGCAGCATTGCAGAGGGGGGTCTGGACACGGTGGGGCAAAGGAAAGCAGCGCAGAGGAAGGAAAGAACCAAGCTAAGCAGAGGGCTGGTGACGGGGAACAGACAGAATACCACCCAGTGTTATTGGTGCCTCACATGGGTATAGGTCAGAGCACAGCACAGGGAGGCTTCAAGGTAACTTTATCCACCAGAAGGTCCGGGTTATTCTTAGCTAGAGCTCTGCACACCAGTTGCTCCGAAAGGCCTTTTTTGGCGGTTGAAGAGCTGTGTGTGTGAGATCAGTTAGCTGAATTGGGCACCCTTCTGACATACTATACTATGACTTTTTATGACATTTTAATAACTCACTATACTACAACTTTTTTATATGTTCATGATATACTACACAATGACTTTGAAATAATTTGTACGGCATACTTTACTAGGACGTTTTTTATGATGTCCTATATCATGATTTTTAATGACACACTATACTATGACTTTTTTTCTTTTTTATGCCATACCATTCTTAGACTTTTTAGTACTTTTTGTGACTTACCATAAGATGTTTTTTTGTGACATACTACTCTATGACATTGTAAGACTTTTTTATGGCACACTATACTATCATGACACTTTATTTTTCTTATGTCATACGATACTATGACATTTTTATTACTTCTTATGACATACTATACTATGCTATGACAATTTGTGGCATGCTGTACCATGGCTTTGTTATGATATTTGTTATGACATAGTACAGTTTTTTTGCAAAACATAGCAAAATAATGGGCGCTGTAATATATTTTAAAAATATATAGTTAATCAAATATAATTAATCTATTAATTAATTACTTAAGAGTTTTCTGAATCTGCTCTTTTGATTTACAGAATATGAAACATGTCCAGAAGAATTAAATGTTCAAACAAAGGCGGAATGTATAAATAATAAAATACTTATACAACTATAGCAATTTTAGTCTTTAAGCTTTTTGAGAGTTATCTATTGTATTAATAATGGTAGAAATTATGTAAAATTGCATAGTTGTAAGTCAAAAACCTTCACATTTTGTAATATGTCATAGTTCAGTATATTTTATAACATATTGTGATATGACTTTTTAGGATTTTTTTACATACTATACGATGACTATTTCATAACTTATTTCAATATATTATACTACGACGTTTTTATGATGCTATGACTTTTTTGTGACTTCTTTTGTACGATTACTATTTTTGACTTACTTGTTACAGCCCGGCTCAGAAAATGAGACAAACCATGGAGAAACACAAGCTGGCTGCTAAGAAAAAACATAATTTAAACAATATAAAAGGTAGGTATCAGTTGTCAGTCCTAAAGTGCATGTATGGGTGTGTGTAGCAGTGAATGGCAATAACAGAAATATTAACCAAAAAACAGTGTAAATGCTGGTGGCTGACAGGATCTCCTCTCCCAGAGAGTGCCAAATGAAGATGGTATTTAGATGCAGCAGATGAGCAAACACAACAGGGACACCTAGTGTAAGGGAGGAGGAGGGTCGTACTGTGATGTCATACTGTAATGTTTTTAGGACTTTTTTCAACACACTATACTATGACTTTTTGACATACTAAACTATGAATTTTGTATTACTTTTTTTGACATACTATACTCAGATTTTTTATGACTTTTTCCGATATACTATACATGACGTTTTTATGATTTTTTTACATACTATACAATGACACAATAGTATAACCTTTTTATCACTATTTTAAACACACTATACTATGAGTTTTAATTACGTTTTTCAACATACTGTACTACCTCTCCGGGGAGCCATCACCTTAACGTGGTGGAGAGGTTTGAGTGCCCCCATGACCCTGAGGGCTATGTTGTCTGGAGCCTAGAGCTCCTGGTAGGATCTCCCATGGCAAATTGGTCTCAGGCGAAGGGCCAGACTAAGAATGGTTCAAAAACCCCAATGAAAAAACTAAGAAGAGTTGAGGAGACCCTGCCCGGAGGAAGCCTGGGGCCCACGTCTGGAGCCAGGCCCAGTCGGAGAGCCCGACAATAGTTCAGAGTATTCGGCCTTCTTAGAGACTCTGACTGGAGTCCTGTATGGGGCTCCAGTGGGGGACTCCATAGCTCTGCTGGGGGATTTCAACGCGCACGTGGGCAACAATGGGTATACCTGGAGAGGCGTGATTGGGAGGAACGGCCTCCCTGATCTAAATCTGAGCGGTCGTTTGTTGTTGGACTTCTGTGCTAGTCATGGATTGTCCATAACGAACACCATGTTCGAGCATAAGGATGTTCATAAGTGTACATGGTACCAGAGCACCCTAGACCGAAGGTCGATGATCGATTTTGTTATCGTATCATCGGATCTGAGGCCGTATGTTTTGGACACTCGGGTGAAGAGAGGGGCGGAGCTGTCAACTGATCACCATCTGGTTGTGAGTTGGGTCAGAGGGTGGGGGAAAACTCTGAACAGACCTGGTAAGCCCAAACGGGTAGTGCGGGCAAACTGGGAACGTCTGGAGGAGGCCCCTGTCCGGGAGATCTTCAACACTTTTCTAGTATCCCTGTGGAGGTTGGGGGCATCAAAACAGGAATGGACGATGTTCAAAGCTTCTATTGCCAAAGCTACGGAGGTGAGCTGTGGTCTCAAGGTCTTAGGTGCCTCAAGGGGCGGTAACCCTCGAACACCGTGGTGGACACCGGTGGTCAGGGAAGCCGTCCGACTGAAGAAAGAGGCCTTCCGGGATATGTTATCCCGGAGGACTCCTGAGGCAGTTGCAAGGTACCGACAGACCCGAAGGGCTACAGCCGCTGCCATGAAGGAGGCAAAGCAGCGGGTGTGGGAGGAGTTCGGAGTAGCCATGGAGAAGGACTTTCGGTCGGCACCAAGGTGTTTCTGGAAAACCATCCAGAACCTCAGGAGGGGGAAACGGGGAAACATCCAAGCTGTATACAGTAAGGATGGGACTCTGTTGACTTCAACCGAGGGGTTAATCGGGCGGTGGAAGGAGCACTTTGAGGAACTCCTGAATCCGACTAAACATGGTTCTCAGCAGGAAACCGGTGGATTGCCCACTCCGGGTAGGGAATGAGTCCTTACCCCAAGTGAAGGAGTTCAAGTACCTCGGGGTCTTGTTCGCGAGTGAGGGAACAATGGAACGTGAGATTGGCCGGAGAATCGGAGCAGCTGGGGCGGTATTGCAGTCGCTCTACCGCACCGCTGTGACGAAAAGAGAGCTGAGCCGCAAGGCAAAGCTCTCTATCTACCGGGCAATCTTCGTTCCTACCCTCACCTATGGTCATGTGGACTGGGTCATGACCAAAAGAATTAGATCGCGGGTACAAGCGGCCGAAATGGGTTTCCTCAGGAGGGTGGCTGGCATCTCCCTTAGAGATAGGATGAGAAGTTCGGTCATCCATGAGGGACTCGGAGTAGAGCCGCTGCTCCTTTGCGTGGAAAGGAGCCAGTTGAGGTGGTTCGGGCATCTGGTGAGGATGCCACCTGGGCGCCTCCCTAGGGAGTTATACCAGGCACAACCAGCTGGGAGGAGACCCCGAGGGAGGCCCAGGACCAGGTGGAGGGACTATATCTCCAAACTGGCCTGGGAGCGCCTCGGGATCCCCCAGTCAGAGCTGGCTGATGTGGCTCGGGAAAGGGAAGTTTGGGGTCCCCTGCTGGAGCTGTTGCCCCCGTGACCCGATCACGGATAAGCGGTTGAAGATGAGATGAGATGAGATGAACATACTGTACTATGACTTTTTTTTGTCATACTATACTATGATTTTTGACATAATATTGTATGATTTTTTATGACTATTTTAAACACACTATACTATGACTTTTTTCAAAATACAATACTAAGATTTTTTCATGACTATTTTAAACACACTATACTATGACTTTTTTGATGACATACTATAGTATGATCTTTATCATGACATTTTTTAAGACATACTATGAGTTTTAATTAAATGTTTTTGACATACTTTACTGTGACAATTTTATGATATTTTTGATCACATGACTATTTTGACTATTTTAACAAGATCTTTGAATGACATATTATACTATGACTTTTTCTGATATAAATTCTAAGACTGATGATGATTATTTTATCACATACTATATTGTGATTTTTTTAGGGCATACTATAGTAAGACGTTTTATCATTTTTATGACCATATAATTCATTTTCATTACATACCATATTATAACTTAATTATGAAATATTATATTATGAAAAGTTTACTCTGATGAACAGTTGAATCAGCCATTCACTGTCAACCCTCTAACAGCAAATTATCCACTGCTGCCATTATAGATTATAATTTCAGTTTTTGTATTACTTTTTTGACATTTTATTGACACACTATGGTATTTTTATATGATCTTGCTTATTACACAGCTACTTACTAAATAAATCAAATACTTTGACACATAATATTCCATTTAAAATAATTTTATTGATTTAGAATAATTTTATTGTTTCCACCAAAAATTGTCTCGCTGTGTACGTAATCAGAACTGCGTCCATAGCCAAGGTCTGTCATTCATAGCAGCAGACCGTAGAGTTTCGTAATTGACCAATCAGAATTTACTCTATATGTATATTTTAAATGTATTCTTGTTTTTTCAATACGTGTTCCAAATAAATCGAATCCCTAGTCTGGTCAATTTCACATAAAATTCACCCTATAGTTATTTAAAGTTGTGAACATGTTGTGTATAGGTACACAGACAAAAAGTAGGTAAATTAGATACAACATGAGCTGGTAATCTCTTAGAGTGATTTTAAAATACACAAGCTGCACAATACAAAAAGAAAAATCAGCAAAACAAAACATAAAAAAAGCATCAACACAGTACTGGTGTGTCTTTACAGTGTAGCTGCGGCACTGGGGGTCACAGGCCTGATGATGAGGGTGAGCTCCAGAGGTACAGGAGGAGGAATGTATCTCTCTTCCTTGAGTAGCCGCAGTAACAAATCCTCAGTGTCCTGCGGCCAGCGGTAAACACGTGTGTTCTGAAGCCAAAATGGGACATGTTTCTGTGAGAAGTACGTGTTATTACTTGTCCAGTAGAGAAAGGTTTAAGGGAGAGAAATGGTGGTAACTGCTTAACTTGAAGTTATTGAACAAAAAACCTTTCTGACCTGGGACGCATTGAGGAAGAGAAGTGGTATGAATCTGAAATTCAAGCTGCCTTGGTGGATGAATTCATTCTGCATCTGGAACAATTTGATTAAGGATTTTAGTACCTATAAGCAATTATTCTCAGAATCATGTCTAATTTAAACAAATATGTTCTCACCATGGAGTGAATATATTTAGTGTGTAGACCATGGCTATCCACTACAGATCCTTCAATGTCCGCCTTGTACTTTGGACTGATAGCAATGATAATCATGGTTGATGGCTGTTAAAAACACACACACACACACACACACACACACACACACACACACACACACACACACACACACACACACACACACACACATTTTGGACAGATTCATTGACTGAAAAGACAAAACATTTTTTTATTCTAAGTCATTGAATAAGTGGTAATATTGCTTACAGCGATTTAATGTGACAATACAGCAACATCGCTGTACCAAAATGTATATAAAATCTGTTAAAAACAGGTTTTAACTATGGTTTAACTTACATCTTTCAGGTAACTGTCATTCCACTTGTTAATATCCATGCGTCTGATGGGGTTGTCAAAAATGTCAATCTGTGAAATTAAATTTAGAGCTTTAAGTGAACTGTTGAGTGTTTAAAAATAAAATGTATCTGACTTTTGAGAGAAGAGATATTAGCTCACAGCTGGTCGAAAACCTTGCTTTGTGAGGAAGTCTCCAAAGGGTACTATCTCTGAAGAAATGTCCGAAGAATAAGTTATAAAAACATTTCCTGAGAAGAGAAGAGATCATAAAATCCAAATGAATCTCAGAATGAATCCTTTTAGTTAAATAGTAACCTGTATGCAATAATGCCATGCAATAGAAGAGCCCTGCTATCTTAGCTAAACTAAATATGAATTTCTGTAAAAGAAATATACATGTGTCATTGAGATAATACTGTTTTGTTTTGAAGGTGTTCTTTGTTATTTTGTCCATGCACTAATTTACTGTGCAAGAAACATCTTAAAATGTATGCAATACTATACAGCCTCACAAATAACCATGGAATTGAATAAATATATCTGAAACTGTCAACAACAATTCTAAATAATGAATTTCAGTAAGATAGTATTTTACACAGCTCTGGATGTAAAGGTTTTTTTTTGTTTTTCTGGTTTGTCCATTTAAAATATTACACTGACTGTAATGGTGTTTGTCCTGCTGGTTTTGGTCTTACCCATAAATATCATGTATGGACATATTATCTTTCAACGATACAAATCAAAGACTTTATTTTCATTTTTACGTCTAGAAAAGAAACAAAACTTCATGACTAGGTGGGAATCAGCAACATAAGTGTGTACATATACAAGGAATCTGACTCCCGGTTTTGTTGCTCTCAGTGTACATAAAAAGACGTCCGGACAACAAGACTGAACAAAGGTAAACATAAACATTTGACTGCAGTAAACATTTGGTTACTATGTACAGCACATAATTAATCAAATTTAGTCTAATTTTGCTAACCTCATGCATAAACAACCGGCAACAATTGAGAGTATCCTTTATTTCAAAATAATTTTCTTTTTTTTTTTAACCAAAGCCCAAAACAGACCTGACAGGTTTATGAAGGCAACATGTAATTAACAACACACCCTACTACCTGTTGTTACTTCATTGCCTGCAGTTACTTCTAGAAGCCCAGCACAATTATCTCCTCACGGTCATCAAAACATGATCAACATTTTAGTGACAAACTAAACTATCACTTTCTTTGGTGACATACTATAGCATGACTTTAAGACATTTGTATCATATGCCATACTATCAATATTTTTTCTGACTTTTTAAATGGCATACTATACTATGACTTTTTAACACTTGGTTTAATGTATTCCGGTCCTGGGGAACCCCATTCAAAAGCACCCAATTCCACCAATGCAGTTTTAATTATGGAATTATTTATTGAGTACATGTTTGTCATGGATCCTGATATAAAGTATCACACACTATCAAGGGGGTAGGGGCACTCTGTCAGTAATTTTGAAGGACACGGGTACAGATGATCTTTGTTTTTGTTTTACACAAAATGCAAATTTACTGCAACTTTCCTATAATAATCATAATCTCTTTTTGCATTTTCAGATAACATTATTTACATAAGTAATACTAACATTTTGCTATGATGGTTGTTTCTTATATTAGCTTATTCTCTTTAATCAGTCGGTAGTTATTGTATGTTAGATATGTTGGTAGGATGGCGGTTAAATGAGAGACTTACGGCTCTCATCAGGCAGACTGATGGTTCTCCTTTTCTCATGTGGATGTGAGGCAGACGCCTCTGCTCCCGTTGAGCTCAGGTTCATCACTTTGACCTGTGACACACCCTCCAGGGGGGGGATGGAAAACTGGGGCACGTTAACTGAGACACTTCCCTGAGCCACGCTGTCATTCATAAAGTTACCATGATGTCCGAGCCTAAAGCAGTGTAAAAGAAAGATAAGCAAAAGGCTCCTTATTTGAATCGTGCTGACATGTGATAGTCTGTGTAATATGCAAAGAAGTTGCAGTTCCTGGTTCACTGCATTTTTCACAAACATTAACGCTGAGCTTGAAGGAACTTTTTAGATTTGTGTTCTACTGAGTAAGGTTACAAAAGGAATGCACCTAGCCTGCATTTCAAGTTTAAAGTTGTTGTTTTACCAGTTTTGTGTTTCGTCCCAGTGTCTTCTGGGCAGTGAGGAAGCAAAGTGGTAACATGGCTGAGGAGGGTATGTGTTGAGTGGACTGAGGTTGTACTGCCCTTCTCTTGCAAAATACCTGACATCCATACTACGATGAAGATCTGTGGACATAGAAAACCAGCTAAAGAAGGTGTTTGCCAGCTCAAATACATGTACAAATCAGCTAAATGAAAAAAATCATACAACTGCCGCTAATGAAAAAGAGTCGAAAGTGACTAAGCAGTCACTCAAGTACTGTACAACTTCAGGTACTTGTATTTTACATGAGCACTCCCCACACTTTCTGGTACGCTAGTTACACTGTAGTTCATAGTTCAGAGTGAAATATTAAACTTTTTACGTTTATCTGAAAGAAAAATTACTTTACAGATTCAAAATGTACAGCATTGGTATAGATTGAAAAACCTAGCTGTATATTAAGTAGTTTATAGTTGCTTTACCTGATTCAGCTATAACATTAAAGTACTGCTTCCACATTTTTACATCAAAAATAATATTTCAATAATATCTAATAATCCAACTCTAAAAAAGACCATTCTGATGCATAATGCGTATACATTTAACACTATAAGTACATTTCACAGATAATACTTGTAGGATTTTGAATTCAGGACTTTTACTTGTATTAGAGTATTTATACACCGTTGTATGGCTACGTTTACTTATGTAAAATATAATACTTGCAAATGGCATCTTCTTTTTTTCTTCTTCTTCCTCAAGCAGAATGCATATTTACCATGTTTGCCCCTTTCAATGAAAATTAATTAAATAAATTGAAAAATGTATTTTCTTACCGTAATTGATCATGTGGTGGTGAGGAGGTAGAAGGGGTCTGTAGTGTGGCCACTCATCATCAGATCTTAGTGGCAAGGGAGGATCAAGATCCGCCTCATCACTCTGAAGATGAAAATTGTGTTCATCCTCAACCCTCAAAATATAAAATAAAAAATAAATGATTTAATCCCAAATGAATTCACAGTATATTCTATTCTTTGACTGATTTCCTAACTCCAACATGAGATTTTTTTTCAGTCACCGAGTTGTGTCTCTGTTTGCAGGCTTTGTTGTTCCGCGCCAGTCAAGTCGACAGCTCTCTCCTCTGGTGTTACCCTCCCTGGTCTCTGCAAGATGAGGGCGATGATTGAGATTCATCATGGCAGAAGCAGCTCCTCTGTCTCCTGGCTGTTTGTGCTGCATCAGCTCTACATGCAGTGCATCACGAATTGAATGACTCCTAAACTCTTCGTTCACCCGTGTGACTCTACATGATATATTTTGGCAGAAGTAATCTGCATTCATGTAACAGGTTGGTAGGCATCTATCATGATGTGAATTAGCATGAACTATTTGGTTTACTGTGACTTCAGGGCTCAAAAGTTGATTGGAATTTTCTAACATATTTGTGGTGGAAAACGACTTTAGTTCTGGTACTTTTTCTGATTTCTCCATCTTAACCAGGTTACCTCAGCATAGCCTGACGTCCTGCAAGTAACAGACAGAAGCAGAAAAATATTATTAGCATCATTATTATCATCACAAGTTAGACGAAAAAACACAGTATGATGAAAAGATAGTTGAACTGGGATATTGAAATTATTTCACATGCAGTCAACATATACAGAACACATGGAAACATATTCTTACATTAATTGTCTTTTGTCCGTACCAGGAGTCTGAAAAGAAAAGAGTAACAATGACATACCTGTTCTCTGCTGGATTCTTTCCACTCCTGAGAATGCAGAGGCTTGTGTGTGCACAGCCTGCTATATGCAAATTCTTCACGGTTCAGCTGCGTCCAATCAGAGACAAGAATGTAGCAGTTGTGTTGCTCAGCCAGATTGGCTGGGAAGGATTATCTGGGGATACTATTCAAAAGTGTCTTATTCCAGGAATCCACTGTTCCAAAAAAAGTTTGTTAAAAAACCCAAAGGTTTTAGTCAGAACAAAAACTCCAAACAATTAAGAAGACGAAACCAAGATGAAAAATATGTAGAATGAAAACAAATCAAACAGGTATTAATTTAATGAATACTCAACTATCCTGTTGACTGCAGAGTGGATATGATTTGCATATTCCAGTCATGTTGTCTTTGTGACAAGTTTAGCCTGAGGTAAAACCAAGAAAAACTCAATCACTCTCACGGCTAACAGTCAGTCATGTCAGCTGCACATAGTTACGCAACAGTGATGGATTTTTGCTGTCAAGTTTCCTCTGTTGCTGCATGTTCTCTGAAGAAAGTTAGCAGTCAGCTTTAAAACCACTTACTGAGTTAAGTGTTAAGTGCTAATTGTTTCAAAGTGGCGAGTACAGAGGACGGTGGGGGCAAGATTGTTTATTTCAAAACCAAACCAAGATGTGTACAAGTAACAGACAGAGACAATAAATAATGTAGAGACCAAAATCATGTTCTGTATTTCTACTGAAGTGATACAAAAACAGTTTTTTGCTCACTTTTCCACCAGTAAAAAGCAACTTAAATACGCATAGAAGTGGCGTATTGTCCTGGAATGCACACGGTGAGAAGTTTGACAGTTGAGGATGATAAAATGTCATCCAGAGCTGAAGATTTCCCTGGAGAAAAAAAAATCTGTAATCTTAACGAGACATGCGATTGGCTGAAATGTTTGGCAAAATAATACATTTGGTCTCGTAAACATGTTATTTCCAGATACACATTATGGAGGGACAAACACAGATCACTTCCTTCATTCACGTTGAGTGGCAGTTTGTTTGTTGTTTGGCTGCTGAAGCGAAAAGACACAAATTCTTACACAGCCGGCTGCCATACAATAATGCAACATACATTTTAAAATATTGCCAGTATAATAAGCAATCAGCCGAACAATAGTTGAAGAGGAAGTAAGCCTCCCTTTCGACTACAAGATGCTGAACTAAAAGTCACTTTAAGCCGATCTAGAACTCATTGGCAGAAGCTGGAATGGGATGAATGCACTTAATATTAGTGCAGATGCCATACAAGTTTGGGTGGAAGAGTCCATGATGCACTAAAGTTAGTGTGTAGAAAGCATGAAGGCATTCCCTTACGTTATAAGAATATTAATAAACATTAAAAGGCAAGAACAGGTGTTATAGTACATCTAAGTTCCTTGAGAAGAAGAGAGCAGTATCCTTATATTCACCTTGTAAAAAAGGTCAGTGGACTTCCAGAAAAATGTCTGAGATGCTTCGGTTCACGATGTATTTAACTATTACCATTCCTACAATTATCATGTCATGATTATTTGTGAGCCTCACGTTTTTCTACTTGTCGTAAATCTGAAATAACTTTGACCTTGGATTAAAAAAAAAAAAAAATCCACACATTTCCAAAATATCAAAAGTAATATAAAATGAAACAAAAACAGAGATAAGTAGACAAGCAACTGTATTTACACTACATACAAGTTACACAACACGACTCATCTCGTTCATCCATGGCAGTCATCTTTAACTCCTCAGTCATCTCAGCGGCCCCTCCCACCTCGAAAACATCCTTTGATTTGATACTCAGTATGCTGTCAAAACAGCAGCTGTCCCAGTTTGTAAGCTTGGAAGTCAAGGGGTACATCCCAAGTCTCTTAATTGCATCCCCGTTTCCCTCACTTGGGTCCTTTCCTTGTCTTAGTCCCTCCCACCAGGGTTGCATTGAGGAAACCATGCAAGGAGAGGAACGAGGAAATATGTTTTAAGACACATGAGACGTCCTTTCCTCAGTTGCATCACGTGAAGCGACGTCCGTTTCTGATGGCGGTGGCGCTGAGCCAGCTGATCACAGCTGATCAGCTGTCAGTCGGCTTTAACAGCTGGAGAGACTTTTGATTTTTTGTTTGTGTCTGCACACATGATCACTGTACTTAATAATAGTAACTAATAATACTAATAACTAATAAAAACACAGTAATCATCACTGTAGAGGTGTTTTCTCTCTGTAGTCCGTTACCTCTTTAACAAACTGTGTTCTGTTTATAAGCGTGGGATCGATTTCTACCAGCGGAATGCGTTTGTCATATTTATTAATTATTTGAGTCTGAACGTTTTGAAATTGTGATTGTGATGTGATTATTAAATAACCCAGAATGTGACTGAATGAAATGATGAGAAATGATGTACAAAAACTGTTTTGTCTCTCCAACTATCTATCTATATATATATATATATATATATATATATATATATATATATATATATATATATTAAAAAAAAGTGTTTCATCTCCAGCTCTCTCTGACTTTAATTGTACCCATAATAAAAGTTATTGAGGGAAATATCAGATCATGAAAAGACAAATCTTTTTAATAAATGAAGAAAGTTGTTTGTGGTCCTTTTGTTGTTCAGTCTACAATGAACATATATTTAAACCAGATGAATCAGAAAACATATCAAATATAAAGCTTGAGTTTAATCTGATCTGTCGTCACTGTTTACATGTTCAAAAAAATCGTATCAGTCCGATCGGCTGCAGCATCCAATCACATAACTGATGAACAAAGAGGGGGAGTGTCCGCCGTTAAAACACTTCCTGGAAGGCTGTTCTCGTGAGTCCTCGCTCATGTCTCCACGGAGATCCCTCCTCTCTCCTCGATCCTCGCTCCTCCGAGCTAAATAAAAGCTTTGGGACGGCCGTCAATATGGCGGCGCAGAACAACTTCCAGTTCAAGCGAGGAGCGAGGAGCGAGGAAATAACAATTAAGAGACTTGGGATGTACCCAAGAAGTCAGTCAATGAGCTTTGAATTGTTACAGCCACGGGATGAGAGCGATTAGTTGGAGATTGGCTCCCTCTGGTGGGAAGCCGGTGAAATGATATGAAATGAGGACAGCGGCGCTCAGAGATTATCCCCCGGCTGGTACTGAGGCTCAGTGGCAGTGAAGTAGTCCTCCAAAAAGGCCTGCAGGTACTCGAAGGTGGGCCTCTCCTCCGGGTCTTTCTTCCAGCACTGCACCATCAGCTCGTGCAGGGACGAGGGGCAGTCCTGCGGGCACGGCATTCGGTAGCCTCGCTCCACCTGCTCCAGCACCTCGCGGTTGTTCATACCTGGAGAGAGGAACACGGAGAAATGAGGGCAAATGTGGCTGAAAACTCATCTTTCTAATAAGAACCTCACATCACTGTCTTACTTTAACTGCCATCTTTATGAGCTGTTTCATAAAAAAAAAAAAAAAAGATCAGGTTTGTGCCTTTACAGAAACAATGTCAAGACATTCAACAGTAGAGGGAATAACTGAATGCATGTCACCAAAACAATTCAAACTGAATGAAGACTAAAAATACTGCTGAAAGCTCTAAAAGCTAGTAAGTGGACCTTTGAGTTTAGATTATTTTGGTAACAAACTGTATACTGTTCCAAAAGGTCAACAATTAACTTAATTATTTAAATTAATTTACAAAATTACTCTAATTAAAAGTATGTAAAGGCCGACTAAGATTAGATTTTTGAGACAGACAACAATATCAATAGATCAGAGTTTAAAAAGTGTTTTTTACAAATACATAATATAAACAAACCCCTGACTCCACCGGCCATACATTGCATACGATATATGTATCGGTTATGTAGTTTAAATTTTTTAAATCCACCGTTATTAGTGACAATTTTGTATTTATCTGAAACATACTACTATATTGTATATTCTGTTATTCTATTCAGTTTTTTATTTGTTAGTTGCTTTTTGGAGCCAGGGACAAACGCATTTCACTACATGTTGTACTGTGTATGTGACAAATAAACTTGATTGTATTTCAGTTTTTTTTCATCTGTTAGGGCTCATTTTAGTACATAAAGTTTGGTAAAATAAAAACTAGAGGTGTGCAGGATTTTTCTGCATAAAACAGTAGAAGTATGTGAAAAAACTACTTATAAGAAAACTACTTAAAAATAAGAGTATGATTAGATTTAAAATAATTTAACTAGTTAAAAAAACATCATTTTTTTCTTTTCTGATATTCCGTAACTCATTCAAATACGTAATATATATGATGTCAAAATGTGTAGAGCATAGAAGAGCAAATTAATTTTACATGTTCACAGTCTTCTGGGAACATTGCTCTGCATAATGCACAATGTACACATTATGCAACATGCTGCTCTTTTTTTAGCCCACAGAACCATGGCCAGTATCTCAGCAGACTCAAACACTCTCACGCACTCTGCATTAATCAAATATCAGCAATCCCCTGGAGTTGAGAAGTGATTATATAATCCATAGATCCACAGAGCTGCTCACTCACCTGGATAGGGCACTCTGCCCTTGGTCACCAGCTCTGTCAGCAGGATGCCAAACGACCACACGTCCGACTTGATGGTGAATTTTCCGTAGAGAGCAGCCTCAGGAGCGGTCCACTTTATCGGAAACTTTGCACCTATAACAGATTAAAATTTGTGATTTCCAATTTTCAAAAAAGGAGAAATAAAGCTACAGCATTTACCAAAACCAAAGGAGTAGGTAGGTCAGGCTCCTCTGTGTGAATAATTCCCTTCATCTGTGATTTCATTAGTGCGGAGACATGAGGACTATAATGTCCCACCAGGGAAAAAAACTGAACGATTCCATTATTTCTCTCAGTGTCAGTTTGCACATGGCCCAAGATGAACAAGTAAATATTTAAATTGCTAACAAATGACTGAACATGTTGAAAGAGTGACTAACGGAATCTGGAAGTCCTCCTGGTGTAGTTCACGTCTGCCAGAACAATCTGGGGAAAACAGCGTTTGAGTGTTTCAGGGTTGGGCCACTTATTCCTCATCCTTCCAATGAGATACACAGTAACAGATGGATTTTTAGGTATAACATGTGCTCATCTGTCTTAAACCTGCAGTGCACCCTTGTATCAGTTTGATACTCTTGTCTATATATATAACCACATGTGCTTCTGTTTTCCACTGGTGTCACCAAGACATTCCTGCTCATTTGCTGTGCTTATTCTGAAAAGCAGCGTGCGTGCATAAAATGTAGTGTGTGTGTAAAATGTAGTGTGTGGAATAAGTTGTCTGCCAGGCCACAAACTCATTCCTCTAACGTTGAGGTTTTCAGAACAGGACAAAGACAGAACAGATACACAAGTCACAAATTAATCTCTATTCCAGCAAAGTCCATTAAAAAACGACAACATACATTTCCAGACTGCGACCAATAGAATAAACTTGTTCTCTTTAAAAGGCGGCTGCTGGTTGCTTCAGCTGTTTGTAAGTTCAAAATTAGCCTAGCTATAACGTGAGTGCTCATGAAGTTGAAATTTACACATCACTAATTTTCAACACTAATGTAAAACTACTTAGAGTTTAGTCACTCAATATCAAATGTTACATAAGGTACTAAATTAACCAACCGGCAAAACTAATGTTAGCTGTAAGCTTGCTAATATATGAGTAAAAGAGGTGTTACATAATATGGTCAACAAATTGGAAGTGACACTTGATTAGAATTGTGTTTAACAGCAATCAGCATCCAAATAACACTAGCTTTGTGCACTGGCATTAGCTTACATTTGTAAATTGGCATCATTAAAAGTATCCTGAATTAGCTTTTAGCAGTGCTTGTTCACAATGTACCCATGGATGTTCTGACAACTCTCACTGGCTTACTTTAATAAGTGCTATGTTCTGGATTTATGAAGGACGTCTTTTTTCAGTAATTTCTAAGCAGATTTATATAAGTTTATTCACAGTGGAGATAATGATATCCATTTTGGAAGTTATGTTACAGCTTGTGATGCTACAGTGATTTTGTATTTACATAGTTAATTGCATTTGATTGGACTGTGCTACAGATGTTTACCAGCAACCAATTTAAACATTACTTAAGTCTTTACAAGCCCTATTTAGTAAATCACTATTTTAGTAGCAAGTAGCTACTTAGGAAGAACATGGGAAGCATTTTACACAAAAACTAAGATGGATTAACGAAAAGCTGGTGCAACCCAACCAAGGAGCCGTACCTTGTCTTGCTGTGTATTCATTGTCCTCGATGAGTCTGGCCAGACCAAAGTCAGCTATCTTACACACCAGACTTTCTCCGACTAGGATGTTGGCAGAGCGCAGGTCTCTGTGGATGTAGTTCATCCTCTCAATGTATGCCATGCCTGCTGCCACCTGGGAAATTGAGTTATTTTTTTAATACTGCCATTTTGGCCCTGCTATAAATGAGAGTTTGCCAGATAAAACTGTAGACCCTTGCATAACATTGAGATGGAAACGGCTGTAAATGTGCAACACAGAGCTTAAATGAATAAATTGGTAACAGCTGGAGATGATTAAAGTGAATAAAGCTCTAAGATCTCTTTCAGAGTGCTCTGGTAACAGATCCCCAGTGTACAGCAACAACATTTTACATCTTCTTCAGCAGCGTACCTGAGCTGCCATGTCCACTAGATTTGGCAGTTTGAGGCCTCGTCCTTCTCCATCTTTAAGGAATTCAAGCAAACTCCCTAAAAAAACAGATGAAAATTGAGTTAGGTAATGTTGTCTTATATTGTCTTCAGCTGACAGATCTTAACTCAGATTTGGTTCAAAACTGAAATACAACATTGCAACTAATGTGACATAAATTCTTGGAAACCTGCAACACGTTACACTTGGCTCATACTTTTATTTGTCATTAAATACATCAGAGGATCCCCTTGTTTTTGAACAAAATCACTCCTGTACAACCACAGGTTGTGTTTGTATCACTGTAATAAATTGTATATTGCTGTGGCCATGCTATGAAGTAGGACAAATAACTGTACTGTCCATGCAGATGCATAAATTATGTACATATTGTGTAGCTGTGTGCAGAAATGAATGTATGTAATATTTATAGTGTCTTTTTGAAGTGTCAGTTTAAAATAGCATCTACCTTTGCACATGTACTCAGTGACGATGTATATGGGTTCTTCGGACACGACAGCATAGAGCTGCACCAGCTTATCGTGTCGAAGCTTCTTCATGATCTGAGCCTCCTCCAGGAAAGATTCTGGGGACATGGTGCCGGGCTTCAGAGTCTTAACCGCCACCTTGGTGGTGCCGTTCCACGTGCCTGACAAGAAAAACAAAAAGTTTTTTCAAGAGTGATTCTCTGAAGATTAGTGACTGGAATTTCTGCAGGATTTTATTTTCAACAGGAGATATTCATTCGAAAAATATGCCACATAGTCTGACAAAGTGAAAAGTGAGAGGTCTGGAGGGACGTAAAAGTACATGAAAGTAATATGTAACTGAAATCTACTGAAGTTCTCTATCAGTTATGCAATGTGTTAGTTTAAATAAAGTAAAACACAGATAACTGACAACAAATAGTGGCTGGAGGTTGCCCAAGTACAGACCTAATCATAAACATCTAATTAAAATCTATAAAAAAAATAAAAGTATCAATAACGTATAATATAAAAGACTAACTATGATCCGAGTTCATCCAATTTATTTGTTTTCCATCTTACTTTAAAATTCACAAACATCTATGAGTACTAATACAACAAATAAATGTACATCTAACATCGAGTAACATAATGATTGACACGTTTTCTTTAATTTAGCTTTGGACAAGACAAAAAAGTTGCTTGCAGTTGAACCCTTTGTTATTTTATAAAGAATCTATTCTAGGATTTTATTTAATCCATGTTTGTGGATCCGACATGTTCAGACACACATGGAGCATTCACAACCCATTGTAGGACAAATACGTTTTACTGAAGCCATCTGAACTAAAGCAGCACGTGTCTGAACTGAGTTAAGATAAGCTTTGTCACTGAAACCTAATTGAACATAACAAATACCATATGTAAGTTTTAACTGGTCTTAAGGCTGTTACAGATCCTGAATCCAAGATGGGAAGTTCAAAAAATCTTATTCCAGTCCAAATGGACACTGAGATTCAACAGAGATGAAAATTCCTAAATTTAATCGCTAAAAGCAAACACTCCTCCCTGTCGGTTACATCAACTGGGTGTTAGTTTGAAATGCTCCAACACACGCAGTATGTTTCACAACACTGTTCACCGCTGTCCAAAGCTTCATTTGTGCCAAAAGAGGACGTTAAAAAGATACGCACCCATCCAGACCTCTCCAAACTGGCCGTTGCCGAGACGTTTGATGAGCTGCAGTGACTCCCGCGGGATCTCCCACACGTCTTTGGTTTTTACAGACAGGTCAGTCAGACGAGGCATGCCTTTGTGACATGGTACGATCAGTCGGCAGCACAGCCCCGCAGCCCTGGCTGGATCAACAGTGAGTTTGAATATTAAAAGTTAAAGTAGTACAAAACCATATGACATTGTAATTTTAAGGGAGGGGAAAGCAGACACAGATCTTTCATGACAGGGTCTTACCAGAGTAGTGCTGCACTAGCTGCTGGAGTGTCTCAAACTGGGCCCTGGTGGTGATGTAGTAGCCTCCACTGTCCAGCTTGCGAATCTTGTAGTGTTTGACGTGGTCTCCCTTGACATCATCCCAGTCCTGGATGGAGAGAGAGTAGGCCCCTGGAACAGAGACAACACAATGATTACTATTGTGTACAAAAGATTTAGGGCAATGAAAATGGAGCAACTGCATAGTTAATAACATATTAAAACTTTGCCTATAAATAAACTGACCGAGCTGCAGCTAACATGCTGACGAGCAGAGTACCTTTGGTTGTTTCACTCTCACGGATGAGGAAAGTGCCTCTGGCGTTGCCGTTGGAGAGCAGTTGCCTCTCTGCATCCTTTCGGCCTAATTTACCAAAATACCAGCTGCAGGGGGAAAAAAAAGGAATCAAACTATGGAGAGTAATATTTGGTTTAAACATCTTTTAAATATTCTGTCAGTTATTCTTAATGTACGTGCCTCTATGCCACAGTTAACAAGAAGCGTGAGATGACCTCCCAAATATTTATGATATGCGCTTTGCTGATGAAGCTGCCGTGTGAGCTCATATTAAAAAAAAAATTCTTTTACTCACTCCTCAGCTTGGATTGAGTCCACCGGAGCGACATAATTGCTGGGAATGTAACCAGTTCCACCTGTAGTGAGAGAACGAGCCTCCCACCAGTCGCCCTCGCTGAGGAGAGAAGGATATAGAGAGATGGAAGCAGTTTGGAACAAACAGATCAACCTTTTACACATTATGCACACAGGTACAAAAAAGCACTCAGTAGTGGATCTGATTTATTGTCTGTCTTGTCTCTGAGAGCTGAGTAGAGAGCTCATAAAAAACAAACTACAAAACAAGTTGTTTTTCTAGTGCGTGGGCCCCTGAAGCTTCAGTGAATCATCACCAACTGAAATCACATTTACAATAGTCATCCGTTATGATAGTCAAAATGTATCTTAGTTTTTTTATTGTTATTATAAAAAAGGGAGAAAAATGGTATATGGGGTTGGTCAGGTTAAAAATGGGATATGGTTCAATCCAGATTTATGTAAGGTGAAAAAGACATCGGCTCTCAGATGTCATTAGAAATGACCCCCCACAGCCCTGAAGCTTAGGAGCAGTTTCCACAAATACACCGCAAAACTGTTTTATTCTCTTGTGAAATAGCTGCAGAATTATTGTAGTTTATATTAACTAACACAGAACATGAGGAGAATTTAAATTTCAGTTTGACTTCTAAATACAAGAATAGGATCAGTACAATTTTACATGCATACATACATCTTGTGACACACCACATACGCTATTGTGCAATCCTGTCATTATTTCCACACCATAAATCGAACAAGACATTGCATTGTAGAAATAAACAATCCAAACTGTTGTACTGCACATGTTGTGTGAGAGTTTTGTTGTAGTTTTGCTGAACATGGTTCCCATTTATTTCACTCATAGAAGTATATATTCCAATAAAACATGTAACATAGACCTCATAAACTGGGTCAGGTTCATAACAAAAAGACATACTTTCCTCTGTCTGTGTTATGTCAGTTCAAATGCAGCACTCAGACATTCTTGACAGACAAAAAACAGAAAGTGGGAAATCACAACCGCCACCCTTAATGCTGTCATGCAGATGTTTCCACACTTACGTGCTGTTGAGGATCTGGAACCTCTCCCCCTTTCTGAAGCTGAGGTCATCCTCAGTCCTGGCTTCATAGTCATAAAGAGCCACGAACAGAGTCACCCCTACAGGGAAACAAAAAGTGACATGTGGTGGTTAGAGTTAGTAGAGGTGAATTGTATGGATGAAGTATTATGTTGGGATTTTCACTATGGTTTTATTGTCGGGTTAGTTTTTCTGTCTCACACATGGGCTGCTTGTTATATAATGGCAATAAGAACCACTGCCCTCTTCATTTGTTTCTTGCATCCCATCTGCTTTTATTTTATTTTAACTTCAAAATTTCATAATCTGTTATTTAAGATACAATTTATGATACAATTTAGACAGATCTTCCAGATCTTTTTTTGTATTATTTTCAAACTAATTCACTTTTTTAAGTAAGAATTCAAAATGACTCAAGCTTCCGTTTCATGAAGCATAATACCATATATTATTTCATAACTTACATTATTTAAGTTAGTGGTAATGCATTTTTGGGGATCCCCTTTGTGTATTAAATAACATTATTTTAAGTTAAGTTATTTTTATTTTAAATCTGTAACCATCAATCATTTTATATCAACAATGCATCAAACGACTAAATGTAATGTGAAAGAAGATGCACGCAATAAACAAATCCACAGAGAGTTATCACCCAACTATAGTTCTCCTCCGCTCTACGAAGCATTTTAGCATCTATAAGCTGACTGTTTTGGTTTTACAGCCTGCAACTTGTGTCTTTTGCTTCACTCTCACCACTTGTGCAAGCACTGTTTTTGGCCGCAGCAGGCAGCTGTTTTCAACGGAATCTCAGATAACCCACTGTACACTACTTGCTCAACAATAAATGGCAAACAGACACAGTTAGTGACAAGCTGGTGAACATACTGGAGCATTTAACAGCTGAAGAGATTCATATTTCCCTAGGGAGTTGAGGGAGATGAAAATATTGAACTTGTCAAATAAATTATTACAGGTTTAACATGCAAATACAGAGAACTCCTTGAAGACAATGGAGTAGAAGCCCTGCTGGGTCTTTGTGGTGATCACATGCAGGTGCTCTTTGGATCCTTCAGGTGTACTGTGCTTATCCAATGTTGTGTTCCACATTAGTGTAAGACCCATGTCTGTCGCAACGCGTTTAAATACATATTGTCATGTAAAATAAAGGCATTTTAAATTTGCACAAACCTTGCCTTGGATTATTTACATATTATATGAAGGAAACTTGCAGTTTATATCTTTTTGAGACCAGATTCCAGCCATGCCATGAGCCCGACACAGAACTCCTTGTTTTGCACACAAAAGAAGAAGTCCGACTTTAAGCCTGATCAGACAGAGCATCCTCTAGGAGCAGTTAATGCTGCCTATCAGCAATCGAATGTATCTGATGTGATCTGGAACGACCCCGGAGTCCCTGTATCTCCCAATAAGCCTGAGACGATAAACTGATTTAATTTTCTGATTTCATCTGAAACGTTCCTGGGCAGTCAGAGTCACCGTGCTGCAATAAAGTCCAGCTTTCCCGTCAGTGCAGTGACCTCTGAAGCACCTTACAATGACCAAAACTGCTCACTGTCACAGAGGGGGGTCAGATGAGGTTTCTGCTCTACTTTGTCCTAGACAACTTTGTTTCTTCTCTTTACAGTCTCAGATGTTAATGTTGTTTACTGCTGCCCTCCAGGAGTAATTTCTTATTCATACAAGCTGATAGTGCTGACTCCACAGATGCAGAGTGTTTATCTGTGCTTGGGAGAAAGAAAAAAAAGCCTAAGTAGTTTACATCAAAGCAAGAGATCCTGTTGATTTATGAATCACACATTAGATGTATCTTTAAGATCTTAAGTGAGAAACTGTAAAGTCCATTTCCCCATTATTCAGCACAATATCTGATCTTTCTGGTTGAGAAATGCGCTTCACAGAGCCCCGGCGATAATTTAGGTCACTCTGTTTTCTATTAACTTTCAGGCAGTTGACATATACATCTTCTGCAGAAACATTAATTTATCACAGCACCACACTCTCACAGCACATGAAAAAAAGAATCTTACATCTAAGATTACAACTTTGATGGAGTTCATTTGAGAGTGAAAACTTGCTACGAGACAAATCCTGTCTGCTGGTCGGTTAACATAGCAGACATTAGCCTTTTTATTGAATATTGGACGAGGGCCAGTCAGTGAGTGGTCTTCAGAGAAGTTTACAGCTTTACAATATAGACTGACATTTTATTTCCCTTTTAATTGCTCTGTTTGAAATTTGACCCACATTCAATGACAGCAACATATTTCAGAATTACAATGTCACCCTGCCTTAAAGGAACAGTTTGACATTTTGGGAAAAAAGCTTATTTGCTTTCTTTCAGAGAGTTAGAAGAGAAGTTCAATACCACTAATAGCTGGCTGTGTACAAAGTAATTTCACCCAAATAACATTTGTATTATACTAAATGGAGAGTTTTAGTTTTACATGGTAGTCTATACACATTGACAGAGGATTTTCCATTGTGGCAATAATACTAAATAAGTATTGCTTGCCATTGAAAAAAGTATCACGAAATGTTTTGTTTTAAAACAGCAACAGCCTTCAAAAACTTGGACCTGCCAAAACCCTATTAGTAACATAACAGCTGCCATGCATTTGAACCATATCATAAAGACTTATTTAAAAGAGCGCCTTCAGCCTCACCTGTTCCGCCCCGCGACCGAAGCGTCCCAGACTGCGAGGACGTGTGCACTCCTCCGAACACGGTCACCCCCTGTGTGGCGCCGGTGTGGAAGTTATTGTAGTTGGGGATGGTGTTGACCCCGAAGCTGGGGTAGTGCTGCGGCGTGGGGTCGGACCCATAGCGGTATCCCGAGTTGTGTGAGACGCTGGTCTCCCGGTCATCAGTAAGTTTTGCTGCTTCTTTATCCTTACATTGGACACAGCCCATTCTCTACTTTCTGTGGGTGGAGAGAGAAAGAGACAGAGAGGAAATTAGTATGTGGGTGAAATAATAGCTCAAAAGCCGTCTCCAATGGGGAAATTATGATTCAATGTTCCATTTATTTCAGAGTTTCCTCTGAGAGTTACAGAGAGCCTTCTTTCAATCAGGCTGAAATTAAACACGATACTTTAAACTCCATTACAAATCATACTTAGGAACATAATGTGACAGAGCTTCAGAGTGTCACTGTTGTGAATATGTGCACAGATACTTTATGCTGAGAATATCCTGCTTTTAACTTACTCAACACTATAAAAGAGTTTAACAGCACTACTTATCATGGTTTACTTTTCCATCTTATTGCACGACCACACTCGTGAGAAGAATTTACACCCAGCGATTGCATTTACAAGCTGGCATGCACTTTATTTTTGTTTTTCTTTACAAGGAGCCACACACCCATCTACAGATTCAGTTAAAATGCATAGGGAGGCCCTTTACAGCAAACCGCTCCCTGGCTCTACATTGAGTCTCATGAGGGGGACCGGCCTCACTAAAGTATAGCTAAACCAGTTTCTGTAAGGAGTGAGGCATTAAAAAAAAGAGCCTTACCGTCTTTAAAAGACCCAGTTAAACTAAGGCACAATTCGGCCCACCGTGGCCCCCTTTAAGTCCTGCAAGCTCATGCAGCCACGGCTAGGAAGAGACCGCTGACAGCACTGTTGTCTTTCATCAGCACTAGCGACCAGCTGACTTTGGAGAAGGCTAATTGGAAACACACTTGTTTACAGTCGCTGTGGACGGAGAGAGGTGGCGCTAGGGGGCAAACGCCAGTGCGGTAGGAGACGGAGGAGGAGGAGAAACTATCGCATCACTCTTAACCTCAGCTAAAACCTTCAGATCCACATTAACAGTACAGTCCATTGACTAACGGGTGGTGCCTCTTTTCTGTCAAGAGAGATTTATATACTGTAGCAAGGAGAATGACAATATTGTAAAAACATGTAGATGATGTAAAGCATTGATAGAGCTGAAACAATTAGTCAGCCAATTAATCATTTACTGGTTTCCGCTTCTTAAATGTTCTGGATTTCTTAGTTTTCTAAGGTAGTGAACTAAATATTTTTGTGTTGGTTGGACTATTGGACGTACATTTCAAGATGTCAAATGGGATCTGGTAATTTGTGATGGGCATTACTTGCTATTTACTGTCATTTTATAGACCAAGAGGTGACAGAATAGCAAACCAAGAAGTCCAAAAATTCTAGAAAATGATCTTTTGCTCGGAAACTAGTTTGCAGCCCCACATGAGCTGCTGAAGAGCATCAGAGCTTAATGGTTACAAGGAAAGCTACAGATTATATGACCAAATTGCTTCAGGCCTGTTTTACATTAACCAGCCAGAAACCCGAATGCCTACATCAGAAAAAGTGCAAACAGATGCGTCACTTGCTGCACGCTGCGAGTACTGCAACAGGGTACAGGCAAACTAACGTACAGTATGTAGTTAAAGACCAAAATCTTGCATTGGGATTTCAGTTTTTTCAAAGTACCTAATATTAAAGACGAATAGAAAAGAAAACGTGGGTCTTTGTCATGTCAAACAGTCCATGATGCTATGTGTCAGTGGACGTAATGCTTGTGGCTACAACAATAAGAAGTAACTCCTTTGTGATGCAGTATACAGTACATCTCTACTGTGTTACCTGCAGCCAACGGGTACCTGAAAGTATGGAATACATGCCAATACAGAATTCACCTCCTGCGCATAGCATATTCAATTTATTCAGTCCTATATTTGCTCCACACTGCTTAACTAACAGAAGAACAGAGCCACTGCAGAGAGAAGGAGATTCACTGTGATCCATTACTGCCAATAAAACCCCATAAAATACCCAGAAGAAGAAACAAGCCCGGCGGTAGCATTACAGTATGAGCCCAAAGACCAAAGCTGTGAGACCACAGACTGAAATACAAGGAGGAGGACTGCTGAGTCTCTTAATCCTTAAAATAACAAACCATCTTCATGGACATTTATATTTATACCTCCTATCTTCTGGTATTTACAGCAAATGTCACTCCAGTATAGCAGGTAAGAAAATACAACTTTAAAACACATTTTAAGCCTACAATTTCCATTTAGGGGGAAAGGCACTGAAAAGGCGTAGAAATGAGAAAGTGTAAGTCTGTTTACTATCGTAACATTAACACTTTAACACTTTCTCCAGTCCAGAGCAGCCTCTGGCTCGATGAAAACAGGGTTAGTAACATATTAAAATCTTTGACAGCTTTGGTGGAGACTCGCACAATATTAACTGAACTGACTGGGATAAAACTGGTAAAGTCGGTTTTGTGGTAGATTTTCGCTTTAACTGCAGTGATTGAAATGAAAATAGCTCTACATCTACTCCTGGAGGGATCAGAGTAAATGAGGGGAGATCCCACGTCGTTGTGCAGCCAGTGGGGATTATGAAATTCTTCCTGCACTTAAAGTAAAAAGACCACAGCTTTAACATATCTGTAAGCATTCTGCTGCACAGAAACTAGGCCATCTTGTATTGTTTATATACATATGTTCACTTTGTGATATTGGTTTTTATTTTATTTTTGCACAGTGTTCGCTCAGTAAACATGTGCATATTAATCATATTGGTGTGCAATTTGTGGTGTGCAATTTGTGATGTGACTCAAGTTTCTGGATGAGTGCTATAAAAATACTTTTAGCAGAACTAACCCCCCCCCCCCTAGGAAAAAAAAAAAAAATCAGATGATGGCATTGCATCCTTGCCTGGGTATCGCATGACCACCTCAGCCTGCGAGAACACTCGTCACACTATTTTCGTACCCAAATGAACAGCTTGCGACCAAACTGGAGACAGGATTGTAGCTACGTGGTGTGTTGTAACAGTTAATAGCTAAAGGCAAAGATGTGGAAGAGTGGGAGGACAGACGAGAGCTATCATATTAAAACTCCTCATCTTGAATGACTCAAGATGCACTCTGAAATCTGATTTGATGTCTGGCCAAATCTGTTGAAGTATTAGTCAACTAGCCACGAGATTCCTTCACATCAGGAAGTGAAGAATGGAAAGAAATGTAGACACAATATCATCTGAACACAAAGTAACAGGAAAGGGTTCGTGCCACTACATCAATCATAGCCGATTGGGCCCAACTGGAAATTAATTTCATGAAACAGCGGCCTTTATTTTGATGCTGTACGGACACAAGTGTTAATCATCTACAGGAACATCGAGAGCTGGGAGACATAATGACATATTCTGCCATTTATAATAAATCTGCGAGATCAATATAGTAAATTAAAAAAACAGACATGTCAGGGTCACACAGAGTGGCCGATGGATTACACAGGAGTCAGGCCGGAGAAACAGACATATGTGCAGTCTGAAAAAACAATAAGTGTGGACTGCTATAACAATAAAGAGCTCTTGTTTATTTATTATAGAGCTGCAATAGTCTATAATGATTAAAAAAAACAGACAACTAAACAATTTTCAAATTTTTTAAATGCTTTGTTTTATCTGACCATCAGCCCCAAACACCAAATATATAATCAAGAAAAGAAGCAAATTCTGACATTTAAGAAGCGGGAGCCGAGGAATTCCATCTCTGCTTGGAAAATATCTGAAAAAATACAAAACAACAGGCTAGTGGTCTCAGCTTCAACGAGAAAGCACCATTTAACCTTTGAAATTTGACTTACAAATTGTGCTCAACGGGTAAGCACATCTAAGAATGCCTTCAGTATCCAACCCAGACAAACTCGCACATCTCAACAGAATACAATCATTTTGCATTTCAACAGAGCCTTTAACAAGACAGCTCTGTGCCATTTGAAGTGTGGGGTCCCTTTACACTCAGATCATCGACATACCACACCCTGCCTTCTGAAGTCGCACTCACAATGACCTTATTCAACTCTGAAACACAACTTTCTGTTCATTCAACAAAGAAAAGACGTCAAAGAGGATAATTTGCTGTTGTGTGCCATTTGAATGTGTATGAAACTCACCGCTGTGTTTGCTGGATCTGGTACAACTGTGACAATCTCTCCTTATGGCTGCCATTCTCTGAATAGTTACAATATTTGCTTGTGTTGGACAACTGAGTTCATTCAATGTATCAACAACAAGACAATGGCCACATTTCACTCTGTTACAAGATTATCAGTACAATGAGACGCAGTGTTAAAGCTTTCAAAGCATTATTCTCGTACTGAATGAACAGAGCTGGTTACAAAACCCACAGCTGAGTTTTATACAGTATGTACGTGTGGGTTTAAGCCTCAACTGTGTTTTGGTGTCACAATGTTCACATTTAAGTACGTTGAGTCATGTTGTTAAATCACTGAGCTCATTGTAAACGCTCATTCAATCGGTGAGATTTGTGCCTAGTAGATGAATATTTTCCAAATGGGAGAAAAGGGGATATTAGAAAAATATGAGTTTTTTTCCAACAAACAGGAGCAGATTCTTACTGAGTGCTGTATGTAGAGATGCAACAATTAGTTAATTCAATTGATAAGTAGACCAACAAACAGCTAACTGGCAACTATTTTGAGAATTTAAGTTATCTGAATAATAACACCAAAATCCTGGTCCTGGTGTCAGATTCTCCAATGTGACGATTTGCGGCTCGTCTCTGTTTTATAGCATTATGAACTACGCTGGTCGCACTAAACAAGACATTTGAAGATGTCAGGTAGGACTCTGGGACACCAGGATGGATATTTTGAACCTAATGATTATTTGATTAATCAACATCAGAAAACAATGAAACATGCCAATCACAATTTTCGATCATGTTCAGCTTTCAGCTACAATCAAGCTTCAGAAATGTCAATCAAATCAATCAACTAATTGTTGCAGCTCTAAATTAAAAATAATCATTAGTTGCAGCTCTACTGTGGCTGTGTGTGTGTGTGTGTGTGTGTGTGTGTGTGTGTGTGTGTGTGTGTGTCGTTTGCTGACTGACAGAAAAACAGTCAAACAACTACTAGATAACACATTTAGCTTTAACCTAAGAGATCAATTAACCCTCTCCTGGGCTACATATTTCACCTTTGTGATGACATCATTTGAACCTAAAATCCTAACGTCACAAGTAGCAGCTTATGTGACAGTGTGTCTCATGAATAGGCTAAACTGTATGGACAGAGAGAGAAGAGAGAGAGCCTGAAGGGGAATGTACATGGTCTATGAACCTTATGCTCCTTTCATACAACAATTCATACACATTACGCACGCCAGTTGTGTAGTCATTCGCGGAGCAATAACTTGATGAATACTCAGAGCTTCAGGGTGCAAACCAACACACAACTACCGCCTAACTTATTCGACATGGACCTAACTGAGGCTTTAGCTCCGAGCTACACACACACTGCGTGTATCATCCCCGGTGTTTGCCAGCAAGATGGATGGCTGCCCCTCCAGACACATCAGATAACCCAATTAGGACAGCTTTAATTGGATATTTAACAGCGTGGCAATGCAATTAGCTGAAATCATATGGCAATTATTTTGGGGTGAATGTCCGCAGGGCATTGTGGCGTTCATCGCGTGCGTGCGTGCGTGCGTGCGTGCGTGCGCGTGTGTGTGTGTGTGTGTGTGTGTGTGTGTGTGTGTGTGTGAATGGCCTCAGTGGTCAGCTCTTCTCTGCGGCGCATCCATCCCTGCTTATACTGCTGCAACACAAGAGCCCCCTCTCCACAATCACAGCACTGCAAAACATCATCCACAATACTGGGACGGGGACGACGACGACGACGACCACCACCACCACCACCACCACCACCCTCTCTCTCTCTCTCTCTCTCTCTCTCTCTCTCTCTCTCTCTCTCTCTCTCTCTCTCTCTCTCTCTCTCTCTCTCTCTTTGAGGGCAAAGTTAGCCGTCAAATACACGCACCCACGTCTGCAGGATGACTGGGTGGGAAACTGTCTTGATAGCAGCGACCAACTAGGTGTTATTTATCTCCTCTGCTCCCTCTTTCCCGATAGGAATTCATCTCGCAGTCCACAGCGCAAAACAGGGGACGAGGCGGGTGCACCAATTGAAATTCAACACAGGGAAGGGGGGAAAAAGCGTGCTTACCGCAGAAAAAAAATCAGATTAATCCATCGGAGTTTCCAGAGGGACTTTCGTGTGGGGATTCTCCGATATTTTTCTACTCTCTGTGACTGTTTTTTCTTCGCATTAAGAGAGAATAGCGGCGGGATATCCGTCCCTGCCAATTCAGGAGCTGCTGTCGCCGCCGTGCGTACAGATGATGACGACGGCGACCAGAGCCAAGTTCACAACAATAACATATAGCTTTCTGGTTGATCCTGTCAAAATAAAGCAGTTTGTCTCGCGTGATTTCCAGGTTAAAACAAGAATAAAGAGTATTTTTTTCATCAAACAATCAAAAGAAAGAATGCATAATACAGCAATTCCACTTACACTACATTTTTAGGATTATGATAATCGCGTTTAAGATTTCTAAAGGACTAACTTGTATGCTTTTATTTTGACATGCAAATACTGTTTTATTTTCCGGTCTATCTCTTGACGTCATGACGCAGCCGTGACGGCTGCTGAGGAGCCACACTGACCAAAGAGCTGTGACGGACACCGCTTTTCTCCAATAACAGAGTACGATGCATAGTGGGACACCTCCCCGTTTTGGGGAAGACTGAAAAACAGAGTATGATTGGCAAATTGGCAGTTTTTGTTCAAGTGATTAGAGCTGTCGTCACACTCATATTTTAGGTGTTTGTATGTGAATAAGAAACACAGAGTGCACCCAGATCCTCACACAGAGAGAAACACATTAATTCACATTAATTCGTTTTTAATCCAACCAAAACCAACAGCAGGTAACTTTCCTCTCTGCATGTAGGGCCATCGCCAGCTGAGATGGAATTAAAAGTGATCCTCCACGAAGAGAGTAAAAGTCCCTCCCTGACAATCAATCAGGAAAAAAATAACTAGGTAGCTCTTTATTATAGGCAATATTCAGGTGATAAATGCTTCCTGGAAGCTTCCCCAGCAACTAAAGTTGAAACACAGTGTCTCCTTCTGTATTAATAAACACATCAGCAACAGTCAGCCACTGAGAGATGATTCTGGGTGCAAAATGCAACATATATGACAAAATTAGGGAAAACAATTCTCCACCCATAAAACATACTTACTTTTAGTTACTTCACAAGGATTTACAGCAATTTAAACCGGCTCAGGAATCATAATGAATTACAAAGTTGACCTCTATTAAGTTAATAGTCTTTCAGTTTTGCAGCAGTTTAACCGCTGGCCAGACTTCAACAAACCAAACCTGCAGGTTTATTTGGGTGACTGAAAATGCATTCAGTGGCTCAACAACACTTTCACATGTGGACAGGAAGAATCAAACTACCAACCCTACCATTACTGCCACAAAAGACGCATCAGTTATCAATCATTTTAATTATTGAATGTTCAGTTCTTTTTTTAATTTATTAATCAGTTAATCTTTTTATCTTTTGAATATCAGAAAATAGTGAAAACTGTCCATCAATTTCCCAGAGTACAAGGGGAAATGTTTTGTTTTGTCCGGCCAACAGTCCAAAACCTACATATATTTCCTTTATAAAACAGGAAAAAGCAAGATTAAATGGACATGTTTACTGTTATATATTAATGAACATCTCAACTGTTCGGTAGAGGCTCATAATTTAATAAAAACATGAGACTGCTGAATTGACAAAAGAACAATTTATTTTTGTTGTTAGCACACATAGAAACAAAACAAAAATAATGCAGAAAAATAAAGATGATTTTTAAAGATGGGACCAGTAAAGGGTTGAATTTGACATGATTTACAGTGAGAAGTTTAAACCTTTGGTATGTTTAAGATTTTGTGTTAATTTGTGCCTTTTTATAAGTCAACTTGCTGACACACACGCGCACACACACGCGCACACACACACGCACACACAATGCCCCCTCCACATAGGATCCTGCCATGATACAGTATCCTCCTGACAGGTGAAGTCTTTATGTCTGAATGTCTGGGCTGCATGGTGCTTGTTGAAAACACTTCATGCCCTGCAGGCTTTGTCCCCTGGTTTACATATTCATGGGAGCTCACCATAACAATCACAGTTTTGCATGTAATCAGAATATCACAACAATGAGCGTGGCCTAGTTAGCCCGATGAAGAGAGGGTGGGTGAAAGAAGTCACCCTAATCCTCAAACTGTTGTCTGCGCTTTTAGGAACTCACTCTCACCCTACTTCTCTAAAAAAACAGAAGTCGTGATCGCAAAAGCCCTCGACGTGCAGCCTCTTCCTCGGAGCCATTTTGAACAGGTAACCATGGGGATGTGGGTCATGCAGTGATGGCAGAGCGAGGAGACTTGTGGCTGGTGGTGGAGTCAGAGCACTGCAGGCTGCTGGAGCAGAGGGCCATAAACTCTCATTATATCTGGGTCACTGGGATTCTCCAGCTGCAACAAGCAGACAAGATGCTATTATGCAAGAAGAGGGATGAGGGAAGTTGTGGGCACAGGGGCTTATAGTTCCAGGGGATGCCTGTGTGCTGAACAGGCATATGTCAGGAGTGTGTGGTGATTAAACATAAGACCAGCTGAGCAGCACTTTCTCAGTTTAGCGGTTGCTGTTGTTTTGGCACTTGCAAATTAAAAGTTGTGGTAAATAAATTCTGAGGCCCTGTCTGTTGTAACTTTGTGTATTGAGAGATACATTTAACTCTAAATTAGGTAGCTATGTTTTACAATCTACAAACATATGAAATAATGTTACAGGCTATAATATTGCACATTATGTTGTACATTATAGTATGTACATATAATATTAACCAGGGAGAGAGTGAATATCTCTTAGTATGAATTGAAGGTCATCTACATGTAAAATTAAATGTTGGCCATTTTTGTAGTTTTTGTAAAACATATTGTTTATCTTAGTGTTGGATTATCAAAGATTTCTGGGATATTCCATCGTGGAAATCAGCATCTAGCTGTCTGTTTAGACACCGCAAAGCTCTTTGAAATCTCAGTCGCTATTTGAGGGAAATACAATCAAGTTTCTGCACTCTAAAATGGACATAAAGACAAGTTGTTGGCCATGTTGTTGTGTCTCTCCATGACCCCCCCCCCCCCCCCCCCACCGCTCGTTGAATTCCGGAGTTGTGATTGGTTGAGACGGGGTGGCTTTGTCGTCATAGCCCCAGTGCCCATTCATCAGTGGACTTGGGCGTTGTACTCCGCATCTCATTTGCGGCGGGGCCAATTTCTCCATTTACACTCCGCTCGAGAAAAAATTGAAAGAATTCGCGTTTCTTTTGCATCTTTGCCACATTTTTGCAAGTTCCCACACGTCCCTTTGCGGTCATTTCGATTTCGGGCTGATTCATCGGCTTCGGTCGGAGAAGTAGGTGTCGGTGCTTGACTTGATTTTTGGGGAGGAAGCTTGCGGTCTTTGTTCATTCATTTGATCGGTTGGGTTCCTTTGTTGCACCAAAAGCATGGGAGCACAAACCTCCAAAACCGCTGGAAAAGAGGAAGCCGCTGTGGAAAAGCCAGCAGAAGGCGCAGCTGTTGCAGCAAAGACAAACGGACAGGTAACTTACATTTTAATTTAAGTCTTAATTGCTCGAGTGGAATTTTGTCTCGTTTTAGCAATGCGTTGACTCAATGGCGTGCTCCATGTTCCCTGTAGCGCACCCGCACGCTCACCGGCATTCAGGGAAAGTGGCCACATGTAACGTTATCCACAACAATTCAGTGTTTTCATTTTAAGTGGCGTATTTTACATCGCAGCATTGTTTCCTATTAATGCATTTTATTTTGAAATGCTAAAAATGGACACAGGCTTTGATTTATCTTTTCAATATGAATATACACAACTAATCTCTCGAATGCATAGTTTATCACTAAATTGTTGTTTTTGAAATGTAATTTTTGATTGATTTATAAATATTATTATGAGGCTTTAGCTTCCTAAACATTGCGGCTGTTTTTTTTTTTTTTATTATTAATTTGGTTGAAATGGTGTGCGTCTGCTCACTGTGGCATGGCCATTTTAAAAGACCATACCACGCCTTTGTTGCCAGATTGAAGGAAGGAGCCACGTTGTTGTAACACACACAACCCACAAAATACAGAAATTATTCAAAAAAATGGCAGAGTAGAATGGGAGAAATGTATCAAAATTAAATGAACACGCATTGGTTTACTACACAGGTCATTAAAAGAAGGGAGAAAAATAATCTCCAAATTCCTATGTTGTAGCCACCGGCTCCGCACTGAATGCCACCTGGCGGATCCCGGCGGTACTGCGGTCTAACCGATTAGCCTACTGCTGAGGGCCACAGATCTGTCGTCACTCTCCTAGTAACAGATGTTGCTGCAGTTTTAGGGCTATTTTCTTATTGGTTACTACCAGTCAATGCATTTGATTAAATTCCACAGCAAGCCAGATTTGGCAGGGGGTTGTCTTACACACACACGCACACACGTTCATGTGTTGGCCCCAGATGCATGATTACAGATCAATCAGATAATTTTTACTTAAACAACACAGTGATATGCATGTTTAGATTGAGTTTTTTTTTATTCTGTTTTCCAGGAGAATGGCCATGCCAAGACCAATGGGGATACCTCTCCAGCTGCAGAGGAGGCCAACAAAGCTGATGTGCAGGCCAACGGCAGCACTCCTACTGAGGAGGCGCCCAAAGAAGAAGGCGAGAAAGTAGAGGTTACTGAGGCTAACGGCGAGAAGGAGCCTGCGGCTACAAACGGAGAGGCTTCCGCGAAGCCGGAGGAAGGCACTCCATCCACCAGCGAGGATGGGAAGCAAAAGAAGAAGCGTTTCTCCTTCAAGAAACCCTCCTTCAAGCTCAGCGGCTTCTCATTTAAGAAGACCAAGAAAGAGTCTGAGGAGGCAGCCGAGGAAGGAGCAGCAGAACCAGCCGAAGGAGAGAAGGCGGTGGCAGAAGAAGCAGCCGCTGAGGAGGCCAAACCAGCTGAGGCTGCTGAGGAGGGAACCAAGGAGGCTGAAGCTGAGAAGCCAAAGGCTGAAGAGGAGGAGGTGAAGGCAGAGGAACCAGCAGCTGCAGGAGGAGAAGAGAAACCAGCCGAGGCTTCACCTACTGAAACCGAGACGGCAGCCAGTCCAGAGGCCACAGCCACCGCTGAGTAATCCTGCTGGACCAGACACCGGAATGAAGGAGGAGCCCGTCTGAAGGAATGCGAGGACTTGTCTAAAACCAGGGATTTTTTTTTTTGTTTGTTTGGTTTTTTTTGTTTTGTTGGTGTTTGTTTACTATTCTGCAACCATCTCATCCATAATGACTGCAAGATCCTTGGCAGTGATGGACAGGAGGTGTACTGGAGAGTGTGCTGCTTCCTCACTGCCCATTGGTGCTTGCATGTGTGACATTGGCCAAGTGTGAAAGTGTGAATGTGAGTGTGAATGTTTTTTTTTCTACATGAAACCATGACTGTGTTGACACGTTGCTGAATTTGACATATTTTATCAAGGTATTTGGTGCTGGGCAATTGGATGTAGCAGCTAAAGCTATATCTGCAAGATTTGACACATTGTGATATTTAAAGGGAAAGTCCTAAACCAAGTCGTAAATGTTGTCTTTGCAGTGCACAGTTGTTTACAACTCTTAAACTCAACACTCCTGTGGACACAACCATTCCTGAATGAAGTAGATTTAGTTAACTGTCAAAACAGTAGGTACTCATCACTACCCATTAGATTCCACCATTTCAAAACTCTGTAGTAATGCACGTTGTATAGACTTTGATATTACTGGTTTTATGACTGAGATGTACCTAAATGACTGACGTTTTTAACAGATTACCCATTGTAAATGAAGTTTTTCTTGTTTTTCACCATTTGTAAGATTGAATAAAATTGGGAGATGTTTTAAGCAAATTTTGCATCGAGGTGTGATTTACCAAACTTACAAATCTACGTCAAAGCACACAAGTTTTGGGTGAAATAGTTGGAACAGCATCCAATTTTTTATTTATTTATTTTTTCCCTTCTCTGAGGATTCATCTTATTAAATATAGAATTTCACATTGCCTACAAACTGGTTATAGGCGTTGAGTTTTATTTCCTGTGAGCACCGATGAAGACTGAAGTGGCACTCCGAACTATATTTTTTTATAAATCTGTTAGTGGAATATCTGCTTGAGATTGGGTAGTGTGACAGCAGATACTGGAGGAAAATGTGCTCACGTTGATTCTTTACTTTACAGCACCCTCGTGTGGTGCATTGTAGAAATATATCAGGGAAAGTTTCACTCACTATAAAGAAGCATTTAAAAAAATTGCTTTAGAATCTCAAAATAACTATAATTGGGTTGTATAATTGCATCAAGATAACGTAGTGTACGGTCCCTGTGAAAGGAAAAATGCTACTTTTTCAGGAGTTGGGAACATATTCACATAAAAAGAGGACACCCTCCATTAAATTCAGTGATTTATTTGGAGAAAAAGCAATGACAAAAGAGAAGTGAATTCCACCTTTTAGGCCCCAGTAAGCAAATCCTAAAATGTATTTGCAAATGGGATAAATTGAGACGTGCTCATCGCCTTGCAATATTTTTAGGAAATGACCGACTTACTGAGGGAACAGCCACAGCGTAATTATGAAATAAGATTCGGGGGAGGTTTGTAGCCGCTCGCTTTGCACCATAAATGTTAGTGTTTGAAACAAACATTTTTATGGCGTGTAGTTTTAGTATGGACTGCAGCACATACCTAAGTCATGCTTCCTCTAACCATGGACGTGTTGGGATTCCTTTTACCAAACACCAGAATCTTTTTAAGAGAAGACTCTCCAGGGTGTTTTTAGTCACCCACATCTGCACCCGTGCTCATTTCCAAACCCTCCATTTCCTTTGCACCCAGTTTAACCCAGTGTACTGCAGCTCTGGCCACCGCAAGCAGGGTGTGTTTTACACATAATATTTCTATTTCTGCCTCCTGGTCTCCACGTCCATCTTGGTCAGGTTGTTGAGGGATTTGCTGCTTATTTTGGCCTCCAGCGTGCCTCACATGCAGTATTTTATTTAAAAGGGACCATATACAGTTTAAAACATAAATGTCACCATTTGATGCACCGTACAAGATTATAGCTTTAAGCTAATTCACATCTGTCGTCCCTTGGCAGGTCAAAACAAGGAAAGCACAATAACAAACAGTACAGTATTCAATAATGCCACACACCCTCTTCATCTTCCAGCTTAAGCGTCTTCAGGTTCTTCCTTTACAAATGGATACAGTATAGAGGATAAATACATACAAATACATGCAACCAGGTGTGGCTGCTAAAAAATTAAATATATATCAAAGGGACAAATATTCCTTCAAGTGCAACTGATAATTTTGGAGTGTGGCTTGCGGAGTCGTCCAGAGGCAGCACTCGGTCTGTGTTCCTGCCTGTCCCACCTCATGCACCGACCGCAGACCGTCTCTGAATGGCAGTCCTCTCAGATGGCAATCCCCAGCGGTTTCCATCACCCAGCTTCCTCTCTCTTCTGTCCCTCGAGGCCCCTCACCTAACCACTGTCTCGCTCTCTCTCCCAGGGAAGATCAAACAGCTGCTGGCCTGTCCGAAGACCATCCCTGTCCCTCATTCCACATGTTGACTATTTTCAGCACACCCATATCCAGACTTCCACGGTAGAGTAGTTGTTGTAAACTTTGGCTCCAAAGCAGGCAACCAGGGGCCATTATGTGGGGAGAAATGTATACTTTACGATACTCATCTATCTCAGCTTCTATACAGCGACCAGTGGTGTGTCAGTAACTAAGTACATTTACTCAAGTACTGTTCATGAGTCAATATTTCAGTTTTATGTTATATTATACTACACTTTAAATTGTACTGTTTATTTGACAGATAAAGTAACTGCTTACTCCAGACGGAACACAGATAAACATATAAAATTTGAGGCCTTGTTACAGTTTACATTAAGGGAGTGTTTACCTTGGCATCATGTACCTGGCAGTACTGAACAGTCTGAATTCAAGAGTGCAAACCCTTTTACATGAGCTTTTCTGTATACAGTATATCAGTAATAGCAAGGGGATTCTGAATTGGTGTAGGCCTACGAATCAGGCCAAATGAGCATTACTCTGTAGTTGACTTCTGACCCCAATGCATTAGGGGGCAAGTGAAATGTTCTTTACAGAGTATTCATTTTGTGCAATGCCTACATGAAATACAAAGTCAAACTAGTTTAAAGAGGACTATTCAGTGTAATTGATTAACTAAGATCTAAAAGAGACTTTTTGTATTATTGCATATGCACATGTAAGTCATTTGTCTGTAGGATATTTAATCAAATGTTCAAAACTATTTAGGTTACATTTAAAAAAAGTGATTCTGAGACAAAATATTTTTTAGACATCTTTTATTTTGGTCATTATGCTTTACATGACATAATGCATGTTCAGGGATACATCGTTGTTGCTGGTAGTTTGTGTTTGTATGACAGTATTCTGGTGACTTGTTTCATCATAACGGTCAATTTGACCATTACCATTTCACAATATTCAAGTCACATACAAGGATAACAGTTACAACATGGTGCACAGAAAGTATTTGTGTACTTTTGATAAGATTATTGGTCACCCAAACAAAAACAAGCAGGCACAAAAAAAGAAAACAGACAAACATTGAATTAAGAATCACCAGTTGAAGTCAATATTAAAGGAAAGGAACAGAGTGGAAAAAAAGGAAAAGTCAGGACAAAACACAGTTATAACACCTCGATTTCACATGCTGTCTCCATTAAAAAAGCTCACTGGTAACTTTGTGGATTGCTTCCCCCATCCCTGATCACCTGTTTTCATAAATTAGTTTTCCTTCTTCTAAGCACCTATTTCTTGTAGTTTTCAAGTCGAGATGCTACTATTCCTCAAAGAAGGGTGAACTGCCTGTCTGTTTGTTTGAGGAAAAATGAACAGGGAGTTTACTTTAGTTTGAGAAATACGTTGCAAATTTAGTTGGTTGGCTTTTGGGAACTACTGTATCAACGCATCACGTTGAAGCAATGAGGAACCCAGAGAAAGAGCAGTGGACGTTCTCGGCTGCAAAGACACCATTGGCCTCTTCGTCAGGGATCTGGACATAGACTGTGTCCTGCTCATCCAGCAAGAGGACAGCACTACCGGACATCTGGTCCAAGAAGCCCTTGCTGTACTCATCATAAGTGAACATAACGGGCTGGCCATTCTTGTACAAAGCCACCAGGGCATGAGCTCCATTAACATGGATGCTGTAGGAGAAATAGTAAACTCCAGGAACTTGGCAAGTGAAGATGCCAGTCTCAGGGTCATAGTGATTCTCAGCATTGTACACAATCTGGTCAAACTTAATGGGGGTACCATCAGCAGGGTAGGGAGTGATCAGAGATGCAGTGAAAGCAGACATGGGGGACTTGACCATAACCTCACCCATTCCCATGCCTTTCTCAAACACAACCTCACCAGGAGGACCAGGGACACCAGGAGGGCCAGCTGGGCCACTGGCTCCATCAGCACCATTCTCACCAGGCTGACCAGGGGGACCCTGAGGTCCGGGGACACCCTTAGCAGCCAAACCGGCAGGGCCAGAGGGACCAGGCAGACCTGGGTGTCCTTTAAGGCCGGGAGCACCAGACGGACCTTGAGGCCCAGACGGTCCTCTGGAACCTGGAGCACCATCAGAACCAGAGGCACCTGGCTCACCTGCACGGCCGGGATGACCTTTAGGTCCAGCAGGGCCTGGAATACCTGGGGAACCTGGGGTACCAGGGGCACCACCATGACCTTTGTCACCTGTGGGTCCAGTGGCACCTCTGGGTCCAGGAGGACCAGCTGCGCCTGGATAACCCTGCTTGCCTGTGAAACCCTGTGCTCCCTGATCTCCCTTGTTTCCCTTAGATCCCTGAGCTCCAGTTGAACCTGTGTCACCTTTAGAGCCAGCAGCGCCGGCTTCACCTGGGAAACCTACTGGCCCCTGAGGTCCAGCAGGACCAGTGGGGCCACTTGCACCAGTAGCACCAGTATATCCTGTTGGACCTTGCTCACCCTTTGCACCTGTGGCACCTGTGGCACCTGTAGATCCCCTCTCTCCCTTCTCCCCATTTGCACCTGGCTTTCCATATCCTGGGACTCCAGGGGCACCAGTGGCTCCAGTAGGTCCCTGGTGGCCTTTAGGGCCAGCTGCGCCAGGCAGACCTGGGGCACCATTCTCTCCTGGTTTACCTGACATACCTACACCTGGGGCACCTGTGTGTCCCTTAGGTCCCTGTGGTCCCATGGGACCTGTAGCACCATCCCTACCTGGGGTTCCTGACTTTCCTGGCTCCCCTGGCATACCTGATTTGCCTGGCTTTCCAACTCCAGACTCACCTGGTTGTCCAGGTGCGCCCATGGATCCTTCAGGCCCTGTCTCACCCTGAGGTCCTTGAATTCCCACCCCTCTATCACCCTTAGCACCTGGCAGGCCAGGTACACCTGGATGTCCTTTCAGACCAGACTCTCCTCTAGGTCCCATTGGTCCAGGAAGACCTGAAGATCCAGGCTTGCCAGTGGCAGAGAGGCCAGAGGGTCCAGGGCTTCCAGCGGATCCAGGGGCTCCCCTTGGTCCCTGAAGGCCAGAGGCTCCGGTGTCTCCCTTCTCACCAGGTGCCCCATGGCTGCCAGGTTTGCCAGGTCCACCTGGGGAACCAGGTTTGCCAGCAATGGAGCGACCAGGAGCTCCGGGAGGTCCAGCAGGTCCTTGAGGTCCAGGCAGACCTTCAGCACTCTCACCTGGGGGGCCAGGAGGGCCAGCAGGCCCCTCAGGGCCAGGTTCACCTGGAGCACCAGGCTCACCTGCCACTGACACCACTGAGAAGAGTGAAACAGAATCCATCAGTATCACCGAACACAAGAACCAAAAAGTGCTCAAATTAAAATAACTAGTAGTTAGCTAGTTAGAGCTTGGGACAAGTATATAAGAGTACATTCCAAAATCTTTTATTTAGTTTTTTTTATGACAATATAAATTAATGTATAGGTCTACCTATAGTCTGTGCATCATATTCCCATTATTAACCCATTCAAGTGACAAAAAGTGACAAAAAGTACAAGAGTATGGATGCAAGCTCTCAGGTCTGAGTGTATGTGAGCTTGAATGATCTTTCGTAGTATCTTGTTGACTAGCAACATGGATGTTCAACAATCAAATGTGAGATGAAAAACACAAACGCTCTAATGAATGCAGCTCTCATTCATTGCTCTTCAGTATTTCATGATAAAGTAAAAAAAAAGAAATTGGGATTATTATAAAATAATTCTCAAAATTCAATGATATTTGATTCCTGGAGGCAGGACAAGTTGTAATCTCAGGAACCAATGTCCTGAGGTTTTGAGTAAAGAGTCACTGGCACAGTTTTATAAAATCCCTCTTCAAATCCTAAACTTGCAAATCCTTCAAAATAAATGTAAAAACTTGTCTCTGCTTTCTTTTTGCAGAGACATTTTGTTTTAAATAATATGTTTGATCTATTTTTCATACTGTGCAGGTCAAAGAGCTTCAAGAGGCAGTTTGTGACTTGTTTGTCAAACAGTTGGTCTAAATTAGAAGGAGCATTTTTTTTTATTTTATTTGCTGCCTTAATGTGGTCACATGTGTTTAAGGCTCACTCCTGAGCCGAGTTTGGATAAAGCCAAACAGATGTTTCTACTTCTGTGTGAAGCAGGCACACCCAAACAAACCACACTGCTGGGTGACTGAACTGTAATTGACAGTGTCAAACTAAAAATAATTCACTAACAGCTACTTTCTCAAGTAAGAATAGTATGCTGATTCACACAGAAGCAACATTTCATATCATATATTGCATTTTAGCCAACACTCAAGACCATGCCTATAATTACCACATTTAAAGTGCAGTAAATCTCTGCATATTCTAGAAATCTAGATCTTTTTCTCGTTTTGCATGGGGAATCTTTGCAAAAAGCAAAGTGAACTTGTGTTTGAAATGAACTGAAATGTGCATTGAGGAGTATACGTGTCTGAAAGCAAAAGAACAGGCAACATTTACAACTAAAATGATTCAAATGAGAAACATATATGTAAAATCTAACACACTAGATGTATTGAAAACAACAGTAGTTTTATCCAGAATACATGAGTGGTTCCTCTGAATTGAAGATCATGCAATGCACATTTGAACCAAATAGTCAACAAAGGCAGTCTCAAACAAGTATTTAAATTGTGTCTATCGATTTAACAATCTTGATCTCAAAAGGAAAAAGTCCCAAAATCATTTAATTCATACAATGTTGCTAATGTGATTGCCTTTGTTGAATAAAAGAACAAATAAAGTAAACTACAAAAAAATTGTGAAAAAAGTCCCCACTTCTAGGTGCATGTATGTACCCTATGACTTCTAGAAAAATAAAACTGCAAAGCTCTGCACTCAGTAAATAAGCCTTGTTATTCAAATCATACATTTAAATTAACTTTGTGATTGGAGAAGCAAGCATACTGCTGCAGCCAATCAGAGCACAAGGCAGTTCCAGCACAAGGTGGAGTTCAGATTTCAAAGTAAAGTGCAGCTGGCTGTGGCCAGCATCTGTCTGGCTGTTTGTGCTGCTCATGTTTGCTACAACAAAGATGCTTCAAGATGATTCAAAGGTAAGGCAAGACTGTCATGAAATGTTGCTCATTGTTGTCTTTAGAGAAGAAAATCTGACTTTAGATCCAACTTGTGTAAGGAAACACTAGACAAAAACAGGGGAAATGCTAGCATGTTCTGTTTTCAAAAACCCATAGAGAGCAGGAGGCTGCGTTTTCTTACCGTGGCTCTTCACAGAGTAGGGCTGGTACTGAGGGGCAGCCTTCATCAGCTTCTTCACCACATACCGGTCCCCATGGGCGGCTGTAAAGGCCACCATGATAACGAAGATGCTTGCTACTCGTACGTCCATCTTGCACAGTCAAATCTTCAAAAGAAGAAAGAAGACAGTCAGCACAACAATTTTAGAGGTACAAAGTGTCAGCAAGCGTTGTCTCTAGAGCTTAAAAACTTTCTCAGCTAAGTGTACAGGCTGGACACCTTTACAGAAACTCAATGGACAACTAATAAGATAGGATAAGGTAGAGAGACAGGGTGTACATTTAATTTTTTTCTTTCAGCCTGAGCATTCTTTTGGCCTCTTTAAATATCAGCCAGGATGCTCCAAGCCAGCCAAAATCCCTTCCCCAGCCTGCCATAGGAACAGACTCAAGGCCTAGACAAAGCCTAGAGAGAGTTGTTTAGAGAGGAAGAGAAAATACACATACCAGCATCCAAAGAGGGTAAAAAACAATCTCCTCAGCACCAGAGAGCTCCTGGTACTGCTGTATATCCTTAGGGTAGGAGCACAACTGAGGATATGCTGCCTTCCAGTACAATGATGCAGGTATTTATACTATATCTACCCTTTGCATCATTAAAAAAAAAAAAAAAGCCCCCACCATGCAAGTACCTCCCTCCTCAGAGCTAGGCTGTAATTAGCGAACAGATCTGCCCAAGGCGGGCATGTCACATCAGGGTGCCTCCATGTCTTGAATATCCAGACACATGATTATTACTTATTTCAGTCTTCTTCTGAACTAGAAAATAATCATGTACAAAGCAAAAATAATCAAATATATAAAGAATGAACACAAACAAGCTATGAAGGAGGAATAAACTTAATTTAATAACACCTTTCTATTCATCTGTATACAGTTTTTATCAACATTTTACTTTTCGTATGCTCAGGACATGTTTATATTATTGAAGGCTTATAAGACCCTGTGTTTGAACACGTCTTTGAAAAACAACACCAGTTTTGCTGTGGCACCTGTGTTGCTTCACAAAGCTTGCATTGAGGATGTACAGTAGCAGCCACATTTGCAAATATACATCTTGTCCAGCCGGCTGGCGGAAACTCGCCTCTACCTTTCCTGACTGTCTGGGCACCTCCACGCCTGCCATGATAAGGTAAACAAGGGAGATGGTGGGGAAAGGTTACCCAGAGTGCCATGAAAGGTACTGGAGATTTTAGTTTGCCTTAGATTTAAAGCAAATTATTATGTCTATTCCTGATGTATCATTTAAGGTATTCACAAATTTAGTTTTTCATACATTTAGTTTTGTACATTTCCTGGGTATTATTTGATCAGCTTGTCATTGTGGCTTGGCTTATAGAGGACAAAGAGGCCTTTGATTTCAGTCTCTATTTCAGGATGAACACTTTTTCTTAAGTTGTGTATTTTTACAAGTGTGTCCCACTCAAAACAGCTAATAAAAGTATATAAGGAGCCACTGGAAAAGACATTTGGGCTTGTTTCTGTGCAGTCTTGTGAATGCTCCCCAGTGTACGACAGCCCTCATATGCAGTACAGATGTTTGGACACCAGAGGGCAGATTTTACTATTGCAGAGTACCTCTCCATGGTGTTAGGTGCTGCTGCTGCAGGGAAGTGGCCATGCCCCTGTGGTCTCTTGTTATTTTTGGTCCTCTCAGTGCAAATACATCATCAGAGGTTTCAGGCCTATTCCTACAATTACATCTACTTTCTGTCATGATGTTGTATTTCCTCAATCAGCGCCATCCTCCAGTATTATCCTCCCTCACCCTCCACCTTGCCTTGCTTACTTTGAGATCCTCCAACTGTAATTTCTCAATTTAAGCCTGGCCACATAGGAAATGCATACACCCAAATAATAACATGTTCTCAAACTCACAAGTAGACGATGTGTAGGGTACTCTATTCCATACCAGAAGCTTCATGAACATAGGCCCATTTATGGTACATGCTCTTCCTGTGTTCTTATAATGTATACACGTACATATTGCTGCCAACATGTGTATGTTGGCAGAATGATGATGCCTGATTGAGGCCTTCACCATATTCACCATGTTTCTATTTGAGGCGCCTATACAACACGTGACAGTGACAGGCGTATTTCAACAGGGGTATAATTAAATATTGTAACACATGGAGCTTGTTTGAACCCTTTTTTCCCCCCTGGAAATTAGAACAAATTATCAGCAATTTTCCAAAATGCTACCTTTGCTGGCTTATAGCACTTAATCATGTCTGGCAAGCATTGTTTAAGTTTGCTCTTCCTGTCAAATAAAACATAATTTAATTTGTGATCTTCATTTCCAAATGTTTGAAATTCTGTTCATAACTGAGACAAGAGCGACTGCTCACAGCAAAAAGGTGCAGAGTGACTACCTGAGGCTGTGTGATGATAGAGAAATGTCACATTACATGTACACGTATCGTATTTTCATCTTGATCGCACATGTTTGGTCTTGCTTTACCAGCCGAGCAAAATCATGTTTATCCATTTGATATCTTTCAGTTATAAAATATTATTTCAAAATCTCTTCATGCTTGTGTCCAGCTCCGCCAGTTGTAGAAAGATTTAGATGAAAGGACAGAACAAGAGAGGGTGGAGTTAGGAATTCATATGTTTATAGGCTCAGATAAATCCAGTTTATTTATGTTTTTCAAACATAGCTAAACCACTGCAGAAGAGTTCTCTGTTTTTAGTCCTTCGAGAGGACAATGATTCACTTCTTTCTGCATAAAAATGACAAAATAGACAAAAACAACAACCTGCATCCTCATGTGAACCTACAAAGAGGCAGAAACATTCATGCTGAGCTTTGGAACCAGAGTATACTTTGGCTGGAAGAAGACTTGAATTAACAGTGTAATTTGGATGTTGTTTATATGCTTACAGCCTCTTTTTTATTTTCTAAACACGCCACTGCATTCATTTGAGAAGGACTCTGTGTCCTTGTGCTTATAGTGGTGAAATTGAAGGCTGTGAAAGTGCACAGTAGAGCCCTCTCTCTGCTCATCTCATTACAGTACCGCAGCAGCTTGATGTGGTCGGCAGGCTTCATTGTAATAACCATTAGGAATTAGGTTAACAGCCTTCAAGCTGAAAGCGGTGACGTCGCTTTGCCCTTATATTGTGGAGAGACCCTCACTGTAAAATACGCTTTCAGTTTCATGTCACTTCATACACTCGATATATGATATAAAACGCCTTTACAGCATTTGGAAAAATACAAAAATGGCCAATTATGAACATGACACACCCAAAGTCACTGAGAGCACATGACAGCTGCACAGTCTCTTGTTTTAGGATCACATTGATTTGAGATTTTGTTTTACATGTTTTTTTGTGGTGGTGGAAAGGAACTAAGTACATTTACTTAAGTATTGTAACTACAATTTTGAGGTACTTTCATTCAGTGTTTCCGTTTTATGCCACTTTATACTTCTACTCTTTATTCAGAGGAAAATATTGTAATTTTTACCCCACTACATTTATCTGACAGCTTTAGTTAGTTAATTTGCTGATTCAAATTATAATATGTAAAATATGATCAACTGACAAATTATAATTGTTATTATAGACTAAGCTATACCTAGCAGTATAAAGTCGTAAAACTTGCACCACCTTTACCAGCTGCATTAATGCTTACGCACTGATACATCATAATTAGCAAGGCTGTCCACGACCAAAGAAACTTTCTGTCTACTAACACAATTTTGTTGACTAATCAATTTGTGGATTTAATCAACAGATCTGAGTTTCTCCAAAAAGAATCACCCAGAAGCATAACTTTATATATTTTGTTTACCAGAGATGTGCTCACGAGATTCTTGGGAATAAGTCGTTTAGCATTAAAAAAAGATCTAATCGACTAAGAAATCTCAGTTGACCAAGACCAAAGTGACCAATTAGTCGACTAGGGAGGACATCCCTTATTAGTCCTTTATCTAATTTTATAATCTAATATTTTTTTTTTCTGAAATGGGTCTTTCTGCATTACGAGTACTTTTACTTTCAGTATGTTCACTGTTCAGTATATTTAGATATATAACACTTCTTTGCTTTTTGTTGTGATAGAGTATTTCTGCATTGTTGTTTTGCCTAGAAAATGTCTACTTCCACCTCCAATACCTGTTGAGATTATGCAAATTATTATCATCCTCTACAGAAATAGATTGAAAGATAAAAACAAGCAACGGAAGTTGTGACAGGGCAAAATTTCTTTGTCTGATACTTCTGCAGAGAACATAATCTGGCATTCTGAGGTCCTGCTTGTTGTCCAGGCCTTCGTTCGTATCTTAAAAAAACCCTGTAGAGTTCACTTAATTCCCCGGAGAGTACTGCTGGACAGTGTTACTGGCAATGTTAGTGATGTTTGTGCTTGTACCCTACAATGATAACAGTCTTTGAAAGAAAGGTTTTCATATTTAGTCTTTTTTTGTTCGCTCCGCTGCCCAGGAGTTGATGTTTCTGGTTTCTTCGCAATGCTGACCGAGGCTCAACCCACACCCAAGAGGAGAACATAATTGGCGGTTAATGTAAGGGGACCCGGCCGAACACGTGAGTCAAGCAAGGCTAAAGATACACCATCACGGCTGGGATACAAATTTAATGTTTCAATAAACTCCACGGACCACTAAGAGCTAGTTTAAACTTTATGAATGGCAGACTTGCCGGGGGCCCTTGTGAGTGATTGGTGGAGAAATTACAGGGTCGTGAAAACAAACATGGACCCAAAAAGAGCCGGAAGTGTAAAAGTAACTGAAAAATGGCAAGGAGGTCACCAGTTTGAAACCCCTGAATGCCAGGAAAATGGGGGAATGGATGATAAAGAATTGGTTGGATGTCCTTCAACAACTCCGAAGGTGTGAATGCATGTAGCTGCACAAATGTGAAGCAGTGTGTTGCCATGCACGCTTTCCTGAGGTTCAACAAACCACTTGAATGCTAAAAATCTTACTTCAGAGTGTTCCATTGTCTAAACACTTGAAATTTACCATGTAATTAAGTTGATGAGTTGGAAATATTTGTCACACTCACTTCAGAAAGCGAGAAAGCTTATTGCCAGTCAACCAAGTCAAGTGCTGCTTTATCTCGACTGTGAGATTTTATTGTTTCTGTTTCCATAGTTCATTTACCGTAAGTCTATTTTCTGGAAAGGCCTGACTCAGCTGCTGGTTCAAAACAATGTTCTTAATCTTTCTTTAGTCGAGGAAACCAGAGTTTTGGAGTTGCAGCAGCCAAAAAGTAATTTAACTTGAACTCAGCCAGACAGTTTATGAGGCGCAAAACAGTAGTTGTACACAATGTACTACAAAAGGTAAAAAGGTCAGAACAACATATATAGATATTCTTTTCATTCTTGTTTTGTTTTCTAGCAAGGAAAAAATCTTTTCTTGTTATTCATGACATTATAACTTGACCCTTTTCTCTGGATCATCTTGCCTTGTTGCAAAACATCCAGTCAAACAGATGACACACTGCTAGAAGTATCTGTTTATTGTGGGATCATTTAAAGATATCAAAGTTAAACAAAACCACCTTAATGGATTTTTGGGTCTTAAGTGTAGATGGTAGAGTCCTGTATTTAAGGATAATGACTAATCTGCTACATCGAGCCTGCAAGAATTTCAGGTTTCACTGTCTGTATCAAGCAGTGTCAGCCATTTCACAACAAATGCCAAAAAAACCCAAAAACCTTTCAGTGTGTGTGAAGAAGTCTTTGTGAAAGACATGAGGATGAAAACATCAGCTCTCTTAATGCAGAGTAAACTGCATTAGAGCAGAGGTGGATTTACATTTGACTTGTCAGTTCATAATTACATTGACTTAAGCACATACTGCAGTAAGAATGCGTGGGGTGAATGTCCCTGAAATGCAGAGTGACAACCAAGAAACAATGTTTGTACACAATGTCACCTCACCTTCTCGAGCAGATAGTTAGCACTGCACCATAATGACTTGTGGAGAGAGAAGACAAGTGTTTTTTCTGTACACTATATTTGGTTCCAGCCATGTCTGTCTCTAAATAGGTGTTGGAGCTAAACTGTTAGTTTGTGCCCACAGAATTCACATATCTTAGCTCATAATGTTTGTATATAAAGACATGACCACAGGAAGTTAGCTGGAGTTTAACGTACAATACGTCTATAACAATGCCGGGGTGGAGTCTCGCTGCCTTGTGGTTCGGAGGTTTGTTTTGCTGGCTGATGGACAACGTGTGGGCTTATACTCTGGCCGGAGTCAGAAACAGTGGCCATTACTGAGTCTAAATGGGAAACATTCCACATTATATAATATACACAAACAATATTATCCTGTCTACCATCTATAAAAACATCCATTCATTAGCTAGACTCGCTTTTTTGGGGGGTTGCGGGAGGCTGGATCCGAGCGCAGCTGACAGTAAACGTAATAATGCATAAAGAGAGTCTTTTTTTAATGTTTTTTTAAAGTTTGAAATTGACTGTGGGAAGTTCAGTGGTTTCTTTCTCCAGCGAAAGACAAATCAGTGGAGTTTCAGCTCATTGTTTTACTGTCTGGTTTAATCTCACCGCTCCTAATAGTGTCATTTTCAGTTGCTGCATTCATCTTTTTTCAGCAATAAAGCTCCATGTTTTCCCGATCAAACTAAATGGTGATGATATGTCAATGTTATATTCACAGTTTGTTTCTGCTGCCCCCAAGTGGTCAAAAAATTGATTATTGCAGGTTTAAAGTCTTAAGTTTTCTTTAAAGTTTGAAACCTGTATTGTTTACATCCCTGTTTCGTTGCTAGTAGTCCTAGCATTATATGTGGGCATTTATACATTGCTTACTTTTCCATTTTAGGTTTTATGTCTGTCACAGTTAACTGCACCTCAACTAGAAGATCTCTTGTGAATGAGGTGGAAAAAAAAGACTTATCAAAACCATCCGTTAAACACATGCACTATTAATTAAACTAAGTACTAATTAAAGTACTAATTATAGTACATGGCAAAAGCATATTTATGCTGTTGGTTTTTCAATTGAATTCAGATGTGAATAAATGAGAATGTAACAAATTCTGCATGTGTTTTGCCAAAAATCTACAAAGTATTGTATCTGAAACTAAGGTAATCACGACAATCATTCAGAAAAGTGGCTCGCTGCAGATGGTTTGGAGTTTGTTGTTGGTAATCCACAGACACAAAAGATCCCAGAATAAATTGGCACGAGAAACGCACAAAGTGAAGTGAATTCAAGGTTTCTATGTTGATTGACTGGCTTCTTGTTGCGTTTGTTTAAGGGGTTTTAGGGGACCATAGTATTTACATGGTATGCAAATACCAGGTCCACAATCCAGGTGATTGTGGACCTGGAGAGCTGTCTGACACAGCGTGTGTCCTGGGCATTTCTTGTCTTCAGTGTATCTTTTGAACACCCACCATAAAGGAAACCATAGAGCATTAAACATGTCTAACCACAGGTCATCTGAGACTGTCCCTGACATTTAGACAAAACAAATCTGAAGTTAAAGTGTAAAAAAGTGGGCATAGGCTAAATTTGGCTGTGTCGTGTTTAGTGGACATTTACTCAGAAATGTAACAGAATCACAGTGAATGAACTTTTGTATAAGCAGTTCTGCAGGATGTGGTGAAATTACAACACATTTAAACCTTTTTCATGATTGGGCACATCTTCAAAGGACCTATTGGACCTGCGTTTATATGAAATGAGCTGTTAAACCTCGTCTTATTTTAGCAGCTAACTCTTTGTAACATTTGTATTCCCCTAGCTTCTAACATGCACGTGTTAATAAGGGCTGAGGCGTCTAATGGGCTGAATCCTGGCTGGGTTTTGTTAAATGATGTGTGCGACTCAACTGCATTACATAGATGAAACAATGGAAATGTAATTTATGAAAGAAAATCATGAGTATCATCTGGGATGAATTATGTTTTTTTAAACAACTTCATAAATATGTCAGCGTGGCGTGTTTCTTCCTGTGTGTAAAGTGCACGAGTCACATTCTTCTTAGAGTTGATCAACATTAAATGACAAAAAAAGAAATGCTTCCAGGTGGTCTGTGACCAATGTTGCAAAGCAGAACAAAGAGTTTGTTATTTTGATGAGCCAACAGTTTCTCTGCAGAGAGCCTGTTTTACCAACCTGTCCCGAGCAGAGCCCAGTGGTCTAAAACACAGAAAGAGTGAGAGTCATTGTGCACACTGCAGCTGTCTTAAGTGACCACGACTTTGGACCTTTTAACCAGTATGCTCCACATGTAAAACCATTCCTTCCTTTTAACATAATGACTATAATGTCACTTCCCAGAGCTCTCTCCCTAAATTGCAGCGTGTATAGGTTTAACTGCAATGACAGCTTGCTGGAAGATATTTCTAGGACAAGCCTGATGACTATTTTGGGTCTCTGACCTTCTTTCCCAACAAAGAGCTTCTGTTAATCTCTTCTATAATTCCTGTACCGAATCCCTTTTTTTCCTGGATAATGCAGCTACTGTAAATACCATTTTCCAAGGGTACGGGATTTGCATTTGAGGCACATCTAAAAACCTGTAAGTATATGTCTCTCTCTCTCTGCTGACAGAGTTGGAGGTGGACAGTCGCGTCTGGATGGCACAAGGTGAACTCTTCTGTCCAATGGTACATATAAGACTTTGAAGAGTTTCCAATTGGTGTTTTTTCTCAGCTATTTACAGTTCTGTATTTCAAACAAAATCTCCAAATGTGGAAGTTTGAGGTCCTGTGGTAAAAGACGAGAGCATTACAGTCCTAATACTGGTGGACTTTTTCTGCTGCTGTGTTTACATTGGTCTAGTCACATTCTGGTCAGATTGCAACAGTTCGTGGTTGAATAAAACTGTGGTGGTAGCCGCTGCTTGAATCCCATTTTATGCCAGACAGACAGGTGGACTCAGACTGTGTCTGGAAACTGTAGTAGCGTTTAAGTGGTAGCAGCTTTCTTAAGTGGTGACTACTAAAGGGGCAGAAAATTTGATCAAACATGTTTTCCAAGATGGAAACAGGCCTCACTCACAGACTGTGCTGCTGTGTGCATCTCATTTGGTCAGCCAACCCAACCATTTCCAGGAGGCTGTTTCCACTTTGGTTGCCGGAGTTCATTTGTATTTTTTCATCCAAAGCCATCTGTTTCTATTTAAACTAATGATTTGTTTTATCATACAGAGATGCATCAGTTCCATTTTCTTCTTAAAGCTAATATGTCGAGGTTCTACTGTGTGACATCTTTGTTTTTAATAAAATGGGCTAAAATTGGCTACATGATGCTTTAAGCTCATTCATCTCAGTGTCTTGCTCGAAAAATGGGGGTAGGAGTACATTGCTTCAAGGTGCTAAAGCTTTTTAAAACTGTATACTAGTGGCTTTAAATCTGTATTCATTTATTAATCGCCCCCATTTTTGGCATTTTGGGAACGTGCAAAAAGCTGAAAAAAACCCACCTGTAATTGATACGATAAATGTCTTCGCAAATGTCTTAGCAGTTGCCTTTTTACACACCCACCAGATACAGATCTTGTCACATTAGCATTGATGTAGAGTTAAGTTCCCTGATGATGACGAATGGAATAGTCACTCTCCTATTCGCTCCACCAACTCTGAGTGAAATATCTGACTCTTAAGCTGCTCCAATATATGAGATGAGATGAGCTATGATAACAAAAAAAACGAGCTTGAAGAAGGTAAAAAGCAATGTAGAGCTGAGTGAAACTGCAGAGCGAGGTGAGGAGGTTGTTGTGAGACGAAGAAATCACAGAGAATAAAACACACTTTTACATGACCCCAAAACTCACTGAACTTGCAGCTAGTTCAAACAGACCAATGGTAATTGTTTTCTTTGAATGGGAACATAGAGGTCTGATTGATAGAACATTCGAAATGCCACAGATGGTACCCAAATGACAAATTTGAAGATTCCACCTTAACCAGTCTCTACTAAAACCTCTCAAACTTTTCTTGGAGATTTTAACTTTTGAGTTGCAACAATTATTGTTAAGACTGGCAGTGCCTCCCAGTGAATGTCACACAATATTTTTTGGTTTCAATAAAGGCCGAAGGTCACATAGCAAGTATTCCTAAAAGGGGGAGGAATCTTCCTAAAACTACAATATACACATGAGGGTTTTTCTTTCAACTGATGCTGATTTAATCAAAAATATTAAGCGGAGCAAGGCATTTTTGTTGACCCAAACTTTGAGGTCATGGTTAATATGGGATTTCACTCATGCAAAATGTTTTTAGTCAGGTATTATGTTGCATTTCTAATGACAGAGCGTTCTCCTCTGTTGCTTTGTTAAGTCAGTGTAAATTGCATACCTTTACTAACAGATGCAAAATCAGAGATTTCAAACATAAATGAGTTTCATGTTTGCACTCTCCTTTCAAAGCTCGTCACTTTCACTTTATACACAGTGAGGAGCCCCTCTGTTGATTGCAGAGTTTGATCCAATCTATCCCGCACAGACGAAGTGGTTAGCTTCATTGAAATTAAGCTAATTATACTCCATGCCTGTACACACGCTACTGTAAGCTATACTTTCACCCGCTATTATCTCTCTAAAGTTTTGTGACTGTGAAACACCCTCTCCAAATTAAAGGTCGGAAACGTGCCAAAACCTGACATTATAAGTTGGGGAGCTGTTATTGGGAGTAACAAGCCCAGTCCTAAAACCCACTCTCTCCAGTCTTTCCAGTTTGACATCAACTGAGAGCTTATAAGCTCCAGCTTGTGGAAATCAGACTTCTTCTCCAGTCTGTACAGAGAGCCAGAGAGCTGAGCTCCTCCAGACAATTTAAGCTTTCTGCTCTGTGATGAAATGCAATAAACTGTTAATGTCAGCAATCACCCGAGGATAAGAAAGAAAAAAAAAAAAACAGTGCAGTTTGTGCAATCACATATAGGTGCACAGACACACCTTGTCTAACACGTTTCCAAAACAGACAGCTGGAAGGTATTTTCAGCCTTTTCAAACCACAAAGTGTTTCTTTTTTTATTCATGATTTTCATGAAATAAATTAATTTATATTTTTCTCTATAAACAGGCTGTAGTTATATGTGCAAGTGCCCAGTATATGATATCCATGCACACACTTGAAGTTAGGTGATTTACAGTGCATTCAGAAGGTATTAAGATGCATTGATGTGCTTTTTTGCAAACTCAAGCATACTTTCATCAATATTTCACTGAGGAAACTTTCTCCCATCTCCAAACAAAATCTGTGAGCTCAGCCATCAGGTTCTTGGTCACCGACTGCTCTGTTTGACTGGGTGTCTAAGAGGAGTTGTTCTAAACTCCTTCCATTAAGAATTATGGAGGGCTTGTGTTCTTGGGAACCTTAAATGTGACTTTCCCCAAATCTATGCCACCACACAACCCTGTCTCTGAGCTCTGCAGACAGCTCCTTCAACCTCATGGCTTGGTTTTTGCACAGATATTGTTTGTCATCTGTGAGACCTTATATAGACAGGTGTGTACCTTTTCAAATAATGTCCAATCAGTCTAAATTAATGACAGGTGCACTCCAATCAAGGCATAGAAACGTCTCAAGGATAATCAAGAGAAATGGGAGGCACCTGAGTTAGATTTCAAGTGTCACAGCAAAGGATCTGAATACTTTCATTTCTTTTCTCTTTTTAATACATTTATAAAAATCTGGTTTTCCCAAGTTTTTATAGGTTTAACAAACATGCTTATTCTGGTTGACTCATACATAATAGTGGCTGTTGCCATGGTTTTGTTGCTTCATTAAGCAACATGTTAGGCATACGAAATGTTATGTTATAGAGCTTGGAGTTGGTTTGGTGTTTAGACAATGGAAAGCTAGAGAGCTTTATTTAGGACGCTGTGATTCACGGTGCTGTCACCACAATGATGACTGCTCTTTGATTTGCTGCTGTGTCTGGACCCACAGGGTTTGAACATATGCTGAAAGCTGGCTAAATGCATCATTTATCCATCATGGGTAGAGCTGGTGTCTCAGAGGTAGGCAAGACTAAACAACGTAAAAATGGGAAAAAAAAATACCAGTACAACATTGGAAAAAGTATTATTTGCAAAATACTTAATATGAAAAGTAAAAGTACTTGTTCTGCAGAAAAATATAACATGACTGATATATTGTTATATGACTGATGCTTAATTAATGATTGAATTTATGATTAATATTGATGCATCAATGTGTAAGTGGCATTTTACTGTTTAACTGGTTGAGGTACTTTATGTACAGTGAGGTAGTTTAGTCAATTGGTTCTCATTGCTGAACTCCCGTTGGACAGGATCAAAATTAATGCAGCAGAACCAGACATATCAGCATTTATTCCTCATCCCTTTTCCTTAACAAAACCTGTCCCCTACATTACCCACAATGCAACTCAACTGCAGAGTTTGCATAACACACCTGAATTCAGAGATTCAGGTGTGTCATGCTAGTATAGCAGTTCATTCAAGCAATTATCTCAAGCAGAGATGATGAAAGGTCTACAGGGGTCTGGTCACCATTTATTTCCTTTTCAAACTTGTAGTTTTCAGCTTCAACCGGTGCTGACTCAAGTGACATCACTTGAGGAAATTTATCAAACTATGCGCAGCTCACTCTTGAGCCATAAAAGGCTTGATACAACTTTTGTCACATATGCAGTAATGCTTCCCAAGACCTGAAAACATGGTAACTGGTACCAAGTTAACAGCTAAAATAAAAATTAAGGAAAATGTGACCATTTCATTTAAGAATAAACATTTGCTTTTCTTGAGTACTTCTTGGTCAGAGAACATCTTGTACTCTTTTGGAATTGTTTTTATAGATGCAAAATGATGCTCGGTAACTCTTGAAATACCCTCAAGTATGGGTATGTGTTGGTGAAACCACAAAGTGCAGAGATGTCGTGCAGCTTCACGTCAGCTGAGATTCATTCCATTCTTCTGCACTCCGTGGTAATTGGGGTTCATGAAAGTCTTAATGAAAGCCTTGAAATATCCTTCGTTCGATGCTTCCAGAGAGATTCGATCTGTACAAATAGAATTGTAATTCTATGCTAAAACACGATATACCTCTAATTTGTCTGAGCTCTGATTGGAGATTTGATTGCTATATATAAGTTTACGATAGCTCATGGGATTTTTTTCTGCTCTAAAGTACAGATTACTTGAGATTCCTGTTGCAGTAGCTTCGGTTCAAAGATTGAATGAGGCCTTTTTTGCAGCCTTTCGAGGTTAGTTGGGTTGGTGGATTTCATTCCTTTATTGTATAGGTTACAGTAAGTTCAGTCCTAGATAGCAGAGGGAGGGCGTTTTTGACTCCTGCGGCTGATATCAGGGGGTGCTGGGACATTTTTAACTCCCTGGCCTATCTGTTGTAGTCAAGGGTGTGTTCATCTGTGGTGAACATTGGTGCTAAATGTCTAATTATGCGTCATCCCACGTTCTGAACTTTCCCAGGGTAGAGTAACAGTAACGTAATGTGGCATATGCTCTGTAATCAGTGATGTCAAACATCACATGAGGCACAGTCTCCCAGATGAAGCTCAGGAACTATTGAGGACCTTGTAAAGAACTCACGCCCCTCCTGTTGTCAGATCTTTAATTATGTTTGTTTTACATGGGACAGATAATGAAGCCATTTTTATGCTGCTATATTGATCACCTGCAGATTGCTCAATAGCCCTCTTTAAATATAAGCAACAGGATGCTTCAAATTAAGATGTACATGAGCAAAAATCTAAATTAGGCCCGTTTGTAAGTAGGATTCATTGACTTATGTGTTTTCACTGTGTAGTGGTATGAAATTACTTCTTAAGGAAAGTTGATTTGATCTTTTTTGTTTCATATCATGTTGTGCAACTAAACTGTACATCATGTGGATAATGGAGTTTATTTGTATGAATGGGTGTGGAACAACGAAGCAAAACACTGCCAGATAGCCGTTTCCTCCCCAACGTCAAAATTGTCCAGAGATGAAAGGTGCTAGACCTGGAAATGAGACACAAGCTTCCAGATAAAAAAAACAAACAGGTGGACAACCACAACTAGACCCCTTGGGCTGAGCATCAACTCTCCACCTGAAATTCACCCATTAGAAAAGAGCAGCGTCAACACATAGGTCTGCCAAAAAGCCTCAAACTTTCCAAAAATGAACTCTCATTTTTCATCCAAAATGTAGTCATTAAGTCGCTCGCAGTACAGATGATTAAGTTAATTCTACTAAATTTGTTTAAGAATATATCTATTTATGGTTGACTTCAGGCTGGAGAAAGAAGTGTTTCCATATACATGTGTGTGCATGTGATATTTATGTGAGATTTCTGGCAAGTTCCTCGCAAGAATAGAAGCTTTTGGAATCACCAAACGGACCTAACAATTTCGCATAGCGAATAAAGGCATCAACCATTCACGTTGTGTGGAACGGGTTGAGTTGCGCCTGTATTTATGAAACAACACAGTGGAGGCTTGGTAGTTCAAAACAAGATGGCCATCTTTAATACTCCTTTCAACCTTGACAAAGGAAGAGCATACCAGATCCACTCCTGCCGTTCTTACCTTTCACAATAAAAGCCCTAGGCATAAAATATTCTCAGGCGAGTATTTAGTATTTTCGTGATGTTTTTATTGTCACGCCCCTAGGTGATTAAGGCTGTGTTAAAAATATGAATACTTTTCTGACCACCCCTTTCCCTTGACAATTTTGGTCCCTAATCACTTTAACCATATTTGTAATATTATAATTTACCTTTTAGGGAAACTAATTATCTGGAAATTATATTTTTTGCAGTAAGGATAATTATTCTGAAAGTGGCAGATGTTTACAAATACAAATATATCATATCTTCTTCAAAAAGCTCAGTCAAGAGAACTGTTTTGAGCACTGAAGGAGACAGTGAACAATATCAGCCCTGCAGACATGGTGACATGTCTCTCTATACCATATGATGTATATAACCCAGGCCTCCGTGCAGCAGGGCAGAGTGGGTGTCTCTGTGGTTACGGTCTCTGCCCTCTGTGTCTCCAGTGGGCCAATTCTCCCAGTGGCATTCTGCCAAACCCCAAGGTAGCAAGCCATGAAAATGAGAGCGTTGCCTTAGGAGTTAAAAAAAGATATGTTTTGATCATCCTCTTCAGCTATTTATTCCCATACTTGTTCTGCTATCTATAGAATTAGTTTTGCGGGGGAAAGTTGAAATTAAAGTTCAATCATTTAGGTTTTCTGCTACCTTACCATTATTGCTACCAAAAGGGTCGCAAATTAAGATTCTCCTTGTGTCTCTGCAACCACTAAGAGACTGAAAAATGCGTCATAAGGGATATGATACCGTAATTTGTGGCTTTGACCATAAATATGATGATACACAGAGAAGCATTGTGTATTCATTTTTCCCGTAGGCTTTATTTAGTTCGATACCTGATGCAATTTCCATAATCCTGAGACAGTATTTCCTTCATAGTCTTTTTTAGACTTGGTGCCAACACGTGGAATATATATCTTCATGTATTTTTATGATGTTAAACAAATAATGAACTTAAAGGTATTGAATATTAAACCAGCACGTTTTAACCATTGTATGTTGTTGACATTCCCTTTTAGGGTCCCACAGACCTGTCTTCTATTGCAAATCAAACATTGGTTCTTTTGAATATCTTTCTCTTTTTTTCTTATCTTATTAAAACCTAATGTGAAGAAAAGTAGAGAAGTAAGACTTTCCCTGCTTTGTCACATAGTCACCCTGCACATTTGATGAAGGTGATAAAATACGCAAACATAAAACACAATTATTACAATTCAGGAGGCTAAAGTTGCATTAAAAATACTGTGAGAACCATGCAGTCGCAGGTATAGAGATATGTATTTAACAAAGTTATACAGCTGGAGCCCAAACAGAAGTAATGCATAATTTTCTGAGTTAAAAATCATGTTCATTAGCAATTTTCATTAAATTAGGAATAGCCATGAACTACAAAACCGATAAAACAATGTTAAATATGATTTTCTTTCAAGTTTTTGGGGTCTCCAGGACCCCACACAGAGCATAAGGATGAACCATTTTCTATAGCATAGGCAAAAAGTTTCCTATGCAGCTCATCATTACTTTCTTGGTCCATATAAAACAAAACTATGTTAGCATGTAAACAATTATCCTACAGTCCAGACAGTCGACATTTTGTCTTAAATTTAGAAAAGCACAAGAAGAAAATGTTCTTGTTTTCCCTCTGTGGTGGCATGGGTATTTATAATAGGAGACCAATGTCTGGATAACCCACCATACTTTGTTTCATAACTGTTCTTTAGTGCATCCAATCCATTTCCTCTCATGTGTAAAATATCCATCTAGCCGGAACCCCAGAGCACCCTGCAGTGACCTAGAGCACCCTGCAGTGACCCAGAGTACCCTACAGTGACCCAGAGCCCCCGCCTATTCATGCACTGAACTCCAGATTACAAGAGTGTTACATTCACATGAACATGAGCTACATGTATGAAGTTCTTATACATTGAGAGGGGGATCCAAGTGCATCAAGTAAGAAAAGTAGATCATATATATAGAATTTAAATGCACCAAATTGGTTTCTTAATTTAGGTAGAAGAAGGTGTGTTTGTACTTGTGTCTGTATATTTTTACCTTTTGGTTGCTTATGGTTGTTGGTCAACATCAAAGATGAGAAAAACATGTTTGAGGCACAGCATAACCGCAAATGTACCAAACAACATTAATGCTCCATGAGGATGTCCGTGAGAGGAAAGGAGAGGACATAATCCTGGCCTCGGGTCCACCCAGTGGTCACTGGTCATCAGGCACAGCCCAAAGATCAGCCAATTACAGAGCAGCAGCCCTTATAGTCAGTCCATATAAACCGTGAGGCTCCTCACATCTCAAGTCACAAAGAAGTTGATGCTTTGTGTTTTTCTCTGCACTGATACATTTCAGCTGTTTATCCAGGAGTGCTTACAATGACTTAACGCTAGATCAAAATAAAATGCATAGATTATCAAAATTACAAGGAGAAGATATGGAAGAGTGGACGTGGTAATTTTTCACGCAACCACATAAAAGCGAAAGGCTAGGAATGTGGTTTTCTTGGGTTTTCTGGGATATGAGTCCGTTTATTTATATGAGTCAGAGGTTAAATATATACACTCCAAATGAAAAATCCTAGTTACACTCACAAAGGGCTGCAAGCTATAACACCCACACTATGAAAGATTAAATGTGAACAACTGTCAGTGGGAACAATGAAAAAGTCCAACAAAAACCTCATGAGAATAAAAAAACTGAAAAAATCTTAGCAAGGACATCACAAAGAGATAATCTCCTCCAACATGCTCATAATTCACTTTTTATCTACACTGCAATTAGTCACTCACCTCAGGCCAAAAACACTAAACACTTGCAAGCAGTCCAGTCAAATGCACAACTGTTACTGTTTCCAGCTCCTTAAGGCACCTCCTTAACTCTTGTCCCAACATGCAGGATCAGGATAAAAAGTTATAGTTGGCCTTAATGACTGAATTACAAAAAAATAGTCAAATACATCTTTAATGTCATCTGAGCTATGTTCACCTCTGTGGTGTAGTTACAAAAATATACGGTGGAAGATGTTCAATATGCATGTGATACTGTTTTAAAAACATGGGTTCTACAACTTTCAGAATCCAAAAATCAACTGTGTATTTTATTAACTACTTCTTATTACTAAGTATTTTAATATCAAGTTGCACAAAACTAGAAATTCCACACTTTTTAAAGCACATAAACACACAACTTGCAACACACAGGGTCCACTATTAACTGGGAAAGGAAGAAGTCAACCATTTTACAGTCACATTGACATACACCAATGTTCTTAGCAAAATATGTCACTGATTTTTCACCAAAATCGGCAGTTTTTAGTAGCTTAAAGTTCTACAGTAATGCTTAGAACTGACTGGAAGTCACAGAGAACTCCAGGGAGGAGTCTGTCAGCAGCCATCTTAGTCAAGTTTGACTGACTTTTACTGGTTGGAAGTCTGGCTTTATATAAGTCTATTCAACTTGCTTAGACAAATATCTCATATCTCACCGTAGCCCCTGCCATTATCGGAACTCTTCAGTTGTATATGAATACTGATCATTATTCATTGTGTTTGTTATTATTTCAATGTTTTCGGGACTTTTTTTTTTAAACATAGCCAAAACAAGGAGACCATGCTGTATTTGATTGTATTTTCATAAAATGTTCAGTCCCGGTTGTAGAAACAAATAAGATAGTATATTAAATAGCATCATTACCCCTGGGATCTTGGCTGTAGGCGAGGACAAAAATCTTATTTCTTTCCTTTATTGCATCTCCATTTATTGTGGAGTGTTAATATAAATAGGTTGACTTACAATGGATTCATATTAATTATCATCTTACCTTTTTAAAGGAGACCATAAATGTGCATATGAGTGTTTTTTATGGAAAGGGCTTAAGAGGTTAATGATATAGTATTTTCATACTGTGTGGACTGTGTGGACATACTGGAGTTTGTGTGTTATTATTTGCCTACATGCCTGTTATGTTACCTAAATGATATAGGGCTGACGTTGCTAAAAAATTATTCGGATTTCATGTTCCATACACTGCAAAGACAACCTGTTTGCTTTTCATTTTTAAACCTGTAATTGTGTTTTTTTTGGGGGGTCATAAATTAATGCGCAAGCTGAATAAAAAAAGTCTCTCATGTGTAACCTCTCAGTTGTTGACTTTCTATTTACAGCTTTACACAGACAAATATACACAGTCAGGGGAAACCATGAACCATATACAGCCATGCAAGATGGGGAAATTCCTTTTGGTCATCAGATTGACCACAGGTGGTTTCCATGTCAAACACCACTGTCTGATCAGTGAATATATGCCCCTGAGTGTCCTCCGCTTTATAGCTATTGCTGTCTACAATGTCTCTAGGAAATAGCTCAGACATGCCGCCCTGAAAAAGTGCCCTGCTTGCTCTTTTGCATCTTGAAACCAGTTATTTACACAAAGTATTTTCTTTTTCTTTTTAGTCTTAGGTCCATGAATTGCATCCTTGTACAGTTTGTCTAGATGAACCAGTGTAAAAATGATCGGGTAGGATGCAGATACTTATCTGGCTAGGAATTCATCCTCAAGAGTGCAGAGATGCACATATTTGCATAAACATACAGTAATTTGCTTTATCGGTTGGTGTCTTTACGATGAGGAAAAAACAGGACAGCTTGTGTGCATCAGCTCGCCAGTGAGGTTACAGGCAAACTGTGGCTCTGCAAGCTCTCTCTGACAAACCTTACACTTCTGCCCCTTATTCAGTCTGAACTTTGTTTTTGAGGCCTGCATCTGCAGAGGAGAGAGGGCAAAAACAGCGAGGTGAAGAATACGAAGGAAACAAGAATACACACAATGTTCATGGACATTATGTCATTAAACTCACCCAAATGACCTTGTGCCGCATGAGCTCTGCCTGTAACATAGCCTTTTCCAGCTCCGTCATTCGCCTCTGGTGGAATGTTTCTCTAAGGGATCCAACTAAGAACTGGGAGACCAGTTGAACAGACCAGGAATCAGGCAGGAGCTGGATGACCTTCTCTGCTGCAAGGACCCGAGGGTTGTTGTTGAGCAGATCCACGGCAGCGCTGCTGTGCTCCTCGGAGCTCAGGTAGATTTGGAGCAGGGTGAGCAGCAGCGTCTGCCTGAACTGTGTGTCCCGGCCCTGGGCAGCCCTGCCGCAGTAGGCCTCTGCAGCTTGGAGGTTTCCCTCCTGGTGAACAAGCACCTGCAGTGCCTGAAAGTGTCCACCGGTCCTACCGAGGAGAATGGCTTTCTCTATATGCAAGGTTGCTGACTCGACTCTCTCTGCAATGAGAATAATGCAATATAATTTAGTCACAATACAGTAATTATATATTTTATCAAAAGGCACCCACACACCATATACAGTGGAGACGTCATAAAATCTGGATTCCCATAGCAGCTGCTGCAACTTCCCTCTGGTCTTCCTCAAATCTGATTCCTCTTCCTCTCGCAGCGACTGAGTAACATATGCCAAGGCCAGACGGTTGTGATGTCTCTCCTCCTGGGGGCAGATTACACCAATCATGTCTTGGTGCATTCAATAAAGGAGCCGGGGATATTAGATTAGGTAGCTGCTGCTGTGCCTACCTCACTGTTCAAATCATGGATTAAGAACTCAAGATGCAAACGCAACGCCAGTGGGTACTTCTCCATGAGAGCAAGGACATTTTGTGTCTCAAATCGATCATCTGGTGGACGCTTGTTGAAAATCTGCACCCCTATCTTTTTTAAATAAAGAAAAACTGTTACTGGACATTTCATTACCAATCATTTTCTTATAATCAAAGCAATGTAGGTGTCATTTTGCTGCGTGTTTATATCCACAACACATAGTTTGATTGTTCAACTCTTCCCTCTGCAGTTGAGAGCATGAAGAAGGGAAAAAGGCACCTCCTGGTTTCTTTGAAGAGTCCAGTCTGCAAATTTCCACACAGCATCTCTGTCTTGCAGTTGACTGAGGGTCCACACTATATGTCCATATACATCTGAGCAAGATGGGTCTTTGTGGAGGCCATCTGCAATTTTTACCCAAGTCTGGAATAATATAAAAGGCAAAAAATGACTTTTGCACATCACGTTTCGATATAAATATTTTGAGTTTTTTGGGAATTGATACCTTAATTGCATCAATGTGATTTCCTTGGCTTTGATAGAGGGAACCTAATGCAAAATATCTGTAAATAAAGAGAGATCACACAGGAAATGGTCCATCAAAAATTGAGCAAATTAGACAAAATATCTCATATATTGAATTGGTGCCTTTCCTTTCAAGAATAATCTGGCATTTAAACAAACCATATTTGTGACTACACATCACCTACTCAGCAAATAATAATTCATTTAAACCTGTTGTGTTGCTCCAAAACAGGAAGACAGTGGTCCAGCCTGCACACATTGGGAGATACCACAAGCTGCTGCAGATTTTCAGTGTCTCCCAGTTCTACGTACAGCCTCAGGAGGGCGTAGTCCACCTCCTTACTGCACTTCAAGCCTTGCTCCGTCCCCCTTACTGCTCTGAGGAAATCTCCCAGGAAGGCCAGGTAATGATGAAATGTGTTCCTGTCGTCTTGGCAAAGCACCTGGAGATCCCTGCCCTTGTTCAGTTGATCAAGCTGGGATTGAAATTCGTTGCTGAGACACGACTGGTAGTCAGGGTAGAGGCGGATGATTTCTCTGGGGTCCAGCTCACCCGAACTATTTAAGTGGGTAATGAGCATTGATTTGTGTTAGACTTACTGTAGAATTCAGCAGAAAATACCCACTATTCACAAAATGTCCCTATTAGTGTACAGCGTGCTGCGATTTAGCCTTGAATTTAGGGTGTCGTGAAAGGGGTTTTACTCTCACATGAATAGCTCCCTGGCCTCAGAAAAACCCTCCTGGTAAAAATGAACAAATCCAGCGAGGCAAGTGATGGCCTTCTGCAGCTCCTGCCAGTAAAGAAAAAAAATCTTAAAACCAGGCACGCAATGGGTGAACATATTTAAAAGCACCAATATGTGAGCCTAAATCATTGAGGCAGAAGACTGTGACTATCCTTAAATCTCAAGGGCAACATGTTACTTTAATATTAGATATACACAAAACCAGACAAATTTTAAGGAGTAACTCATCGTGTAAGTTCTAACACCATCACCTCTAACCTGTAACCTGAGATGTAGCACAGATTACACTAAATCTCAGACACCATCTGCTGTCCTCAGTTGCATTCATCTAACTGGAATACACCTACAAGCTTGCAACAATGTAGTCCATCTACGTCTCGACAGCCTGCTTCAATCTGTTCTACAGTGATGAAATATTAAATTCAAACACTCTGATGCAATGCCAGATGGGGTTGTACTGCATGCATATTATCTACACATATGAATCTATAAAACGTTAAAATTATTGCAGCACTGAATGTTGCCTTACAAAGGAAGACAATACAGGAAAAGAGAAGTTGAGAAAAAGGGTTTTAAGTTTAAAGGCTTCTGAGCTAAAGTGTGTGACAGCTATGTACATTGTAAAACCTGCATTTAATGATTTTTTTTAGGATGAATATTCCCCAAAAAGAAAAAATGTATTTGTCAACCTGTACTCTGTGTTTGGACAATATAAAAGGAATCCAAGCTTGGCTAGTTAGCTTGTAGCAAGACTAGTTTGTCTATGCTACTTTTTATGATTTATAGCTGCTACCTTATTAATATGGCGCAACACTGAAATTTTCATCCAGACTGAAATATCTCAATAACTATTGGATGGACTACCATTATAGTTGGTGCAGACATTCATCTTCCCCAGAGGATAAATCCATCTGACTTTTGTAATTCTCTGACTCTTTCTCTTGCGCCACCAGCAGGTCAGATTTTTCACTTATCCTTTGAAATAATTTTACATCTAAGACATGGATTGGACCAAACCTTACAACAGACAGACTATCATGGTTGCCAGCACAGTTATGCTAGTGTCTTTGGTTGTCCCGTAACAAATCCCGTCAAGATTTGTGTTCAAATGTTTCAACAACTATTAAATGGGGTGCAATGAAATCTCACTGATCACTGACTTTTCATCCAGCGCAATCACCAGGTCAAAACATTGAATGTCTCTATAAACTGTTAAAGTAACATTCCCATCAGCCTCAGTGGCACTTTTTGTTTAGTGCTAATTAGCCAATGTTAGCAGGCTAAAACTAAACTAAGATGGATGAACATGGTAAACATGTGCCTGTTTTAGCATCAGCATGTTAGCATTGTCATTTTGAGCATATTAGCCTCATGGACTGTAAATAAGAAGTGGACATAATCACAGTGATGCCACTGACTATTCAGGCATTTTTGCTATAGCAATCTTGGTTTTTGGTTGACACCATCTTCTTTTTTGCTACCAAAAGTGCCAAGAGAGGGTGGAGGTAGTACAATCAAATGCTGAATTTTTAGGCAACCAAAATGAAGCCATGGTAAGAACCTGTCAGGAGTCGCCCCCTGGTGGCCATTAGAAAGAATACAAGTTTAAAGCACTTCCGCATTGGCTTAATTTTTCAGAGCTGGAGGTAGCCGCCTGGTTAGCATGCTAAGATTTGCATCTCTCAAAGCACTCAAAGTATTTTTCAGATTTTTCAGATTTCTGTGGCATAGTAATTTCATATGGTAAAACAGCTGTTAAAAAAGGCAGATTCTGGTTTTACCTCAATTGACAAAATAGACAGATAAAGCATCTTTTCACAATTAAGGTAAAGGAGAAATACTATACATTTTTCTTTGTCATTTAGCTATCCTCAGGAATTGTTTTGTAACCCTTGAGAAGAAGAATGTTAAACCTAAAAATAAGCATGTGTAAGTGTCGACAAATTAAATTTCACCTTGTATGAGTCAAGTGGACGATGGCCTTGAACTCCATCCAACAGCAATAAGGCCTCCTCAAACCTCTCATGCCTTACAAGTGCCTCGATCTGCTCTTTGAGTGGCACCAGACGCAGGCTGAAAATGTCTCTCTCTGTGAACACTAACACACCATCTGAGGGGAGATTTGTTTTGGGTTTTCAGAAACACTGTTTCAGCGAGTAAGAACAGTAGGTGTAAGAATGATTGACTGAATCAGTGCAAACTGAGACAGACACAGCAACATCTTTAAAAACAAAACCACAATTTGACAGCCGTTTGGTCTGAAATCTGGCGGGATTAGGTGACGAATTGATGTTGACTGGTTTACCTGATGTGGAGAGCAGACCCTTCGCTCCGCTGAGACTCACACTCTGTTTGCACTGCTGATCTACCATGCTGTAGACAGACAGCACTTGGGGCTGCAGGGTTAGGATGTAAGGGAAACATACTCCGGCTGCCAGCACCTCCTGAGGCCACTGCAGGGGAGGGCGCTGGCATATCCCTGTCTTCATCACAAACATGCCTGAGGGATGAGGACGGAGTAATGATATCTTGGCAAAACAAATATCCTCTGGCAACATGGGTATATGGGGGAGTGGTATGAGATGATTAACTGTATAGCTGCTTTTGAAAGGAAGCATACAATGTATCAGGACGATGTCTGTGCTTGACAGTCTGTAAAACAAGTTTTACCATTTAGACAGCTCTTACCCAAAGATTCAGGCCCGTTCAGGAGAAATTCCCCTCGTCCCATTGAGGTTACAATGACACGTTGTCTGCTGTGATTGTGAGGAAAAAGCTCATCACTGCTCCCAGTCTGAATATCACAGAGGAGATACCTGTCGCTGGTACCTACACACACACAGGCACCATCCACTGCCAAGGCCACAGGGTCCTGGAGCAGAGGGATTTCTTTTACAACGTCCCACCTGTCCACTCCCACCATGTGGATCCGGATCACCTTCCTGCGGCTGGATGAAGTCACCATCTCCACACATTCTGCCTGGGCTGAGAGCAATGAGTCGCACACCTCGAACAAATACACATGCTGGATCTTCTTGAGGGCGGGAACAGGCTCTAAGGAGAACATGTTGAGGGCAGTAACGCTCCGGTCCCACAGGACCAGCAGATGGTTGAAAAGTGGGACTACCCTCAGTTGGGCTACTTGGTTGCTTGAGCCTAGTTTTCTCACCCTACACTCTCTGATTTTGCTCTGGCCTGGAATCAGGTCTCTATCTGTGCCACTGGGAAGCATGAGATGCAGGACTGTTGCCTCTTTGGTCCCTATATACACATTTCGGTCATAGCACTCAATGCACTGGATGCTGGATTTGTCCTTTTCTTTTGAGGCTGATTGCTTTTCATAGACGTGTGTGTGTGTAAATGCTCTAAAAGCCATTGCAGATATGTAAGGTAAAAATACAAATTGTATCTGCTTAAATTAAAGCTACAGATCTTCTGTGAAATTTGACAAATGAGACGTCCCTACCTCTCTGCAGTTCTACTTTCCTCTCCGATTTCTTCACAAGTTTGTGAAGTAGTTTCACCTCCCCATGTGACTATATCCTGTCAGGAAATCTATGTCAGCATTTTTGCACCACTCATCGTAGCATGTGAGGACACTTACACAACTCATCCAGTGGCCTCACCAAGAAAAACAACTTTAACAAGTGTCATAAGTATGAAGGAAGTAAAGTAAGGACAGATATTTTGAGATGCTCACATTTACAGTCGCTTGTATTCTACTTTGGTTAGATAATGGACAAGTAGAAGAGCAAGTTATCTGCTGATCAAGGCATATATGGTCACGCTCAGTTTGTTTACAACGTGAGTTGGGTGTGACAAGGTCAAGAGGCAACAGAAGTTGATTTTACAGCAATGATTGTCTAAATGGTGATGGTCATAAAAAGATGTGGATTTCAAACCCACCATCACAGCTATATTTGTTACGCTGAACTTTGTGTCTGCCCTAAACTGAAAGTAGACTCTCCACTTCTTGGAGCAGAATAAGACATATTATGATGAGCAACAGCTAGCCTAGAATGATTTCCATTTTAGCACGATATATAAAGATCTTTATTTGAACAACCTTCAAGTATTTCATATGAGAGAAGCATAACTCATGCATGCATTAACAATTATTATTGTTATATTGATTAATCCAGTCATCATTTTGTCCATAATGTCAGAAAACAGTGAAAAAAGTGACATCTCCAAAATGTTTTTTGTTGTTATCTGTCTAACAGACAGTTTACTGTCATATAAGAGAAAATAAAGTGTAAAATCCTAACTCTGATGTTAATCCATTAATTGATAATATTATAGTGATAAAATAATAATAATAATAATAATAATAATAATAATAATAATAATAATAAATTACCACATAATTTTATCCTTGTCAAAAATGTGTGAGGAACAAAGGCGTCCTAACTTTAAAGATTCATGCTTATCTTTATGAAAACATCACGGTTTTTTGTGTGTGGGCATTGTGAGAGAGCTAATGGTCATTTACAACACCAAAATAAGCATTTGACATTCAGAGTTTGTTTATGTGCCAGGCATGCAAAGTACAAATTTCCATGGATACACAATATCTGTATCAGAACAGGAGCACTCTTTGTTATTGGGATAAACCTTTGATTCCTTCATGGAAAGTTCACTTCTCTCTGCCGCAGTCGGTGCACATGATGCTGTCGCGCTGGGTGAGGAAGCCGCGTCCAACCAGTGATACGGAGCACTGAATGCAGGTGAAACACTCGCTGTGCCACTGGCGTTCCTCAAAAGAGATGTACTTGGCCCCTGCCAGACCTGCACACAGCAAACAAAGATCCATGTATTTCCATAATAAGATAGGTTAATGCAAAATCTTCACCTTGTTAATCTGACAGGTCCAACACAAATGCCAATAAAGGCCTTGAATTAGAGCAGGAGAACTGCATGTCACAGAGTGAATGAAAACACAAGCACAGCAAGGGACTCACTGGTGATTGGCTTAGTGCAGCCCACACACTTCTTTGCATACAGGTTGCTGAAGCATTCAAGGCAGTAGGGGTAGTTTTCCTTTGAGGTGAAGCGCTGACCCGAAAGCTGCTTTCTGCAGCTGATGCATAGGAAGCACTCACGGTGCCAGGGCTTGTCTTGGTAGGTTACTCCACCTGTTGTGATGGCCTCGAGATAACACACGTCCAGTGAAAGTGAGAGTAAAAGAAAGAGAAACATTCCTCTTACTATGCGGCGTGAGTAATATTACTAGTATTATTAGTAACACCTGAGTCAGGGGGATTTACTGCATATAAAACACTTAGCTGTAACCCTACCTTCTTACAAGCACAGCACTGGTAGGCAAATTGCTTCTCGAAGCAAGGCACACAGAAGTAGCCGGCGTCTTTTGGGATGAAGGACTTGGTTCCCATTGGCTGCTGGCAGCGGTGGCAGAGGAAGCAGGTCTCATGCCAGCTGTTCCCCTTGTATTCCATTTTGCGGGATCCTGGCACAGGGGACGAGAGCAGCTTAGTCAGCATATGGTACCTCTATGATAGAAACACACTGCGGCCTAAAATAGTCCTGCTTTATATGTAGGGCGGAGACAAGGAAGAAATTGTGTCGCTGTATAGTGTTTTAAATGTTTATGTGTCTTTTCCTCACTTTTGCATTTTCACGCAAACCTTTAAGCCAACATGGATGAAAAATTCCTTAAAATGCTCACAACATTTTAAATTTCAACATCTACAACTTTATGACAGCTAAACAAAGATCCTATGATATGATTTCGATGAGATTGTTTTGTCAACTACTATTTCCAAGGTCAAGAATATATTTTCATTCTCAACTTTTGGAATTGTTTTCTTTTTTGTAAAACTTACAACTGTTATCATCACCTTTGCATGACACATTTTTTTTTTATAATTATTGGATTACTGATATGGATCATTTACCAACCCATATCCACTGAAATTACATCCCAAATTTAAATAAATTGCCCAATTGCTATATAAAGAAATCGAGAATAGCAACAATAACCAATTATGTCTGATCAGAGGTTTAACCAACCAATCAGCTCACAGTCTAGTCCTAAAGTCCACAATCATTAACTAGTCCTACTATAATTAAAGAAATAGTTTGCTATTTTTGGAAATATGAAAATTAATTAGGGTGCTTTAGAGGTGCTGATATGCAGATTTTGTTACCATTCAACAGAGCCAAGCTAGCTGTTTCCCCTTGTTTCCAGTCTTTGTGCTGAGCTAAGCTAACTGCTGCTGACTGTTGCCTTATCTTTACCGTACTAAGAGTTTTACTTATTTAATTAGGACAAACGGTAAGTAAAAAAATGAAGTTCAGGGACTTCTGGTGGAAGTCCAGAACAGATACTAAGCGGCTGGATTCTTGTGATAACACAAGATCACGAGATCACGAGATCACGAGATCACAAGATCACAAGATCATAAGATCATACAAGCATCCAGCAAAAATCCATCTTGTCAGGCTTCAATTAATGTCCGGCCATCCAATGACCGGACCAATAAGCATCCCCTGTGTTACACGATGGCACAGGGAGGCGACGATGGCAGCTCCAACAATTTACCTTAGCTGCAAAAGCATCAGTTGTATCAGAACAGGAGAGTATTTCTCCAGCACTAAATGCTTTTCTTGATGGAAAGGACGTTTTTGCAAGTTTCATTGACAGATGGCTCATCCAATCACTTGCCATGTATTTTTTTAAAGTACCCGACCTTTTCCAAATCATTTTCAATGACGGCCTCTCAGATGGTTCTGTTTAAACAAACCATCCGGTGCGTCAGGACAAAATTTACCTTGTCAAGAAAAGTCAGCCACTATTTTCAAGGATAAAAATTTACTTTCGATCTCAAAAATAGATCAATGCTTTTTTTCTCTCTTTATGTGATTATTACATTCAATGTGTGGAATGTAAATGTGGCAATGTATTGTGAAATAGATTTAAGGTGATGCCGATTCATCGCCATCATCATCCCAACCTATCATACCTGGCATGACGGTTTTGTTGCAGGTGGTGCACTTGGAGGAATAACCGTGGGCGTAGCATTCAGTGCAAAGTAACAAATCATCCTTGGCGGCAAAGGCCTTTTCCACCAAAGAGCGGCTGCACTTTGCACACTTGAAACACTCCTCGTGCCAGTGGCGATCTTTGTAAGACATGTCCTGTGGATATTTAACACAGCATTTATTGCACGTGTGAATTTTATGTAAAATATGACATCTATTTAGAATGTGCATGTGACTGATTGGTGTTTTTAAAAAGTCAAAATGGGAACAAAATACATCAAAATGTTTCTCATTTTTAGATCATGAAATAAATACATATAACTTGCCTTCTGTTTTTAAAAGTTCCTGACATAAAAGCAATTACTCTCAGGATAATATTGGTGCTTCCTTACCTTGCAGTTGCAGCCAATTGCTAAAGAGCAGCCCTCACAGCTGTTTGCGAACAGGTTCTCATAGCACTTAGTGCAGTACTGCTTGTCCTCTTTCATTATGTACTTCTTCCCCAGCAGGGACTCTTTGCAGTAATGGCAGTCAAATCGCTCGCTGGTGGACATTGTTGTTTGGTTTTCTTAACTGAAGGTCAAAGAGAGCAGAAGGAGGAAAATTGGACCATAAAGAAGAATAGGAAAGAGGAAAAGAGCTCTGTAATAGTCCAAGCAATTTCGTCCCCCTCTCGTCAAGCAAATCGTCAATTAAAGAGGCCAAGCAATCTTTCCCCCTCTTTTACAAAATAATCTGAAAAAAGCAGTGTTGTATTAAAGAAGTCTCTACCTCAGTTGATATGGGGTGAGGGTAAGGCTGGAGCTGGGGTCTGCAGAAAGCGAGCGGTACAGGCACAGGGATGAAAAGGGGTGAGGCAGGATTAGAGGTATCCACTGGGGGGGATCTTCTATAAATACTGGCCCTCTTATTAGCAGTAATCTCTGGGGAGAATGGACATGCTCTACTGCATCATTCTGCACCTTTTAAGGGTGCACAGATCGCTGAGCTTTTGAACTGATATAATCATTGTTGCTTTATTCCTTTTTATGTGTAAAAGTAATGAGTAATTTTAAGACCAGAAGATAGATTATTGTTTTGGAAACATGACAACCTACAATGGAACTAATGTCAGTGCCCAAATGTTTGTTTCACTACACACAATATATTTGTTATTGGCACACTAATATTAGTCTGGATATTGGTGCCACAGAAGAGAGAGCTGGCCATTTGTATTCTGTCACGTGTCTGGACACACTTCATCTGTGCCTGCCACACACACAAGCAGTTGCGGATGGCTTTTGAGAAGTAGGCGCTGGGAGCTTTGTGGTTGCCAGGTACTGAACTATATATTGCCAGGACCTCTCAGAAGCTATTGAGAGAGCCTTGGCAGCACTTCAAGGGGGATGTCCAGTCCATCCACAGCAAACGAAAGGAGGAGCAGCAGAAATTACAGTTTGATGGTGACCAACGAGTATCGTTATCAGCATATTGCTGATAACGATACTCTTGTCACTTCATTAAGAACACATATAGTGTGTGTTGCTTTGGAACAAGAGATAATACAAACAATAAAAAAAGAACTGGCCTATATAGGTTGGGCATTATAGTGCACAAACGTAAATCTGTACCAATTGATTGTTTTCACCCACTGTTATTTTTATTTTATTTTAATTAATATATGGTTATTTTGACCCAACTTTAGACACGACAAGCACACCCAGGAACATTGGGTAAATAACATTAATGTTAAAAATAAGACTGGGTCAAAACAACCCCTTATCTTGTGTGTAAAGTTATTACGTTGGTGCTATATTGACCCAGTTAGCATTGTGCAGATCATTACAGCCAAATTCCTCTGATTTATCAGCATGTATGTTTGGACCAGTCACCAATATCAAGTAAATGCATTGTTTTAAGTGTCAAAAATTATGCCTGAAACATAAATCTTCCTTTTCCACAGTAAAAAGTATCCCAGTTCTTCTGCATCTTCGACTGACAGTCGACTAATTACAAGTGAATCTTGGAACATGTGCTCATATCAGTTTTCCAAAAGGATCAGGGGGTGGACATCTTCATAAAAATAGCCCGAGGATACCACCACAGGCCTAATCCCTCGTATACACACACAGGAAGGTCAGTGACAGGGATGAGGCTGAGAGAAATGCAACTCTGTCTAGATGAACTCTGTCTTTTCTCTACATTAACTTCAGTGCAACTCCTTGTCAAGTAATTCACCTCTTGTGAATATATAAAATGTAATCCATTTTTAGATCAGCAGATGATGTTGTAACAGAGGCCTGCATTGTATGTAGGTGGTATCTACAAACCTCTGAGGAATAATGTAAGACTGTTATTTTGTACCTACAAGCTGCGTGTTATGAAAGGCTTTCAGCACAAAATAACAGGTCAGGAATTCAGGTGCTGGAAATATTTCAGATTTTTAAGTCATTCCATCCTTCAGGTTTTACTTGTATGTAAATAGGTGGATCCGCCGGATTACAGAGAGTCATCTGCTGCTCTGGATTAAATTATCACTGTATTGTACCCTTGCTCCCTGCTGGTGTCCAGATCAGCGGATGCAAATCTCGAAGCCATGCAGACCTTAAATAAACCCAGAACCAACTGTTGGGCAAATATAGTTATTGCCTCTTAAAAAGCTTCTAATCTTTGTTGCATTGGTGGCTGATGCACACTATGTCTGTCATCGTGTTACACCGAACCAGGGGTGGATGTGACCTATATTCACCAGCAAGCAAAATCTCTCATCTCTTCGAGTATATCAATATAATACGAAAGTCATGAAAAATAAATTACATGTCAAGAGAGGGCATTATTCCCTGGATATTAAAAAAGAGATTATTGTACATTGTCTTTGTCAGTGTTAATATGTATTGGTGCATGCGTGTTTGTAATGTTATTATAACTGCGCAGATTTGCATCTGATAGATAACAGGTGCTGGTCTTTGTCTCCCTCGGATTATTAACTTCTACACCACACAGTGCCAACTCTGCGGAGCAAAAAGCTTGCTGATCTAGCATATTCCTTTTTGCCTGCTTAATCCTCTGAAGTCAACTAGTGAGCAGCTGCCAACAGATTTCGTATGCGGCCTGTCGAGCCCCAATAAATAGACCTTTATTTGACCTGGACTCCGGTGTCCTCCCATCTTAACGTATTCAGTCTTTACAATAAGGTGCCAGTGGCTGTTTTTTCCCCCTCTTAATCAAATGATCTCAGAGAAGAAGAGAAGCATTTCACTTTGGTGGCTCCTTTGAGGTGGTGACTTGTTGTAGACTGAGACAGATCAACACGACACAGTTGCATCTCTCTGAAGCACAAAAGCCTTGCTGCACCAGAGTTGACAGCTGGTTGGCATGGTGATGACAGCATAAGTGGGATCCATTAGGTTGAGATGAGGGGTGGCTCTTGTAGTTAATGAGAGGACTCACACAAACCTGGCCTTTTGAGCAGGCCTCTGCACTCTACTGCAACGTGGAGAGCTCGCTTTCAACGCAGCTTTTTCATCCGAACAGGATAGCCACATAGGGGGTTGCCAGGGGGCGAGGAGATACAATCTACTAAGGCTACAATCTCACAAAACCTTACACCCCTTCAGGGAGGCCCTGTGAGCCTCCACCGACTCCTGCCCCCCCACCCCTCCCCAGTTCTCACCAAAATGAGTCATGGTATGAGTGGGTGACAAGACCTGTCACATACCCAGACATATGATCTCTGCTGCTAAAAAGAAGAAAAAGTTGTCTACTCCTAGGAATGCACAACCCATTAAAATGCTCTCCAGTGCGATCCATCGTCTCCTCCCAGCCCACAGATTTTGTGGTGTTTGGATTAGCTGTGTGTAGACGAAGCTGCTGATTACATGCTGATTACCTTTGGGCGCCAGCAGCAGCAAGTCAGAGGACAAAACATACCTAATAAGTCACCTATAAAAGAAATACATACCTAGAATGTTGATTAATTATTCACAGCCTGCAAAACAGAGCTAGCAGAAATCTAAAAACTAACATATCTACTACAGGACAAATCTAAATCTTCAGAGCCCAAAAATACTTCCTTTGTTCCATACTTTTCAAAGACACTTTCCCAGAAATAACATAATCCTCAGTGCCTTAAACTGAAACACTTCAATAGTGCAGCATAAATAAACAAGTTCAATGTAAATGTTCCAGATTATTAGGTAGATCCAAAATGCCCAGCAGTCATTGGCATGGAAGTAATCTAACCTGCCTCATTTACTGATCTGTTTCAATTCAAAACATTTAAATGACAAAGAAAATAAATGGGATTTTTTTCTGGCATTATTGGAGGGAGAATATGTTGTGTCTGAAAGCTGCAATAAGTGACATGTTGGTCACTTGGGTGCAGCAGAAATTGTGATCACAGCACTGACACACATTATTTTCATCTTTTAAGCTGATGGAGAATTCATACGTTTGCAAACATTTGCCTATTTACACATCCAGTAGACATAGAGCAACATTAGCATTCATAGAGTGCTGCAGAGATGAAGTATTTCTGCAATCCAACCCTGGAAGTTCGCATTACACTGGTTGCCTCGACAAAAATCGAATGGGATTTTTCCATTAAACTTGTGTTAACCACAGACCTTCGAAAACCATTGACTTCAAGAAATGCGAATCGGAAGTACAAAAACTCTTTAGATTTTTCCAACAGCGGACTCAAGTTCTACAGAATTCCAACAGAATCCCGACCGTTTCAGACCAAGGTGTTTCAGTTTAGCAAGTTGCTGTGTTAACTGGTGACTTTCAGTCGATTGCGTCTGTGGTTGCTCGTTAATTACTTAGATGGTTGGCACAGATGGGTATGTATTTAAAATTGATTGAAGGCTTCTATGACGACACCCACATATTCTGTTGTTTTCAAAAGTTGCCGTCACTACGAGCAACCAGAACAGATACAGCTGAGAGTCAGCTCGTTAAACCAAAATACCAATGACTGCAAGCTGTTGATGTGTTGACTACTACTGGACTGATCAAAAATGCGTCTGTTTGTAGTACCCAATTTAAAACTCGATAAACTCAAAACTCTGAGCCTATGTCATTGTATTGTACATTCTGTACACGATCAGACAACATAGTTGTACCCTAAGCATCTAGTGACTTGTATACTCGTAATTTCTCGCTGGTATAACGTTAAATGTTAGGTTTCTTAACCAAATGTATATATATATATATATATATATATATATATATATATATATATATATATATATATATATACAGTTGTGGTCAAAAGTTTACATACACTTGTAAAGAACATAATGTCATGGCTCTCTTGAGTTTCCAGTTATTTCTACAACTCTGATTTTTCTCTGATAGAGTGATTGGAACAGATACTTCTTTGTCACAAAAAAACATTCATGAAGTTTGGTTCTTTCATGACTTTATTATGGGTTAACAGAAAAAGTGACAAAATCTGCTGGGTCAAAAATATACATACAGCAACATGAATTAGCAATTTTGGTGACTTAGAAAGTTTTGTCAATGAAATGAGCTTCATAGCATGGCCTCTTAACTTCTTGTGAGTGATTATGAGTGACTACAGCTGGTGACTTCTCTGAGGCCATTTAAATAGGGCTCATTGGATACAAACGCCCACAAACGCTACAATGGGAAAGTCAAAGGAGCTCAGCATGGATCTGAAAAAGCGAATCGTTGACTTGAACAAGTCAGGAAAGTCACTTGGAGCCATTTCAAAGCAGCTGCAGGTCCCAAGAGCAACAGTGCAAACGATTGTTTGTAAGTATAAAGTGCATGGCACTGTTTTGTCACTGCCACGATCAGGAAGAAAACACAAGCTATCACCTGCTGCTGAGAGAAAATTGGTCAGGAGGGTGAAGAGTCAACCGAGAACCACCAAAAAGCAGATCTGCCAAGAATTAGAAGCTGCTGGAACACAGGTGTCAGTGTCCACAGTCAAGCGTGTTTTGCATCTCCATGGACTGAGAGGCTGCCGTGCAAGAAGGAAGTCCTTGCTCCAAAAGCGGCACCTTAAGGCTCGACTGAAGTTTGCTGCTGATCACATGGACAAAAATAAGACCTTCTGGAGGAAAGTTCTGTGGTCAGACGAAACAAAAATCGAGCTGTTTGGCCACAATGCCCAGCAATATGTTTGGAGGAGAAAAGGTGAGGCCTTTAACCCTAAGAACACCATGCCTACCGTCAAGCACGGTGGTGGTAGTATTATGCTGTGGGGCTGTTTTGCTGCCAATGGAACTGGTGCTTTACAGAGAGTAAATGGGATAATGAAGAAGGAGGATTACCTTCAAATTCTTCAAGATAACCTAAAATCATCAGCCCGAAGGTTGGGTCTTGGGCGCAGTTGGGTGTTCCGACAGGACAATGACCCCAAACGCACATCAAAAGTGGTAATGGAATGGCTAAATCAGGCTAGAATTAGGGTTTTAGAATGGCCTTCCCAAAGTCCTGACTTAAATCCCATTGAGAACATGTGGACAATGCTGAAGAAACAAGTCCATGTCAGAAAGCCATCAAATTTAACTGAACTGCACCAATTCTGTCAAGAGGAGTGGTCAAAGATTCAACGAGAAGCTTGCCAGAAGCTTGTGGATGGCTACCAAAAGCGCCTAATTGAAGTGAAAATGGCCAAGGGACATGTAACCAAATATTAGCACTGCTGTATGTATATTTTTGACCCAGCAGATTTGCTCACTTTTTCTGTTAACCCATAATAAAGTCATGAAAGAACCAAACTTCATGAATGTTTTTTGTGACAAAGAAGTATCTGTTCCAATCACTCTATCAGAGAAAAATCAGAGTTGTAGAAATAACGGGGAAACTCAAGGGAGCCATGACATTATGTTCTTTACAAGTGTATGTAAACTTTTGACCACAACTGTATATGACCACTAAATAGCAAGACACTTGCTCTAGTATTCTACCCACTCACTAATAGCACACAGATCTGGAGGTCTGTCAACATTTATCAAAGTCAATTTAGGTTGCCTTTGCAATCTTTGGTGGTTAATGCCCTTGCATAGCTTGACAAGCTATCTATAGCCTTGTTGAGCTAAGGGGAGCTGCAGTGTCCGTTTATTATTTAGTGTGGGTCTGTCCCTACAAGACACACCTTTGACATTACAACGTCTGTGACACTGTCTTAAGTTCCGAAAACTGGATGTACAATCCCACCTGAACTTTCACATTAATCCCAAACTGACATCAATGGATTATTTACGCTGCTGATCCCGCCAACAGACACATTTGTCACACCCGTTGACCCGCAGTGTTGAGCTGAGGCAGTTAACAAAGATGCGTCATCTTTGTGTGGTGGAGGAGATGACTGCAAATACCAGAGTGCTAGCGAGGATATGGGGTAACTAACAACAACCAGAGGATTGAGGTGTAACCAACACAACACACTCTCCTCTCTCTCATCAATCACTTATCAAGGCTTTTGGATAGCTATTTATACCTCTGCCTGCATTACATGGCACTGGAGAACGGTGTGGGCAACATCTGTGGAAATTATATTTGATATGGATGCAAGAATACTCTATTAGGTTAGATGGCATCATATAAAATGTTTAAGAGCAACTAACTTAGTGTAAACGGAAGAAGTCAAACCTTCACATAATTGATGTAAAAAGACAGAAATACTCAAATTTAAAGAACATTTTGCTAATTGACCTGACTCATTAGTTTTGAATTTGATGAGAAGATTAATACCATTGTCAAGCAAACTTGATAAGAGTGGTGTCAAGCTTCTCATCTAACTCTTGACTAGAAGGCGAATGTATTTCCCAAAATGTCAGACTATTCCTTTAACGGTAGCAAGCAACAACTGATTCTGTTGTTGGTAAAATGGTTTCAGTGTAAGATTTCAAAGGTTTACCATCATTTCTTCATCAGCTGTCTCTTTAAAAAAAAAAATCTGTATGCCCCACTCATCTTTGCTCATTTGTCCATATCTTTATTTTCTTTGACACTATCAGACATCTACAGTTAAAACACAACATTTGGCAAAACACAATGATTTGGCAAAAAACTACTGATTGATTCACTGGTTAGTTCAGTGAACTGGCAGAAAATGAGCATTTCTGTAGAACTCGTCATGTTCAACCACACAAAGATTTCATCCCACTGGGTATACAGTGTTTTCAAGGACTCCGGCAAAATCAGTGCCAGGTCGGACAGTATCCAGAGACATCCTGATTCATGGTGCTGTGACACACTCACAGACTCAGACGGGACAGAGAAGCCACAGCTCCTCGTGTTTGTTTTTATGCAAAAAAGAGAGAAAGGGAGAGAGAAGGAAAGAGACAGACAACACAACAAAACAAATTAAACTTTTGTTAATTTAAGTCACCAACCACATTGGACAAGAAACCTTTGTTTTCATACATGAGATTGGACTGTACAATATGAAACCATAACTCCCAGTTTCATTGTTAATCTGTGAGACAGCCGAGGTCGTAGATGACAGTTTCTGAACTCACAACAGCTCCATCTAAAGACAGCCACCAGCACAGTGAGTCACACAACTCCACATGAATAAAAGTGCTATATCTCTGCTGCGTTTTGACTTTTTTCAATTAGGTCATGCCAAGAGGATTACTGCCTAATCACAAGAAGAAAAAAGAAATTGGTGTAAAATTGCTTCCCTTGATGAAAATGTCCACTTTAACACTAAAACCATTGTCTCTGACACTGGTAATCCTGTTCAACTCCTTTCACCTTGATTCACAGCCTTTCGAAGCACCAAAATGTCCTACAAAGGTGCAGCACAATCACATTCACTGCCTGATGACACTTGCATCTTATAAAGAGATCTTTATAACATTGAAAATATGTACAACACGTTGTTTCTTTTCCCCATAAATGCAAAAAAATATTTGAGCTCCCTCAGTTCTTTGCACATACAGGAATGATTTGTGTCAGTGGGCTGGTTTGATCCAGATGATGATTCAGTTCACGACAACGTTTATATACAGGTTTTACTATGGCGTTTGGAACCATATTCCATAAGAAAAATAATTAAATTCATCCTACTTTACATCAATGGTCCCTTTGACAGTGAAGAAATATCAAAATGATAATAACCTGAAATATGTTTGAGTACTTTGACCAAAAAGACGCCGGCTCATCTTGCATAAAATGTTGACTTGGTTTTGCACAATTCTTTCTGTAAAAAGAAAACCATGATGTCAAATAGCTGCTGCGTGCTGTTGAGATGCATTTTTCAGTGGATTAGATGTTCTGACAACATTTAAAAGTGATGCGGTATCTACAGATGTTGATGCACTTTGTAGCGTGATCTTGAATGGTGTAGGTTGGCTGACAAGCCACACAACTGTAAACAGGAGTATAAACAAAACAAAAAATGCAGAAAAATAAATATCTTTCACATGCAACCTCTAACTGCCCACACACCGCAACACTGCGATGTGATGATTCAAAGATAGTAATATGGATAATCTGGCAGTAATCTTGACCATTTCACATCTTTCACTTTTTTCTTAGCGGGTACCAAACATGTGGGCAGAGCTCACTTGGTCATATTTCATCCTGATTCAAACCCACTTCACACATATGGTAACATCTGCTTGAAATAGTTGAAAAGATCGGTGTAAATATTTAATGTCAAGTTGTAGGATGACAGTACAGTATGCACAGCAAAATAGCTTCAGTAATATGTTCATTTTGTGCTCTTTCCCATCACTGTATTCAATTTTACAGATCAAACATTACAGATCAAATCAGAATGCAACATAATGAGGTGTCTGTGAGTTTCATACTGCAGTACAGTGGCTCTGTACTGTACTATTATCACCCATGCGGAATCCAACTGCACTTTGACACATCACATGTGACAATGAACAATTCACAACATGATTAAAATAGTAACCTCCCTCTCACCGAGCAGTCACGTCTGCTGTCGGAGACTACCGGGGTAATGATCACCATATGCCATCTACAACCACATAACACAATGTCCGTCTGTCTTACTGTACATATGTTAAGATAGGTAGCAGTTGGATTAGCAGTGCAAATGCAAACTCACAAAAATATGGAGAAAAAAAATGACAGCTACATACTTCCAAAAATACATAATATGTACATGACACAATTAACTACTTTCACATTTGAGTTCAGTAAACACTGCATAGTTGACTGCATCACTAGCACAGATGAGATTGTTTTTTATCATATAATGCCTTACTTGAATAAATATTACATAAATATTTGCACTTTTTTATGTCAATCTCCTTCTGCAGCCAACGCTATTCTAATGTCTGCTTCATGAAAAAGGGATGTTTAAAGAAAAAATCAACAATAACCTTGCATCATGCATGTTATCTGTTATACAGGAACATCCATACAATCAAATATTCATACTAAAAATAGAACAAAAAATATAAAAAAGAATTAGCAGCAAATGTTGTCATGTCAAGCTAAACATGGATTAAAATAACAATAACAAATGTAGTGCATTTTCAATTAATTAAAATTATGAATAAATGATTAACACAAAAGGCAAAGTAAGGCTTGGCAAATTTGACTTGCAAATAATAAAAATAACTAAAAACACAAGATGGATGTCTCACTGGGCCACTGAATCAACAAAAAAACATAATTCGGGAGCTCTGGACACACAATAATGAACCTTCATGTTAACCGAAGGACTAAAGATACTTAAAGCACAGCCTTTAACAACAAAACAAGCACTGCATAGCCCTTCAAAGTACTATCCGCCCCAGTACCACTTGTCAAGGTTATTGAATGCCTTGTACTCCTTGTGCCTACGCAGGTAATCACAAGCCAGGCATGTGTGCTCTGCCCAGAAATAAGCCTTCTTTACTTTAAAGTGCCGCCTCCACTCAAAGTACCTGAGGTACATTTCCTCGTTCTTGTCCAAGAGCAGCAGGTAATCGGCCAGCTCCTTGGGCGAGGTGAAGTCGTCCACGTGGATGAAGGCGTCTCCCTGGATAAAGTTCTCGTAGTTCTGCCTGGGCGGGCCAAGAACCACTGGCACTGTCCCCACAGACAGCGGGTTGTACAGTTTTTCAGTGATGTAGTCCTTGTGGATGGAGTTCTCAAAAGCCAGGTAGAACTTGCAGCTGGCGATGGTGGGGAAGTAGTCTTGGTCAGCGATGTACTCCCCGAAGGCTTGTCCATATGCATGAACCTCAATGTGTTTGTACAACTCATTGTAGTATTTCACCCGCACGTGGTCCTGGTTCCAGTTGCTCACAATCCAGCAGATCAGCTTGTTTTTGCTGGGTGGGACAAAGTCCTCGTCACCCTCCGCTGCTACAATGGACCCATAAGGCACTTCAATGTCAGCATCCTGACGGTAATTGAGAGTCAGATTGAACAGATTCTCGATCCCAGGCAGCTGGGAGGAGTGCGATGGCGACTCCAAGTTCATCCATATCCACTTCTGGAAGGATGGTCGCTGGAGCGGTGGCAGGTTGGACAGGTCAGTGCAGATGTCTCGGTGATGGATGACGACCCCATCCGACTTGTTGTAGAGGTTCCTGTCCGCTGTGATAAAGCAGCCTTCGATGTTGAAGAGAGAGCTGCACACGCCCAGGTCGTAGGTTTGTCCGAAGGGCCAGAGCCAGATCAGCACAGTGGTCACGTTTTTATCGCTCTTGGTGGAGAAGAGGTTCTTGACCCGATCTGTGGATACCGTGGACTCTACGGGACCTGATAACCAGCTGGTGGATGGTTTAAAATACATCAAAAACAGAGTCACAAAGCATCCCAGTATGAAAGTGCCGAGCAGAAGGGGTCGTAGGATTCTGTGAAAAGGTGCAGATGGCATACTCTGTCCTGGAACCAAAGAACAAAAAGCTAGATTAAAGTCTTGATCACCAGGATTCAACATCCAGACTAATTACCTGATCATGCACAGGTACAGCATATACCACCATGGGTTGATAATATCTATTAAAGTAAATCAGTAACTCTAAACATTGTTTGTGCCTCAGTGAAATACAGTTGGCTTGTGAGCATCTACATGTGAACAAAGTGTTTCTATTCTTGCTATAATCTTTGAGCATGCACCCTGCGGTGCGTTAGGCACACACTGCTTTGGATCAAAATTCATAAAGAAAAATGTGTCGCCTCCTCAGGCTCATTATAATACAAACCTGGTGGATTTGACTGAATGCTGAAATCCAAGCAAGAGTAGAGGTTTTGGGAATCTTAGGGAGCAGTTCCTACATTGGGTCGACGGTGGGATCAATCTTCTTTGTGATTCAGTGCTCATAGACCAAAAAAAAAAGGTCACAGCTAAGAGATGCCCCTTTGCTCTTACGCAGATTAACAACGATCCTTAATGATCTAATGAGGTGCGTTTGATCTTGAATGCACAGGTCTTCTTAATGACGCCTCCTTTACGTGAGCAGAGAGAGAGAATCAGAGAGAATAAATTAGGGCTAGAGAGACTGAACTATCACCACAGAAAAATCACTTATGTGAGGTCATACACAATCAACATGCAGAGAAGAGCTTCATCTCCACAAACAAATCTTTTAGATTAGCTAGAAAATAAAATGAAAACACCAAGGTTATTGCAAAATTACCCGTTAAATCATGGATGTTTTTTCAAATTTGTTAGTTAAGCATGGATGTAAGCTTCCAGCTGGTATTAGTTTTTTGGCATATTCTATGTATGGTAAGAGAATGCTGCCATCTTAAGGCTGAGGAGAGTAGAAAAGGCCCCCCGACTCTCCAGCTCTCTGGGGCTCAACACACCTGCACGTTGGCAGGCAAAAATAGACCTTGTTCCATGCATCACTGAAGCATATTTAAATCAATAACACATGCTCCAACACTAATTTTCCTCACATCATTCGTCCAATATGACATATGGGGAATGAGATTGGCTCTATGTATGACAGTCCCCCTTCATCTCTCCCATCTGTGACTTAGATACACAGATCTGCCCCCAAAGGCCACATGAACCAGAGCCAGATGAGTGTATTCCTTTTAAAGGCTTGCGGTATCAATACATTTTCATGTAGGCAAATCCTCTTACACAGCTGTAACATGCTTTCTGTGAGCAGCAGTGATAAGCTCTTTGCTTTACAGATGATGCAGCCTATGCATACCTTCAGCAGTGTGTGGCGCTGTCAAATATATTAAGCGCAGTATGGCTTCGGAAAGTGTACAGTAGTACAAAGATCAAAATCAGGCCTATTAAATATGCAGTGTGTGGTAAAGTTATAGTGTCTCCATGGTGATGGGTGGTGCTGAGGTCATAGTAGGGTAACATGGCTCACACAGTCGTTATTTTCCCCTCTTCTTTCCATCTCTGCACCAACAACTGAGTCCTGAGTGAGACGTGTGCAGCTCAAGCACCCATTCAGACTTTAAATAACATAACAGGGGTTTTGTCAAATGCATTGTGATGTATTTGGGACAGAGCGCCGCATGGGTGAGTAGTCTGCAGCGAGGCTACGTTAGAATGATTGGAGAGAGGCAGGAAAAAAAACACAACCACAGATTTAGCATCGTCAGTCACAGAGATGCATCAAATCCCTGATGTGGGTTTTAATAACAGGTAGGCTAAAGGGCAAAGGGGGAGCACTCATGTCCTGCAAAATTACATTTCCCCCGCTATTTTCACTTTGATTTATGTGTATTCTGTCATAAATGCCACAGCATTGACTATAAAAGGACAGCTCCATCCCAGGTGAGAATTAATTTCCAGCCACCGAGCACTGAAGGTCATTTTAAAACGTGATGCTATAGTCGAGTCGCTGTTTAAAATGGTTGTCTTTAAGCGTGACTCTGCATCGATGTTGTTGAGAATATTGAGAGATTCACTAAAATATTTCATGTGTTGCCTAACACGGCACCCATTTGCGCACCAAAAACGCGCAGAACATAAATAATAGCGTGGAGGATGCTGCTGAAAAATGTAGCCTACAGTATATAGTTGCTATATGAAGTGAAATGTATAATTTACAATAACGTTTACTGGAAAAAACACCTTCACGCTCACATTAAGAATAAACTATCCAATGCATTGACATTTTTTTTTTTAAATCGTATGTAAAAATAAACACCCTTAGGAAAATGGGAAAGCGCCGGTCAATGCATTTATGGTGAGAGACCATTTCTAATTAGCTGGCGAGGATTTGCCGTCAAAACCAGGTACCACTGCTCAGCCATGGGTTGCGGCGGGGGGGAAAGCCATGCATTTCACTCACCATCTCGACAGGCGTGAGTCAAAATAGACCTTTCTTCTCATTTCCTCCAGAGGTCCGTATACGCTTTTTCAAAGACACCTTGTAACATACGGAAGATGCGGATGCGTTTGGAATAAAAAGTCGCGCCCGTCCGCCGTATATGCAGGAATAGATCCGGATGAGCCCACATCCATCGTCTTGATCCAGAAAAAAATGATACCTACTGTAGCAATGTGTGCTGAATCTTCCCCGCTGCTGCACACCGACGCAAAGAATGATGGCTGCAAAAAAAAAAAAAGAAGAAGAGAAGAATTGGCTGCTACCTCGTCAACCTGCACACTATATTCATGGCTCGGTGTGTGAGGACGCCATGTATGCCCAGTGATGTGATGCGATGTGGAATAATTTCCTGCTGGCTGCCCATGCGCTACCTTGCTCTGTTTACCGTCAATGCAGCTGCAGGCTGTGGCGGAGCTCCAGTGTGTGTGGGATGCTGGGATTCAGCGTTAGTGCCTATTACACTTTAGTCATCTGCTTAAGGTTCTCCTTTGAATAAACAGGTGAATCATTGCTGCTGTGGATGAAAAGGTCCCCTCTCTCTTGGCCTGTGTCTTTATCCTAATAATACAATAATGGGAGCTCTATGTGTTAGTGATGAAGTATGACCAGCCAGGTTTCATGTAATTTACATTACTTGCTGATATGAACTGTCTCGGCACATAAGGTGCTTTAGCTTCCAAATGTGTACCCTTAGCACCATTGCACCTCTACCATCGCAAGTCTATTACCTCATTAACTAATCATTTAAAGGGGCACTCCTGCAACTTATTATTGCTCTTCCATAAAGTTGGGGGCCATGTGAGAGACAGATTAAAACAACAAAAAAAGAACGGTCAAAATCAAAGGAGTAGAGGCTGAGACATCACTGCTTTTTGTCCCTTCTATGGGTCAAGCTCCAAAAACACTGCAACCTCCAATACCCATAATGCAACTCAATAGTGTCTTTCATTAGACCCCCCCTCTCTGCCTGGTAAATGCCTACGGCTTCTCAACTAAAAGCTCTAAAAACCCGTTGTACATTACCTACCGAGCACCAAACAGAGCGGACGAACACAGTTAGCGACTATAGCTGGTGAACACAGTGCAGCATTTAGCCGTTTAAGAGCCAGATACTGTATTGCCTTCATCCGTTCGTCGACCGAAGAACAAACTTTGAGAGAAACAATATTGGAGTTGGCCGTGTGGCCTGAACACGACTTTGGTGACGAGGAATTCCCAAAAATGCAACTTTTGTAGCATAAAAGTTTTAAAATAAAACGAGTTGACATGCTCATTGGTGTCAGAACCTTATTATAAAGGTAAGCTATTCCACAGATGAGCATCATTTTCATTCTGCCCTGCAGTCTCTCTCTCTGTACGCCTGTTTCAATAACTGAACTGCTGTCCTGTCAGCTGTCGACTGTTTTCATCACCATGACTGATTTGAGGTTCTCCTTTCTAATATCAAGATCTATGTTGTTGTCCTTGTATAGGTTTTGGGCTGAGGCAGAGATGGAATAAGAGTGAGACAACAGCTTTATACCAGCAGACTGCTTTGTTTACTTTCACTCCTTTCCAGGGTGCACTTTATTTATTTATATTGATGTTTAATATAGGCACAGATTGCTGCATGGTAAAACAAGCCTATCAACAGTTTTAATTGGATACTTTAAAGTCAGTGATAAGACATGCTGATTACATTACAAATCCCAAAATGTGCAAGGCTGTGTAAACATAAGTAATACGACATCAGTTAAATTAACAATAATTTACCAAAATGTAAAAAATCATAAACATCATTGCAGCCCAAATAAAGAAAATTTAGCTCACTTGGCTGTGGCTTTAAAAATCATTTGGCTCAGAAAATGATTCATCATTTTGCATTTTGTTGTGCATTCTGCAACTACAACTTCATATAGTTTTCATGTAATCATTTTATACAACCGTGAATAAACTCTTGGTAAGCTCAATCCTGCCATTTTCGTCGCTCACCACCAAAAATCGCAGCCCATTTGCGAGTTATCTCCAGGTAGATTGCAGGTTTGTTGGGTAGGTAGTCCAGATACACAGTCTGGCTTGTTTTGGGAATTGCCATTTCGATCTGAGACCCCTCATGCCACTCATTAAAAGATGTTATAGAGATGAAATCAGGCCTGGCTTGTAACGCAGCACTCAGCGAGGTTTCGTAGTATTTGCCGTTGATGCGGTTTCGAGTGTTTTGGAAGTTCCAGGGTCGAATGCTTGTGTCAATGTACCCGGGGCCGACACTTGGGATGAATATCAGGTCGTTATCTTCACAGAAAGCTTTAACAGAGTCCCAGTTCCGCTGAGTGGACCCATAGGAAAACCCATTAGTAGCAAAATAGGTGTAGACGCCATCAAAACCGGCAGTCAAGATATCCCTCTTATGTTTCTCCTCAACTAGCAGGGCGATGAAGATGGCGTCATACGGGCTGTTCCTGATGCTGTTACTCTCCGTGTGTTTGAGCAGTTTGGCCCACTGCTCCGAGTTCATCAGATATGAGTCATACACATAGAAAAGGGGAAGAAGCTTGCCAGTGTTTGTCCGGTACTTGAAGAAAGCAGGGTGCTCCCCATATCTGAGAGGAGGAGGTAAACAACACAAGATGAATAAGCAAAAAGGGGAAATGTCACAGGAATAAAAAGACTGATGATAACTGTATAAATCTGAATGATTTCCAGAGGGAGTGTAAGATTATGGTGCTGAAGAAACACTCACTTCTCAATGATGTATTTGACATTAGCAAACATGTTGACTTCATCTCTGTCTTTGTAGGGTTCAATGTGAAACGCCACCTGTAAACACAGAAACGACAGCAACACATTGTTAAGGAACCTTGAACATCAAACATCAAACATTTTGTCTACTGCTAAACAAAAGGCTACTAAACTGACTACTATCATCATACAGACCTTAATATGGTATTTATGTGCCACTTCCAACAGCAAAGGCACAATGTCATCCATTGGCTCACCATTATCATCCTTCGTATTAGGAGGATACCATGAAACGGCAAGGACACCTGAGTATAAACACAATTACAGTTCAAACATGCAAGAAAACACTCAGATAATTGTTTATAAATATAATATGTTACTTCGATAGTGTAAATGTACTGCAGTGACATTCAATGAGTTGTAGGAATAATACAGTAGGCGCAGAAATGATCATTTTCCTGATATCAGTCAAAAATATAGATGATGTATGTTAAATCATTAAATGATAATTACTTAAAATATAAGACTACTGAGTGTGTGATTCCCTAAAATGACAAATTTGATTATGTTGACGAAGAAACTGCATTTAAATTGAATGAAAAGATTAATTTGTTTTACCGATGGCTGCTGTGCGCAGCTGCTGCATGTGAGACTCTACGACGGAGGGATCCCTGGAACTGTAAGCCCCTAAAGAGGGGTAGAAGTTGGCCCCGATGTCATCAGGTGGGATGTGTCTCCCTTGCGGATACCCCTGAGCCACCTTTAAGTCCCAGTGTGGCAGCTGCGGGTGGTCCCAGTGGATGTATTTGCCGTCAAACTTGGGGTTCCCATACCATGGGTAGTAGAAAGCATGAAGATAGTAGTTTGGAGGCGGGAACTTCCTCAGTGCAGCTTCCAGTTTGTCCGACTGCTCCGAGTCACTCATTTTGAACTGGTCAGGTTTGTTGTTGTTGTTGTTTTCTTTCTGGATGTGATTGGGACTCTTTCTGTCTGGGAACAGCTCCACACCAACAGGGCTGCTAAACGGAGAGTCCTCTGGTGTCAGTGCCTTCAAGACCACCGTCACTATGAGCACAAGCAGCACCAAAACAACTAGAGTGATGCAAGATTTGCGTCTAAACCTCGCCATTCTTCAGTCAGTGCTCGAGACTTTCCACAGGTCATTGTTGAGACAGCGGATTGGGACTGTCGTTGGACGGGATGCCATTGAAGCTCCGTCAGGGAGTTTTTGTTCAGCCTGGAGGTTTGAGGGAGCAAGGAATATCAGTGTTACAAAAGAGCATAAGGGCTGCAACTAATTATATATTTTCTTGTTTAATATACTAATCATCTGCCCTATCAAAAGGTCAGGAAATAGTGAAAATGGCCATCAGAATCTCCCATGACTCAAAGTGAAATTTGTATAACTTCCTTGTTTGTCTGACCAACCGTCCAAACCCAAAGATGTTTAGTTTAAGGGTGTAACTAATGAGTATTTTAGCTGTATGTATCATATAGTCACAAATACCAAATCAAAATGTATCAGAGTTCATGGTGATGCCTTAAAACAAGTCTTGTTTTGTCTGACTAACAGTCCAAAACCCCCAAAATAAACTACAATGTAGGAAAAGCAGCAAATAATAAAAATGTTCAAGCCTACATGAGTAACCGATTATCAACTAAGTTGCCAATTCATTTTCTGTGGGTCGACTACTACATTCTTGCAGCTACAATTTACTATTAATCAGCAAATTCTCACATTTTTTGAGTCTGCAACCATCACATGTTTGGCAGTTTGGTTGGAAAAATATGTTAACAATGTTAGCTGCCAATTATTCTCTAAAAATGTAAATAAAAGAGGCAGAGAAAGACACAGAGAGTACGTTATACTGTCCTCAATGACTGCAACTAGCTACCACTTACAGAAAGCTAGTTAATTGTGCTAGCGTTCGATCACATGTAGCTACTAGCACACAGTTTAGCAATGCATTCAGAAACAATGAACAAGCTAACGACGTTAGCCACTTCAACGCTACCTGTATTGATGAACTTTAAAATAGTCAACAGCAGCTATGGATAACAGGGGTGACACAATATGAGTTTTAGCCTCCAACCGTCAAACACTTCACTTGTTTCCGTATTCAAACTAGGCTCGTTGAAATACAATATATAGCTTTTAGAGTTAAACGCAAACAGTCCCCACAGCTCGGGCGACACTTCATAAATTATTTTCGTTTGTATGAGATGCAGAGGACGGGGACACAACCTGCACTTCTGGTTTGTAGCTTGTCCCGAAAAACGTCGCTGATGTGTAAATTGCTCCGACTGCGACTGCGCAGTGACCGTGACCCATCCGTGTGGTATAGGAATCTGATGTCACGCGCTGCGTCCTGTCCAGTCAACGACAGTCAAAGGAGCAGTTTCACTGAATCAAAGGGATACATGTCGCCCCCGTGTGTTTGGAAAGGTGTATTACTCAAAACAATCCGAACTAAAGAGGCCAATAAGTTGGAAGATTGTATATGTTTATATAATATTATAAACATAACATTCCTGTTTTGAAAAAAAACCTTTCCAAGGTTAGTTTGCAGTGGTCGCTCACATCACAGCATCATCTCCATCATTGTATCATCGTGGTAAGTGAAGCAGATTGCAAATACATCAGATATTAATGTTGATAAATATGGCAACAAAAATAGATATAGGCTTCCACAAACTAAGAGAAAACAAGAGTCTCCTACTTGCTTCTACATTGATTCATAATTCTGACTTAGTCTATATATGTTTAAAGCATTTGTTGTCTTGTCATTTATTTTATTTTGTTTTCTTATTCAAATTTAATATTCATTTATATAAAATTGAGCTTTGGCAATAATGTAACATCAACTGTAAAGCCATTAAGCTTATTTGATTTGATTGATCAATTAATCAGATCATATCTGTTTTAAGTTAATATTTTGGTTTTTAATATTCCATAGTTATTTCGAGTGCTCGAAACCCAACATCTTCTTGGGCAGACACGATGGCATGGAAGAACCACAGCCATGAAAGCCTTCTGGGCACATGGAGAAGGACAGGAGGACTCTCTCCTATCAGACCCCCTACTTCCTGTCTGGTAACAGTGATGATATGATGATGACTGATGCAGTGAAGGTACAGGATGTACAGGTTTGGCAAGACACACTATTGGTTCACATATACCTAAACGTAACAGCCATCATAGCCTGTTTTGTTCAATCATAAATACATGTTAAAATGAATATGTTTAAATCTGTCCTCAGGCCAACTCCACATTCAGCTCACAGGGCATTATCTACTACAGTCTCCTATTTCTGAAAGTGGATCATCTTTGCTTGGCTCTTGTCCCACACGCGTTCCATGTTTTCTCCTGGCACTGATCCTCTGGTTGTATTCAGGGCCGATGCACAGAGCTCTGAACTGGAAAAAGAAGCGTTTGCGGGGCCCAGTCGTTAAACTATCAGTGGGTTCAATGATGAACAGGAGAGAAAAAGAGTCCCTTTGCTTTACAATCACTTTTACCAGTAAGACATCCAAAGTATAGCTATAGAAGCAACGTTTGTGTACTTATTTATTTTATTTATTGATTGACTGATTTGCAGCCTCGTGTACTTTTATCATGTTTGTCTTATTTGTGTTGATTGTAATGTGTGTCGAGATGGATGCCTTGCCCTCTATTGCAAACCAAGTCTACCTACGGGTACAAATAAAAGTAACCTGAACCTGTATTGTATGTTGAGATAAATAAGTGTAGAGAATAGTAACTTTGCAACATCTCAAATTTTTTGACATTACAGACAAACAAACAATTTTGGTTTCCATCCATTTTATTGAATTTACAGACTTTCAAACAAACTTGTACAAATTGCAAAACAGCTTTTGGTAACACCTCATTGTTTTGTTATCAGTATTAGGAAATAAATTAAGTGGATAAAAAGTAAGCAATGTGAATAGAGAACATAGAAATACAACAGAAAGAATAATACCACAAAGCAAAAAAAAAAAAAAAGAAAAAAAAGAAGAGGCAACTGTTTTCCACAAAGTCAGCTGCATCTCATTTACAGTAGACTGTAGATATCTGACAGTACCTCCTCATGGTGAACGGCAACATTTTGTACCAGCGATGTAGTGAAAAGCCCATCCTGAGCTGTTTGAAATTCACATCTGATTTGTACTGTACTACTGTATTTAAACACCAGGTGGCATCACTTCCCAAAACATAACTGCCTGGTCCTGCCACCAACGCCTGACTCCTCCGGTTTTCATACTCCAGAACGGATTCGGGTGATGCGACAGGAGGATAGCAGTTGTTTTACTTAAAAGCTTCCAAGAGAAACCTTTCTTCATTATGTTTTTATACACTCTATAAACACAGCACTAAACAATTCAAATACTGTGGAGCATTATGTGAAGCTTGCTTTATATTTATTTGGTCTTTTTAACACTGTACGGCTTACTTAAGATACGTTAGACACTTACAAAATTGCAACCAGTGCTGTTAGATATTTTCTATCCTTCTTCATACAAACACTAGGAAAGGACAATTTTATAAGCACTTTTAGTACACCAGAGGATAATATCGGGGAAATTATCTTGATGAGAACAAACAATAAACGGAACCCGGAAAATGTCTATACCAGCTCTGTGTGAGGAGCGGCATGCTTTTGTGATGTTGAGGGGTGTCGAGGCACAGGGAGGCATAACAGAGCGGAGGAATCAATGCCCAGAGGGCGTTGTGTTTCGGGGAGTGTCCACTGCCAGCAGCATCCGATTTATCCTCTATTTTTCATTCAAGCCGGTCTCTTCACATTCTTTGCTACTCATGGGGAGGCGCACTTTTTCAGGGTTAAATATATCAAATGTGCCACTGCACAACAACCGCAAGTGCACCACATACGCTGTAATGTGTTTAAACTGTTAAACCGGAATAAAAGAAAATGTTATTTGTGTCTACGGATTCAGCACGGACACCGCAGTCTCATTAAAACACATTGGAAGGATTCTCTCTGCTTTTTTTGAGATGTCAAGGCAAAAACAATGTTCAATCTCTACGTTTTTTCTGTTAAACTGAAAAATAATTCCTCTAACTCAGTCACTTTGCCCCTCTAAACAGAGACGACACAGATCCTCAGAAAACCTTGAATGGCATTGGAAGTAAAACCACAAACAAGAGAATCTGTTAATAATATCAAAAATACTGACAAACAGGCAAAAAATAAAACAGATTGGTCACAGCAAATTTATGTACACATACACATTAAGAAAAGAGCTGTCAGTGGAGTTGGGTTGGGTGGGGAAGGGGCGGTGGGTGAGTGGGAAGAAAGGAGGAGAAAGATTCAGGCCATTAGATAAGCCCTGTATCTTCGCTATACAGGGGAGTTACAGGGGTTGCCGTGATCGCAGAACAGGGACGGACAGGGTGAGAAGGAGGAGGAGGGGAGAGCCAAGGCTGTACGTTCACCTCTTCTTGGGGGCTTGGGTGGTGCGGGGTGGGGTGACGGGCCGACCAGAATTCACACCACCATACTGATACTTGGCCTTCTTCTCTGACGGCTTTAGGATCTTTAAATAATGACAAACGAACACAGAGAGAGAGAAAGAGAGACAAGACGCATGTGTTAAGCATTTCTGAGATAAGTCAATTGGCATTAATGTGCATATGTAAAGCTTTAGACTACCTGGAAGGAGCACATAAGGGATTCATCGACACTCATCATGCCGCCGGCGTTGTCAAACTCCCCGCAGTAGTTTGGAGCCGAGAAAAGTGTGACCAGTTGGCGTTTGGCAAAGAACTCGTATCCATCCTCCACAACCTGTTAGAAGACATATGACATTATTCCACCACCTACAGCGATCAATACCAAGAAAACAGATCTTCAGCTAGTTTCAGAACACAATTTTGCTATCATGGTTGAGTGTCCATAACTACCCACACTTGAATCAATATGAAACGCCCAATACAGAGCCGAAATAGCTGTTGCGTAACAGAAAAATTATACATTACAATTTAGATAACAAATTGTATTCAGTCATCCTTCAGGTAAATGAACCTGATGCCAGCGTCTCATACGCTTCTCTTTCTCTGTTTTATATCCTACTATACAATAAGTGAGTATTTAACAAAGTTATAATGAATGATGTGTGGAGAAAAAGGAGACATACACTCGGCTAGATTGCTGCACAACGTCTATTAATGTGTGGTTTAACTCTTGTGTCGGTGTCTAATTACTTGTGCCAAAGACATACAAACTAATAGAGCTATCATTAAAGTGCATGGCCAATCAATGTTACGTCTCAAAGACAAAAAAAAAAAAAAGTAAATTTGCTTGCCATGCACTTCCTGCATTCACGCACTCCACGTCACAGTCTCTCTACTTTCATTCCCTTCAGAATTACCTGGTGGGCTCTGCAGATGAGGTCCAGGTCATGGCGGTTTAGGAACTTGCTGACCACATCTGCTCCGAAGGTGAAGGAGACCCCGCGGTCGTTCTCACCCCAACCTTGTACATCCTTATCTGGGTCCGACCACAAAAGGTCACACAGCAGGCCTGAGACACACAAAGAGAGGAGAGATGGCGATAAGAATAAGAAAAGAATGTGCTAAGGATCCTGACTTTGCTGATGAAATACAGCAGGTCTACTGATGTAATAGTCATTTAATCAGGAAAACGCAAGTTCACTTCCTTTGTATTTCTCCCTAGAATACATTTATAGTACGTCAGTATGAGCATGCAGATGCAGACGCAGACGCAGACGCAGACGCAGACACAAAGACACACAGTACCTGTATCAGGCACGTCTGTTGGCCTCATGATCCTTCGAATCTGCTCCATTGACTGCAAATCAGGCGATAGCCCTAAAATAGAAAATAAAAAGAGGTTACTTCTGTTTGGAGTTACTGCGATTATACTTCGAACCAGGGCATCAAAAAGTTTGGTTTACAATTGGGACGAGGGGATTAAATACGTGCAAACAGTTCTCTTACCTCCATGGCAGCAGAAGATCTTCTCATCAATGATAGCAGCAATGGGGAGGCAGTTAAAGCAGTCGGTGAAGGTCTTCCACAACTTGATGTTGAACCTGCGCTTGCCTGGTGGAACACATAAAACACACATTATTAAAACCCAAAATACACATGTGCTTCATTGCTTGTTTGTGTGCAGGTTCAGTTCATTTCAACTCACACTCATCGTAGAAACCGTAGATGCGGTTGATGGAAGCACACTCATGGTTGCCCCTGAGCAGGAAAAAGTTCTCTGGATATTTGATCTTGTAGGCCAACAGAAGGCAGATGGTTTCCAGGGACTGTTTCCCTCTGTCCACGTAGTCACCCAGGAAAAGGTAGTTTGCCTCTGGAGGGAAACCACCATACTCAAACAGCCTCAGAAGATCTGTGTATTGCCCATGGATGTCACCTAAAAAGGGGGGCGAGAGGCAAAGGGGGGGAGACAAGGCATTAGTTTGACTATTTTCTGTAAGTGCAGTCACAAGGACAGGCTGCTCAACATGAATGTATTACAGATAGTCAAACATTGAAAAGAATAAAAGATAATGGAGCGAAAGGAAAGAGCTCATCACAATCAGTGGTGATGCATTTTGTGCAGAAAAGGACAAGATGTAGAAAATGACAGTGGAGGACTTAGTAAAGATCTCTAAACCACATATTCACCTCCACAAATATACACGCAACCAACTCCTATCTCTCTGAATCCATTTTGATATTCAGAGCACAGACATGTAGGTTGGTGGGGATATATGACTGTGCATATGCTTTACAGGGACTACAGGGAGCCATTACAACTGCCACCAGATCGATGCCATGGCCCACGGGAATGCTGACAATCCAGGTTAATCACAAAAAGGAAGCACATACACATATCCACACAAACTCATTTTAATTTGAAAAACTCTCCCAGGACTCAGGGTCAATCTTTTCTCTTCTTGACATCAGTCAGTGATGTACCGGAGCAGCTCTAAGCAAAAGCACAGGATCTCTGCAGGGGGAGCCTCACCGAGCCAAGACCTGCTTTCTTTTTTTATACCATCTCTCACCAACTCAAGAGCTGTTTTAAATTTGGGCTAAGTGCTTCAGACAGAAGTGACTGCAGTGAGCCTCACCAAAAAGACTAGGGCAATAATAACAGGCTTTATTTTGAACAAAATGGAAAAGCAAGTTCACGTGCCACACTCTTTTATGGCAATGCTGAATTATAAGATGGCACCAAATACACATTAAAATGAAATAATAGGGCTAGTTGACATTTGCAGCTGTCTGGCCCCAAGATTAAAATGACCAACAAAAATTACAACTTTATATCATGAGTTTGTCTGGAATGATTTTTTTGTATTTCATGGTGCCCGTCAGTGATCTAGGCACCGAACCCAAACCACGACTGGCATCTAACCTATAAGGCAACAGGCCTGTACTTATTTTTGCCTGTGTCTTAGGATGGCATGTAAAACAATTTTTTCGTGCAAATGAATGATTAAAAGAACAGTTCTGAATGTTTGAAGTCCAGCTCGGTCTTATACTCTGTGCTCAGCTGCTCAGCCAGTTGGTTTGTGTTTCACCATAAATCATTTTCCTTGCCCCAGCTTGACATTAGTTTTGATGCAAGTACTGGTAATGCTAACAACTTCAAAATCCTTCACATTAATAATACAATATAAAAAACTCAACGAAACAGGAACGGCCCTTTTGTTTTTCCACTTTGGGGACAGACAGTAAAAGCCTGTATTCTGGGAGAGGAGAGTCCTGATTGGAGCGTACGGTTTAAGGAGATTGGGCAGGTAGGATGGGTTGTGTCCATTTACAATTTAATATATATGATATGATAGATAGTCGATGAAGCTAAAACTGGTGTAACAAACCATTTTCACAGCAGCCATTTTCACATGTCATTGCAATGCAGGGTAAACACAGGTGTAATTAATATGCTCCATTTAGGCCCATTGTAGTCTTAGTTAAGATTCTAGAGCGTTCTGAACCATTTGAAGACTTTTAGCACTACTGCTGGCTTTAAAAGATTAATCATACCAATAATGTGTTTTCTTCTGACTATATAAACAAGTAGAGAAAAGCCTGAAAATGTGCTGCACTAATAAGCTCATCTCAATCAGCTGCAGCTGTCTAGCAGCAATCAAAAGTTGGCGGAGTGATGGCAGCTGCTCAGTGACTCCTCAGTCGGACAGGTCATAAAATAATAGCAATAGTGTCCTAATTGAGCTGAACATTTTTTTTTTTTAAATGCAGCATTCACAACAATTTCCTAAATACTACTTTAGTTGCTGTTTCAGACCCTATTTTGAGTTTTAACTTCTTATGGCAGGTCACTGAATATTTCTACCAGCCACTCAACTTTTTTGGTCTGCCTCTTCCGACACTTAATGGTTGTAAACACTACGTCAGTGGTACCAGACAGTAGAAATATGGAATATATCATGCAACGTAAATCCCTGACCATTTATAATTTTGGAATTGATTTTTTTTAAAACAATATTTCTTAATATAAGTCAAAACCTATCTGCATGGTGGCAGATGACCTGACATTGTTTCCTGCTAATTTCATTCCCTGGATGTGTCAGACGTATTTCACCTGATTTCAGTTATAATCGCGATAGGATTTTGCATTTCTTTTTGTGTTCCAATTAACATTATTTCAATGTTAGTTTGCCACAACAGCAAAATTAATCATAACTTGCACACTTTAAGTCTGCATTGTGGTAATCTAGGTAAAAGTTAAAGGCTGCTATAAGCTACAAATACTACATACAATTATGAATATACTAATTTTGACAAAGATTTTCCAAGACTTGGCAGGCTGAAAGCAACCCACTGGACAACAGAGTAAACACAGAGGACAACAGAACAATAACTCTGGCTTGCACCAAAAACAAAAATGGACACGAGGCAATTAGCTTTGCTATTTTGTTTTGTTGTCGCAGTTTGCTTGGAAAAGGAAATGAAATGCAGGAACAAAACCACATTTGGAAGGAATGGTGAACACAGAGGCATGGCAACATAGACTGTAATCTCTGCATAGACAGCTGGAGGTGAGTGAACTTTGTAAAAGCAGAGCAAACTTCAGCTCAACGACCACCATTTGATTGTCTATTTGAAAATGTCTGCCTCGGGTTAGTTTTACTCTTCCCCACTAAGAGTTGCTGCGTGACTGAATGTGAATTTGTGAGCTTCACCAAAAACTGGCTTTCTACAGGGCAGGCAGCTCTCCCTCTTACCGTCTCAAAAGAAATTGTAGGATGACAGTGAATTATTTACTCAGCACTGACTGCAGTGGTAAAACAGTCCGAGAATAGCAGCTCGGAAATGTAAGGTTTAAAAAGCTGAGCAAAAGGCTGAAAGTTGAAAAACAAATAAAAAAGGAACGCTGCCCTGAGGTCAATGTTATAAATGAATGTGATGTGTCTCAGAAGACAACACAATGTAAAAACAATGGTGATAATATAACTCTAAAATAAAAAAAAGGACACTGAAAGTTCAGGCCACAAGACAAATCAAATGGAAAATAATGAAACAATGTCTATGCATGCTGAATGTGATTGCCATTAGGGTTGGGCGGTATGACCAAAAATGTATATCACAGTATTTTGTAAGATTATACCGGTTTCGCGGTATTTCTTTTCTTCTAGTTAACGCCAACCAGCCAGCTGGCAGCTAGCGGTGAACAGCTGTTTATGTGGCATGTCTTCCGTCTCTTCCTGCTTCCTTCACCTACATTCCCCTGGGTCCTAGGACCCTCCAAGTACAGCTTCTTATCACCCTCTATGTACCAACTACATTTATAACAAATACCACACATATAACACTCTAATCAGCGTTGCATACGTGCCTAACCACAATACCCCAAAAAGCAAAAATAAAATAAAAAATGTCATTATTTTTTTTGTTTTTAAAGTGTTTTTGCTTGTAATATGTATAATAAGCATATCATTTGGTTATCGCTACTGATAATTTAACAAACATGAAAACATGACGTTGATAGGTTTGCAGTTTTCAAGGTGTACATTTCAGGTTGCATCTATTACACACATGTTTTCTGCTGAGGTGATGTAAGTTGCTCGTGTTACCACCAGCGGCATCAACAGTGGCTCCAAACTCGCAAAAGGTTGGATTTTTTTAAACCAAAACAGTTCCAAACAGCAGACACAGCTCCTCTCTTGGGCACAGACTCTATTGGTGCATCTCCAGTCTCTCTTTGCTCCTCCTGCATCGCTCTTTTCTGTTCTTTAAGTAACGCGACGGAGCCTCTCCCAGCAGTTAGCAGACTGTTGTGCTAACGGGCTAGCTACAGAGCTGTACCCAGCATGCTGTTCGGCGGTGAAATTTTATAAATGTACAATTATTAGTGTTAGAAATTGTTTATGTGTCACAAACTGTTGTGCTAACGGGCTAGCTACAGAGCTGTACCCAGCATGCTGTTCGGCGGTGAAATTTTATAAATGTACAATTATTAGTGTTACAAATTGTTTATGTGTCACAAACTGTTGTGTACCGTGGTGTTGCCCTGTTAAAGAGTGTTAGTTGTGGGTTATTAATTGTTGTGTTATAAAGTTATAACCATAATTTAGGGGTCCCTCTCACAACATAAGTAGCTCCAACCGTAGCACTCTTCGCGGCAAACAATATATTTTGCTTCCTGTTGAAGAGTGACAGCAGTTGTTTCGGCTATACCGGTATATGAAAAATTCATATCATACGGGAAATTAAAACCGGTATACCGGAATTTCTATTACATAATTAATCTACCATCAGGGCACCGGTGCTTAAGGAACACAGCTATGATCAAGCGTGTTTTTGCCTACCTAGATAATCAATAGAGATGCACCGATCCGATATCAATATCTGTATTGGTCCCGATATAGGAAAAAATTCTAGATCGGGTATCGGTGACAATGTGACCGATCCATAAAGGCAAATCTATTCAGTCCAATTATATGCGTTGTGCTCTGCGTAACGTCATGCGCTAGCGAACTGGCCGCATAGATTGTTTTCAAAATGGAGCGAGCTAAAGGATCAGCCATCTGGAACCGGGCAGCCGCTCTCAGTTGTCGGGGATAAGGGATTCCGGCTGCTAGTTAACCACCTGGAACCACGCTACGACATGGTAAGCCGAAAATATTTGTCGGAGACGGCGCTACCTGAACTGCACGGTAAAGTGTGCAAACACATATTGAAGGAGATAAAAGATGTCAAATCGATAAGTTTCACGACAGACATCTGGAGCTCCGACGTTTCCCCGGTGTCACTTTTAAGTTTAACAGCACACTGGCTGGATGAAACTTTTGTGCCACACAGTGCAATGTTAAATGCAACAAACTTTCGTGGGTCACACACCAGCGAAGCGATAGCAGCTAGCCTGAAGGAAATGTTTGACAAGTGGCAAATTACGTTGAGCAAAATCCACGTGATTCTGAGGGACAACGCCAGCAACATGAGAAAAGCGATGGACAACCTGGGGGCGCGTAGCGTCGGCTGCGTTTTTTAAATCGATTCAGCACTGTTTTTCTCTATTAGATCGGTATCAGATCGGTATCGGCCGATACTAAACCTCAGATATCTGTATCGGTATCGGAAGTGAAAAACGTGGATCGGTGCATCCCTAATAATCAACAGGTTCAATCACATAAAAACACATCACCGATGTGAGGAACACTGAATAAAAATGCTGCTCACAGCACATTTCAAGATGAAAACAACAAATAAACACAAAAACACTCATCAAACAGGCTATGGTCCATGACTGTAATACAGTCCGTAGAGGGAATGACACATAAAAATAGCAAAAATACTTTATACTTTAAGAAATAATACTATATGCAGTATTATATATCATGTGTTGGATTTTAAACTTAAAAAACAATCTCCTTATGAATACACATAGCACCTCATGACACATGTCAGACCATGAAAATGTATGAAAGACCGCAGAATGCAAACCTACACATATACAGTACAAACATAAGAGGGCATGCTTGTGGTCCACCCATCCTCACAAAGAGGGTTTGGTTATAATCATCCCCGTCACTACACAAGGAACACCATTGTCAACAACACTCTAATCAGAAAATAAATTGTAACGTGTTTAAAATAATGAAAAAAGCAAAACAGAGTCAAAGCTGCCGGCTTGGACAAAAGTAAGGTTAAGATGTGAGGGAGTGCGCTGAACCTGATCCATGTGGCCCTAGTAAATAATTTAAGGCATTCACTGTCTTTATATTCAGTGCTGGTGTTCTGAAAGCCTGTCGTCACAGCCGTGGGTTAAAAGGCAAGTAATCAGTCTGGGGATAGGGGTAGCGCAACAACAACAAAATAACACCTCTAACTCGTACATATTTGAGTAATAAATTTGAGTAATATGCCAGGGTTAGGTCTACATGGATGAAGCCACTTGAAGCCTTTAAAAAGTCAATCATTCTAATGTAAACATGGATAACATCAAACTCTCTCTCAATACTAAATTATCACGTTTAACACTTGAAATACAAACGCTGCCATCTGAGGTTGACACAGTATTAGCTCCACAGAACAACAATCTCAAAGTAAACGTGTGTGTGGGAGGAAACTGGTATGAGGACATCCACAGATGAACCGTGTGTGTAGGCTTGAGCCTCTGTGTGTGTGTGTGTGTGTGTGTGTGTGTGTGTGTGTGTGTGTGTGTGTGTGTGCTTGTGTACTGTATTTTCAAGGACTGGCACGTATAGTAGACAGTTCTGAGTTGTTTTGAAGTTGCAGCACTGCACTGGAGGGAAGAGATAAGGCACGTGGGAGTGTGCAGAGATGTGCTGGGGCCAGCCAGAGATAGTGGTAGCATTTCGACTGATGACAGTGAGTTCATATTATTCCATATTGTGTGTGTAATATATCGATACACAATCTGTTTAGATGTGTGCATTTCCCCTATATGCATCCTTTTATATTGTACACAGGGTAGTCAAGTCGAGAGGAACAGTGACTTAATATGACCCAGGCAAACACACATGAGGTTGTGAGAAAATGGCTTAATACAACGCCACAAATGTACCACAGATCTTCAGGGGGGCCTCCAGCTCCAGCAGGATGGGCTGGCTCAGGAAGATCTCCCTGGATTTGATGCAGAGGCCCCGCACTTCTGCCTCGGTCATCTGCACTATCTTCCCCGGGCGACATCCCCGTACTGGAGAGGAGAGAAAGACACCGTCAGTGCTGTCAACAACTGTTGGGTTAGTTTCATTGGTAGTGGTAACACAGCTGCACCAACACCACAAACGTCATGAGAATGAGGCCATGATATAATAACTTTTCACCTAAGGGAAAAAAAAAAGCACTTTCAGGAGAATCACGAGGCAATCTTAAAATCTGATGAGCTGTGGGCGTGATGGTTGTATAGCTCATGGCTGCTAAGTCTCAGCCATACTTAAACTACGAGAGCAGCTTGCATCTTCAGCACTGGTGTGGGTTTATTGGCCGTGTAGTTGCACTGTTAGCTTAAGCCTACTTTCTGGCATCGTGCCACAGCTCTGGAAGCAGATTTATTTTACAAACGATGAGAAGAAGAGTGAGAATTGCAAACGTTGGCGACAGTCAGCAGTTGAAATAATCAAGAGATATGAAAAGTGAGATTATACATAAAAACTGCTTCCTTCCTATGGTAGACTAAAGTTAGGATCCATCTAGTTTCAAAAGTCTGCATTTTCACACCCTGTTGGACAGCCTGATTAGGGAAATGTTTCTGAAAGATGGCATCCTTTGAAAAAAAGGACACAATCAGTAATGTGATGTAACAAGTATGCTAAAAGTGACCCGTGAAAACAGTAGAAAAAGATGTCCAAATAAATAACTTTTAAGCTGAAGAATGGTCTTATAGTCAACTTTGGAACGCACTGTTTTTCTTTCAAAATCAATGGCTTATTCTGGTATGATCAGGCGAAACATCCAAATACTGCAACTTATACAAAACGTTGCTGCCAGGCTTTTCTTGCTGCCCTTCACTTGTTACCTGTGAGTTTCTGAATTGATTTTCAGATTTTATTGCTTGTTGTTAAAGCCTTGAATGGTCTGGCTCCTTTGTCTCCTGCCGATATCTGTGAACTGCTGGCTGGAGGATCCGAAACACGTAAACTCAATATTCACACTCACTTTTATCTCATGGCTTTTGTTGAACTGGCATATTATCTTGTTTATATCTTCCGTTCTGTACATAGTTGTTATTATTATTATTATCATTATTATAGTGTTGATGTGACAGTGACTAATTATGCCTTGTCACTATATTAATACAAGTATAGTAAATGGTAGTTGGATGGCACTTATATAGCTATCATGAATGAAGTCTCACTTGGGCGTCACAAAACATGAACCATTGACAAAGGAAACAAAAGTAATGAACATATCCATGACTGAGGAATTATGTAATAATTAAGATTTCAATAAAGGAACGCTGAGCCTCGTAAAACGAATGTGCTTTTCGTCAGAGAGGAAGTTTCCTATAACACTTTTCCTTTTTGCCTTTTTGTTTCCTTAAAAAATGACACATTAGCCAGGATGAATCAAAAAGGACAGGAAGTTGTTAAAAATGGTTTAACTGATATATTGGTGATTTTCCTAAAGCTCAAATCATGCATTTTTGTGCATACATAAATGCACAAGTGAGCATGTACACATGCTACTTACACATTGTACTCAGACTCCATAACGGTCACATTAATCATATAATCCAACCAAATGTGAGAGAAGTGAGTGAACCAGAGGACTGTGGAGCCTCACAGATGGTGAATCTAAGTGCCAAAAAAAACTATTCTAGGGCTCCACCAACCTTAACCAAGTGTTGCTTTTCACCATCAATTTTTATTTATCGACCATCTACAGTATCCGCAGTGCTTCATATGTGCCATGGTGTGAAAGGATGGAATTGCAGAAGTAAGGGCTCTACACTCAACTACCAAGCGTCATCAGAGCTGAGCTAGTTAAGCTTGGAAGCTTAGCCTGCCCGGCTTTAACACAGAACCTTTCACTGTTCGCACTTCTGCAGCCTGGCATTTTTAAAAGAGATTACGTTCTTAAGAACATTGAGGGGGCAAAGGCTAAAATGAAGCAATGAAAAGGATTTACAACCATCATTAACCAAATCACTGCTTGTGTGTGTGCGTGATTGTGTGAGAAAGTGGCACAGTGTTTTAATTCCAATGAATAGGCACTCTCACTGACACTTGGCTTCTCCTCAAGACCAAATATTCCGAGGCTGCAAAACATAGTTAAGCTATTTATGCGATGTTGGGATGCAAAATAAGGGCTTAAGAGTAAGACCTTTCAAATTAAGCACCAGGGAATTATGTTAACTATGTGCTGTACATCAGAAAATAACAACAAAAACATGTGCATGTGTTGAAGAACAAAACAGGTTTTACAGCAAATAGAATTCGTCCTTTATCAAAAACAGAGAGACAAACCTACAACTGGATACTGGGAAAGTGAAAGACCCGGATTATTTAGACCCTGGCTTTGAAAGGTAAAGCCTGGCTTTGGTTTAACAACAGACAATAAAAAGAGATGCCAATTTACTGCCACACCATTTTTACAACACTGAACTATTATGTGAGAAGCCTATGAAATGATGACATTGTATCCATGTGTGTGATCACTTGTTGCACCAACAATATCACAGCAAAACTGACCACTTTATGAGGGATGCCTTGTCCAGCTCGTATTCAAAAACATGTGCAACACAATCAACAAGTCACTGCAGTCCAAGCTGGGAAACAGAGAACCACAGCGTGTGAAGGATCAACAAGCTTTCACACGCAGAACACAAACAAAAAGTTGATTGCAGTCTATGAATCGATGATATAATTTGTTTCTAATTAATTTCACCATTTGGTAGCAATGTAAACATAAAACTGCAAGAAACACAAGACATCTGCAGTGTGACAGCATTTTCCAGCAGCTTCTATAAATAACAAATCTTAGCATTTCAGTGCCTGGCATGCTGGTGTCTCATCCCTCCAGCAGAGTCACAGATACTGGTGGAAAGTATGCCAAGGACAGCTGAATTTACCTTAGTGGTCTGGTCTGACTCAGAGATATATACCACAGGGGGAACAGAAAACTCCCTCTTCTCTTGTGCAGGTGATCGGCCTACACAAAAGGATTTTTGCACACTGCCAAAAACCAACAAAAGTCCTTTTATTTACCAAGTACAAAAGCAATAATGAGATGGTGAACATAAGATGACACTTTAAAACTGTAGATAAGAACTTTTTGTGGAGAGATCAGAGTACCTCACAATACTTCCTCCATCTCTTTTAATTTTCTTCAACTTTAGTTTAGTTATTTACCTGTATGAAGAGATTTTAAAGGGCCCAATGTGCATGACATTGAATCCCAGCAATCTGCCCACTAAACACACACCTGAGTTACAAACCCAGAGAGGAGTGAGACACAACAAATAAAACCACTTCACAAAAAGCAAACCACCTCTCAACAATTCAAGTTATAGCTTAGGATGTAACGCTGGTGATAGGGCATCCAATACAATATGACAAGACAGGGTTATCCATATATTAGTGTTTTAACTTGGAATGTAAGGCTGTTTGTATGTTTACCCAATCTGTCAAAGAAAAGTGCCCTTTTCAATAGTGTAACACCAATAGTTAATATCAATAGTATATCATAACGATAACTTATGGGATATATGCAAGGGAGCTGGTGAAAATCGAATGTTCATGCCTTTGTTTAACAAATATCAACTTACTTAACTTGCTGAATATTAACGTGCGTAACAGTTACAAACCGTTAGAACCATGACAATTGCTTCTGGGCTGTACTACCGTAATTACAGGACACACGTCCCAGCCCTGCCTTAGCTGTACATAATTTGGAGAATGTATGCTAAAAACACGAGTCATTAAGTTAAATTACATGTTAAAGCAAAGGCCATGGCGCAATCAAATTACGTGCCAAGAGGAACGTCGCAATTACTGCGAAAAACTGAAACACGTAGGCGTTCACCGCTGACAGTGTTAGTAAACACGGCCAGCTAACAGTAACGTTAGCCAGAGCTAGAGATACACCGTTACGATTGGCTGGCGTTAGCCCCACAAGCTAACACATTACCTGCGTTTTGTGAGGCAGCCGCGGTAGTTACAGAACACATATCGGACCGGGCTTATTGAACGTAAACGGTTGAGTCCGTGTAACATAAAGAGACTGTATTGAAATCGTTCACCTTCCAGGAGCCGAGAGATGAGGCTGTCCACGTTCAATTCACCCTCCGCCATCTTCAAACTGATTTGGTGGCGTTTGGCCGGTTCGATTCACCTTACAGACACCAGGAGGCACTGTTGTCGTAAAAACAGTAACGGTGGATAAAGATGAGGGTGACGTTAGTGAAGAGCGGCCACACTTTAACTCACTTTAACCACCTTTGTATCACATAAAATGAGTTTATTTGTGATACAAGGTGACATACTGTATATCCCATACGAAATGCCATCCAGCACACATATTATATTAAAATATAATATGCTGCAGTAGCCATACAACATTGTAAACATAAAAAATAAATGAAAATGTACAAGTAAAAGTCATACATTTAGAATATTGTCTAAGTAAAAGTATTATTAGATACAAAATGTTCTTTAAGTATGAAAAGTATAAGCAGTATAATCCTGCTTGTAAGTTTTAGGCTATAATGTAAGAGTTAAATAATTATTATTACTGATGCACTGATGTACTTTAGAAGTTGAGACTTTCCACAACTTTGTTTTTGCGAAATAATCAACATAAGCGGCCGGTGTCTTTCACCACTCACCTCTCGGAAGTCCTAACATAACCCCGTTTATGTTTCATCAGTGGGCTTTCTCAATGGTGGTAATGATGATGGAAGTACATGCAGGCTGATGTGTGCTGTGATGCAAGCAGAATAATCTATGCATGGGTGGTTTGTGTTATGATCTGGTGATATTCTGTATTTCCTGTGTATCTAAAATAAATACCATTAAGGAGTATTGGTTTCCTGGACTGACAGACTACAACATGTCAGGACACGTCATTATCCGGCTGTCCGGATGTCACTTCAACAATCATGCGTGATCACAGTTTATATTGATTATTGCACATTATTTATTCCAAATAACAAAAAAAAACCATTGAGAATTATTACAATCAAAGACATGATAAAAAAAGACGAAGGCATAAAGGATTACATTGTCTTACCAAGTACTCATCATTGCACAAAATCCACACATGGGTCACAAGACTTATATTTCCATCATCCAGGAGTGTACTCCACAGCTGGTTAAAAGTATGACAACACTGAATGCAAATATATTTTACTTTTAAGTTAAGTAGTCAATTGTATTCATATAGCCCACAATTTTGCCTCGATAGGCTTTACAATCTGTACAGATAACGACACCCTCTATCCTTAGACCCTTATAACATCAGTAATAAGTTAATGTGTAGCCAGTCATTTCAGCCTTTACGTTTGCACATGAAATCTACTGTGTTTGATTTGTAGTGGTGGGTGACTGCATTGCATTAAGTTGTAAGACCAGCTACAACATTGACATATGCCTTTCACTTAAATGAGGTTTAATGCAGGACTTATAATGGAGTTATTTATTGCTTTCCTCAGGTGAAGACTGGTGTACCTTTCCACCTTTGCATCCAGTAATAGTTTCTGTTGTTCAAGGACAATGATTACCTTGGTCGAAGCAGACAGGGCTTCATGTCTTATTGTGAAAAACTGTTTTAGTATTACAATGACCACAGTCATTTTAAATATTCCAATTTTGTTTTGTTAGTTATGGTCCTTCAATAGTCCAGTGCAAAAATTCAGTAAGTAGCACCTTAAAACATAGTGCCCTTCATCTCCACTGCAGCCGTCATCCTTCGCTTGCTTTTCTTGGCTCTGCAGGAGAAGAGGAGCCAGCTGACAAACCAGCCAATCAGAAGACCTGTTATGGCCAGTACAGCAGCGAGCCCCACTGGCACACTTTCTGTGCAACCGGGAGTGAGAGGCAGGGCTGTGCTGTGACTTGTGGGTCCTGGGGTGGTGATGGTCGGACTGGCCAAGCTGTTCACCTTTGTGAGGATGAAAGGATGCTCCTGGAACGCATAAGAGGGAAGGTCTTCTTTTTAATCACACACACACACTTTTATGAACCATTATTGCAATTATACACAAATTGTATGGATAAATCTCAAGTGGGTCAGCAGCAGCAGGTGAGAAGTGCTTGTGTGGCAGATTCCTTACCTCAGTGGGGCACTTGATGTTGTTTCTGTTATTTCTGAAGTTGTTGTACATCTGTTTTTTACCCACTGGCTCCAACTACAGATAAAACAGAGTACATCTTTGTTCAGACCATGACTAAATTGCAGAGAGATGTGTTTATTTAGAAAGACTTATCTATGGATGAATAACTGAACGGGGCCACAAGTGTTAGGCCCCTGGTCTAAACCTACAAAATGTCATTCAAAGAGACACGTACCAACGAGGAAAAGATGACCTCAAAAACACTTAAACGACTACAAAGAGACATGAAAAGACCACACAGAGACATAAAACAACAACAAAAAGAGGCTAAACAACCATAAAGTTGTTGTCTCTTGCTCCTATGCAGGAGAGGCAACGGGGCCTTTACATGTCTGTGCCCAGGGGCCCATTGTCTCATAATCCACCCATGGACTTATCCACAACCCTTCCCCTGTCAAACCATTAGCCATTAACTGCCCGCCTTGCCAGACTCACCATGTTGTTCCAGAGAGCTGCAGCCATGTCAGCCTGTCCTCGTTCACTGAAGTGAAAGCAGTCCTCAGAGAAGTAGGTGGTGTCAGGTCTGCCTTCCTGGAGAAGAAATAACACAACATCAAGGGCTTGTTACTGCACTAAAGCTAGCGTATATGTTTGTATTTGTTGAGTGCAGTGGAGGCTCAGGGGTACACGGAAAACTCACAGCATTCAAAGGAACGATGGTGTTCCTAAAAAAGGGTTGCACAACCACAGCAAAGTCCTCTCTCTCTTCATAGCGGCTTCCATACACCAATTTTTCTGTCTCAACCTGAAAGAAAGACCACAAAAGTTCAAATACCTTGTTTATAAAATCCATCTGCTTCTTCTCACTCATTAAAAAATCCTGAATCTATGAAAATGCTAATATTTTCACTACAGACATTTAACTACTGAAGATAAGACGTCTCTTACTACACTGACAGACCTGTCCACATCACACTTATTGTATATTACTGTATATTGCATTTTGGACCATGATTGGCTTCCAAACTATTTGTGATGTTTGTAGGTACATGTCTAAAAGTCAGATTTAAGGTGAGCACAGAGAAACTTCCCCCCTTCATCAGATGAATGTGAAAACAGCCACCAAGTGTCAAAGTCTGCACATACATCATTCTGCACAGTCTGAGTGAAATAACAATACGCAAACCCAACTTTGAGGGAACTTTAACTAGATGCTGGTCACACAGTTCCAGTCTGTTCACCTGTACATCTCGATTGATCCGTTTTACTTCAGCCAGCTCTGGGGAATCCTCTCCTGGTAACAAGAAGCATGGGCAGACAAGCCTGAAGATCAGGGGTGAAAATAAAGAGTTGATCTAGGATAGTAAAATCAAATCATCACAGAATACATAGTGCTGCTTTTTGCATAGCACATGATACGATGTGTCATTGATTCAGGGATAAGGTATTCTTTAATAAACACCAAATCATAATATATTTCTTTGCTGGACTGACTAGGTATTAGATCAATATTAAGAGAAGTGCTGTTTATTCAAAGCAGCAAATGTGCCTTGGACTCAGTGATCTAAATCCATGTAGAATTGATTTGGCATGTGTGGGTCGATCAGGCGTACTTTTGTAACACATTGCACCCGAGACTATCCTTTTTGAGCCTGCGAAGGCCTTCAATTTCTAGGATCTCCACGACGTTGACAATTGCCCTGGGAACCTACAGTCAGAAGAGAAGAAAATGTAAACCTATTTAATCTGGGAGGTAAAACTGTGCATTTTCTCATCCATTACAGTATTTTTTTGTGTAATCAATAGTTATTTCTTGGTCAATAACATAATTATTTTACCTCTTTGTAAAGCATATCCAAGCTTGTCATCAAATGAAGGCTGTAGTTCTGAGGTGACAAAGAGGCCTGTAGAACGAAAAGAATAATACAATTACACGCAAAGCACAAGGCTTTTTATTACTCAATAGTGAACACGAGTACTCTCATGCCTTTTTTGTCATTAACAACTCTTCTCTGTTGTGGCCACGGACAAGCAGAATAATTAAGGCACATTTCAGGGGCAAGTGGCCAAGTTTGTAGCTAAAAAATGCATATCAACCAACAGAGCCGACGCCATGCAACATGTATGAGCATACGAGCAACAACTAACTCTAAGCTGTCCCTACCACAGTCTCAGACCTGATCTTAAATTGATGCTGTGCTTTGATATTCTGCTTCAAAGCACAAACATTAAAAGAGAGACTACACTGTCAGTGGTGTGCGAGGGGAGTAACGGAGAGAGAGAGAGAGAGAGAGAGAGAGAGAGAGAGAGAGAGAGAGAGAGAGAGATAAAAAGGGAAATGGAGGCAAAATGTGAAAGCAGAAAGAAAGAGAGGAAGAAGAAGCAGTGCTAGGAGAGACAGGATGAAGAGGGTTTGGGTTGACCTCTGTGTTGTTTATGCCTCTTGGAGAACAAGGCCTGTCACTGTGCCTCATGTGCTTGTTTCATGCAGACAGAGGCCGAGATAGAGGAGAGAGGGGGGTGTTTTTTGTGACAGAATGTGCTCATTGAAAAGAAACCATGTCTGCTCTCATCTTACTCTGACACAATAAAACAATTAGGCTGCTACACAAAGCTTGATTATTCTGCTCCAGTGCGTGGTCCCATTTGGACAGTGATATCATGAGACGGCTCTACACAGGGCATCACACAACACTACGGGATGTTTGGCCACTGAGCCATGGCAGGAGAATCTTTTAACCTGGAAGGAGTGCTTTGAAAATGTCCTTCCTCCTGCTTTTCCTGCTTTGTGATGACTTGTTAAAGCAACTCACCCGATCATTGCAGTACTGACAGAGGTCATTGCCTCCAATGAAGAGGGTCACCAGCTTCCAGTCGTTCTCAAAATCCACCGTCTATTTTTGTTGAAACGATGGAGAAACAATAAGAAAGACAGAGAGAGAAAGAGAGAACAAAGATTACTTTTCTTGCAAATCAAATCTGGTCACAAAACGACATCAGTGCATGTTTTAGCATAAAAACACAATTTAAACTCACTGAGTCATTCTTCATGGTATCAATCAGGCGTCGGACCTGCCCTGGGATTCCTCTGTATGAAATTTTCAAATGGACAAAATGTTTAAAACATAACACGAGTGAACCATTCAAACCTGCTACCAGATCAAAGACATGTTGGAACTCACGCTATTTTAGCTCCTGATACAGCCATGTTGAAGCCAGTATGCCTTGTCCCTTGTCCCTTTGACACCCCTTTGATTTTAGGATTGAACTTCTTAAGGATATCTGATGTGAAAAAGTAGGAAAATTACTGCACAAAATACAAAGTTTTGTTACAGTCCAAATCTGCCATCTAGTGGTGCTATTACGCACTATAGAGCAACAGAGCTACAGATAAGGTTTTGGACTTACTGGGTAATGTTGTGACAGTCTCAAGAGTTTTGTCTCCTCCAATGCTTTTTAATGAAAATTAAACAATGAATACAATTATCACAATGTAATGTACATATATGTGTTGTGTATGTAGTTTGTGTGCAGTATCTCACCTCCATGCCACCCCTCTGTACTCAGTTCTTAGCTGCAGGAGATTCTCTGCCTTAGCACCAAAGCCGGCCTGCATGCAGAAAAAGATGGTTATCATTTCTCTGTTTCTCTCTCTGGTGTGTGAAAAATGATGCACAAGAAAAGAAAATGCTAGACCAACTACGGCTAAAAAGTTAAAAATTGGTATTTCATTCTTATTTATTGCACAAACTAATCTATTCCATCTCTTTCTATAATGATTGCATTATTTGCGCCACTACTTGTGAAGTAATGCATTTCAAAACAGAGACAGAAACAAAACGCAAAAACAAGTACAAATAAGTATATCAAGTCAAACCTGTGAGATAAAACCAAACATTTTAGGAAAAAAATATTACATGGGCCTTGAGTTAAGATCTTTTTACTGCGCAAAATGAACACAATCCTTGGTCACATTCTTGTGTACAAACATACCGTTAGAGAGTCTCCCACAGCAGCCACCACTTTGATGTCTGCTGGTCGTAACCTGTGAGCTAAAAATATCAAAATTAGCTTATTTTACATTTAACCTCTCTAATTGCCTTTAGGTAATAGCGACACCTTGAAATGCTTACCTGAAGTGGGCACAGAGTTGGATGGAGCTGTGTTAACGCAGGAAAAGTCACTGCCCCAATTCTAAAGAATAACATGTTTTAGGGATTTATAGTTTTGGCATCATGCATAAATAATGATTATTTTACATTTTAAAGTTGTGCTAAGAATGAAAGACAGAAACTATAACCTACTGTAGCAGGAGCAGGAGTCGGGGGAGGGCCTGGAAAGGTGTAGTTGCTGTTGACAGCAGTCCTAAAAAATGGGTTGGTCTAATAAAGAAATAATCAAAAACATGTTAGTCCACAAAAATGATAAAACAGCATTATGTAGTATGTCGTTTTTGATAAGTTGTTGGACTCACTCACCTTAGAGGGACACTTCAGCTCAATGCCAACTGAGAAGTCTTGTGTAAAAGTCTTGTTTCCCACTGGCTCTAACTAGAGGTAGTGAGAGTCAGTGATTTATTTTGGATCATTACAACAGAAAAAAACACCACATGTGCCAAAATACAATAAATTAAATGTATTATAATAAAGAAAATCCTACCATGTTGTTCCAAAGAGCCTTAGCCATGAGAGTATGAGCTTTCTGGCTGAGATGAAAACAGTCGGGTGAAAAGTAGGAGCGATCAGGCCGGCCGTCCTTTTAAAAAGAAAGGAGCGGGAGAGAGAGGAAACTTTAAAAAATATTAAAATAAACAAACATTAAATTAGGAATATGTAATGTTTCAGGTGTGTTACCTCTAACTTGGGAAGGACAACCTCCCTGAGGAAAGGCTGCAGCACCACAGTGAAGTTGTTGTGTGTGTCATACCGCCCAGAGTCAATTAGCTCTCTCATAGCATGCTAGACAGAAAGACAGCCAAGAGATAAAAGACCAAAAAAGAAGAGTTTGACTTTTGAGTGTCATATTTTAATAATGAATAAGCACTTTTTCGTAGCGCCACATTCAAATAAGAGCAGATAACTTAAACTTCTAAAAACTTTTAAAATAATAAAATTTGAGATAAAAATGCAGTAGATGCTAAAACATATTAGTGAAGTTAATTATAATGATGATGAACGGAATGGGTGTTTAAATTATGTTCTCAAAGTCAAATTAAGACTAGTGAATTTGTGTCTGTGAAGTAAATTTGGAAAGCGCTTAAGAATATGGACAAAACACCTCTCCTTTGTTGTGTACCTGATAGGCTTTATTGAGTTCATTGACATTCTGGAGTTCAGAGGATCCCTCTTTGGGCTTCAAAATGCAGGGGCAAACTAAACTGAAACACAAACATCAAAACTGTTAAAGAATGACTAGGTTATTTCGTTTTTGTCTTACACAACCAAAATATAAATCACTGACCTTACAAACCAGGTGGGACAGCCCAGACTTTTATCGTTGTGCAGATCACGCAATGGTAAAATGTTTAACAGCTCTATCAGATTGACAATGGCACGAGGCACCTGGATGATACAAAAGACAAAGTTTGTCATTTGGATTATGACTTTTAAATTGTTAACATAGAGTGAAGTTGTATGTTTGTGTGATGAAGGCAAAAACATACTTCACTATGGAGTATGTCCAGAGCTTGGCGGATACGACCAACCACATTCCTGGGTGAGAAAACAATCTGTGGAAGTGCACAAGAACCAAGGCATGAAAGATTTGCTGGTTTTCTTAGTCATTTAGGTTTGGAACTGTTGATCGAACAAAACAAGCAATTTGAATACGTCACTTTGAGCTCTGGGAAATTTTGATAGCTATTTTTCTGTATTTTCTGACATTTTATTGACAAAACAAATGATTATAATTGTCAGTTGCAGACATAAAACAAATATAAAGGCTTTGCGTATTAAGGTTTGGATTATCAGGGCTTTCAAAATGAAAAAGGAATTATAAAGTAGATCTTGAACAGCATTTTTGGAAATGTCAACAGATCCTAAATCTGTAATTTTGCAGATAATGTAAGACAGTTCAACAATCACATGGGAACAAAGCAAAGCATAATGCCAAAGAGTAGTGCTTACACTGTCTGTGCAGACGTCACATAGGTCATTGCCACTAATAAACATGGTGATCACTTTCCAGTCATTGTGGAAGTCAATGCGCTTTAAAGGAGATAAGAGGTAAATGTTATGTTAATGGAGAAAAATTGGAATATAAAACTGAGACAAAGCATGTGTTTTTACCGTAGTTTACCACTGCCTTACCAAATCATTTTTCATTTTGTCCACTAGGACGCGCACCTGTTGCACCATGTCCCTGAAAATAGAAACGGTTTGATAGTAAAATTCTTGTTCTTGTGTTCCATAAGTACTGCTAAGGTTTGATTTATCAAGATTCAAAGGGTAAGTGAGAGTAAAAAATAAATAATACTAATATTGTGACTGACCCACTCTTGGCTCCTGACACAGCCTGATTGAGGAAGGCTTTAGGAGAGTCCTCTTTACCTATCCCCTCTGAGAAGCCGGTCAGGGAGGGGTTAAACTCCCTCAGGATGTCTGCAGACCACAAACACAGGGAAAATTAGGAAAAGCACACATACACGTTATACACATAATTGCGCACATTCTGTATTTTGTAGAAAAGAAACAGCAAAAATATTGGAACTATCAATGGGGAACTGAGTATGAAAGTTAATTTGAATCAAATCTTCAGTTAACTCAAGACCCCGACGTGAAGTTAAGTGAACCTTAACGTTTTTCTTTTTGTCAAACCAGTTGAATTCACCATGTTATTCTTTGATTTATTGGATTTCTGATAAAACACCATAATTATAGACATTATCACAGACTACAATTGGCCAATGATGGACATCTGATATTTGATTAGATAAACCTTAAGCAAGTGTTTTTATGTAATTTAATTTTAGGCAAGGCCTTTACAATTTTAAAGAATAAATAAATAAGAAGTAAACATACTTGGCAGAGTGGTCACAGTGGTAATGTTTTCATCACCACCAATGCTGAAAATTGAAGAAACAGCTTGTTAGTTTCAAATGTAGCGCACAGAATTACCAAATTAATTGTAAGTATTTTCCCACACTATCAAAATTAGAAAAAAGGTGTTCTTTAGCTTATCCTACCTCCATGACAGTCCTCTGTACTCATTAATCACTAACAGAAGGTTGTCATTCTTTGCGCCCACACCATTGGCCGCCTGCAGAAAAACAGCAAGTGTGAGATCGTAAGAGCAGAGTAGAACCAGAGGAAGTTTGTCAGCTGTGGAGATCTGAAAGTACTTTTTCTGTATTAGAGTTACATTTTGAGTGCCATTTGAGCCTTATAATCTACCCTAACTCCCAGTGTTTCATCTCTTGGTAGTTGAGTTTGCATGTCTGCACACATCCACACACAAACAGTACAAACACAATAGCACCATTATATGTATACATGTATATCTGGTCTTCATCTTTATTCATGCTTATTGGGATGAGTATGTTTTTAGATATATATTTAGGCCATAGCAACAAAAAGTTGGAGAAGGTAAACACTCACTGTCAGAGAGTCGCCTACTGCTGCCACCACCTTGACGTCTCCAGGTCGGAGTTCATGAACTACACCGAGAACAAAGTGGTTGGATTGAACTACATTTCCCAAAACACAGAAGCAGAATAAGAGCAAAAATGTTTTTTTCTACCTGAAGTGGGTGTAGTGGGAGATGGACTTCGGTCTGTGCAAGGTATCTCAGTACCCATAACCTGAAAAACATACAGTAAATTTGAGTAAGTTTAACTGTATGTGCTGCCATTCTACGCTTTAGGTCTGAGGGTGAGTGGAAAGACTTACAGGATATGTTAGTGTAGAGGCATTGTTGTTAACTATGCCTGCCCTTTTAGTGGGGGAATTTTTGTTTGTACGCAGGAACGGTTGTTCCTGGGATACGAGTGGAAAAGAAGCTTGCAGTTCAAACAATAAGTATCGGATTTAAAATCATGACCGTGATTGTATCTTAATTACTGAAACATTTCTCTGTAGCAGTGTTACGGGATGAAGTGCCTCACCTGGGTAGGGCAAGGTGAAGTAATGACACTTGTGTCAATGACCTCTGCCTCACCTGTCGTCGGCTGAAGCTGGAGGAGGAAACGTTATGATCGTAAGATTTTAGGTTCATGTGGGGGCCATTCTGTGCAGCCAATGACCATGCAGTGACAAACAGTACTGGTTACACAATTCTTGTATCTGCATATAGATTGATGTAGAACGAGCAAAGCTGGGAAGAGTCATCCAGTAGAACAATCTCATCAAGTTAATCTTTATATCTCCTATCTAATCTTAGATAGAGTTATAAACGTTCACTTTAATCATTGTTCCTTCTTACTTTTGCCTTGAGAGATTATAACTCTTAGCTGTTTGGTCATTTTTAAATTATTTTTTCTTCTTCTTTTTTTTAGGATTATTCTTTGTGCATTTCGATTTTTTTATAGTACTGCCGAAGATAGACAGGAAAGGGTGAGGGAGAGGGACAATATTAATGTCAGAACAACATATAGAACAAAAAGGATTACGGCCGGCTGGTTTGTCAGACAGAGCCTAAAGTATATACACAGTAGTCTACCCTGTAATTGCTATCAAGGACTTTGATTAATAAGAACATACCATGTTTTTCCACAGCTGGACAGCTAGTTGGTTTAGGTCAGACAATGTGTTCTCCTACAAAGAAACACACAATATATGCTGGTTACACATTAGCCATTTCAAGGGTTTTTCCTGCATTGTTACCGGAAATAATAACTTACAGTTGTTAACAGTATTGTTTGATTATAACTGGTGTCAGGAAATCATTTTCTGTACTTACAGAATCTGAGATGGGTTCAAGGATAACTGGTTCAGACAGCAGCACAGCAGTGAAGTCTGCCCTTTCACTGGGCCACTTTGGATTTTCCAAGACATGACTTAGAGAGTCCTGAAAACAAGACAAATGGATATGTGTCAAGCAGGTAGCCAAATATATGACTCAGATGAGCCACACATTTGCCATTTATTTACATGTATTTTACCTGCAGTGTTTTCAGAAGAGTTGCTTTACGTAATCGCTGGTCTATGCTTTTATTTCTCATACACTGACATCTGCTAGAAAATAAAAAGCGAGCACATCACTGCCACGTGCATTTTACAACCAACAGGATGACAACATGATAGAATACATATAGTGCATAAGAATAGAGTTGCTATCATGTCAAAATAAATGACTAAACATAGTTTGTATTAGGGATTTTGCTAGATTTTTAATACTTAAAATTTTAAACACTCACTTGTCCTGCTGATGATTTGAGCTCCAGACCACGACGTGAACCAAAGTGAGATGCAACTGTAAACATACACCCAGCAAATTACATTTTTTTCTAGTCACTATTTATGGCAAAACTGTATTCAACAAAAAGTACAATACTTTTTTCTGCAGCAACTGCAGAGCTGCTTCCACTTCCTGCACAACAGCTTTAACATCTGCAGCAACCTGAAGAACAAATAAAACAGTTATACACTCATCCTTTACTAAGTTGTACATTTGCTCCATCAAACATGATTTATTTGTAGTTAGGCATCTTACATGTGGTGAACAGGCACACAGGGAATCTGCCGGGACAAACAGCAGCACAAGCTTCCAGTATGTCACCTGCACGAGTCAGATTTGAGTCACAAATTTCGACTTGACAAAATCCTAAAAGACTTTCAATTCACTCGGCAGTTGGGGAAAAAAATGACCAACGATAATTTAATTTTCTTTCAAAAAACTATGTGGTGGTCAACAAAAAAACTAATTGCAGTATGCATACTGAGATGTAAACTGCATTATATTTAGTGAAGAGCGAATTATGACTAACACTCACTGCCACTTTAAAACTCAAAGTTTAGGACTTGGGGCTTGACTTGGGACTTGACTCTGGACTTGATTGCAAAGGCTTAAGACTTACTTGACTTACATGACTTGGTCCCACCTTTGAAATACAGGTTGTACAATTTACACAGTTAGAGTCTGTTTTTTTTCAAATTGTTATGAGAGGGTTAATGTGTACCTGATTTGAAAGGGAGAGAGACAGTTCCTCAACTTCCTCCAACAAGCTTCTGCAACACACGCACACACACACACACACACACACACACACACACACACACACACACACACACACACACACTCATGTATAACACACCTACAGTAATATCCTCATACAGCATTTATGTGTGTGTGTGTGTGTGTGTGTGTGTGTGTGTGTGTGTGTGTGTGTGTGTGTGTGTTACCTGGGCTGCACTGTGGTCTGATCCACATGTTGAGTGATCACTTCAGGGTTAAACATGGACAGCAACTCTACTCAACACACATAGACACAATTAGACTTAATCTACAGTGCGTAAAACATTTTACAATCAGACGGTGGATTATGTACATTATGTGATAACTGCTGATGGTATAAAAGCTTCCACTTATGTTGCAAGTTTTGCTTACTTTTATGTGAAATGAAGGTCAAGAACCTGTGTTTATGGCCCCCTGTCTTATCTTTAAAGATAAACTAACCAAAACTGTTTTATTATTATTATTTTTATTGTTCTAAAAGTGTGCGCTGTGTCTGGCATTTCTTGTGACATTTCCTTGACTTGCAGATCTGAGAATATGATAAAGGAACATTTAAATTCAGCATACTGAAGTTGCTGGTACTTACTGATATGAAGTATTGAAATGTATTGTCTTAGAAAGATGAATATAATTACTTTCAAAACCAAACACACACCGAATTGGTATTTTAGATGATCATACACCTCTTCATTTACTTGATTGTAGAAATACTCAGTGAGTGTTTGAGAAGCATGTGAGTGAGAGTTTATAGACTTACCAGTGACTCTACTGACGATTCTGGATGCTTCATCCCTAAAGAAGAAGACAGACAAGTTACCAGAGTAGTAAGAGAGGGTTGATAAAGGTTAAAATATTAGCTTCCTCTTTAAGGCAGCTCAGTCAGGATGCCACATTTGTGTATTTTTCTCGAGTATTACGGAAGTATATCTGCATTGTATTTGTGGCTGCCTACCTTTGTGAGAGAGGAGTTCCCAAGACATAAAGAGCTGAGATATCAACAGGTCTGAGAGTATGTACTGATGGAGAGGAAGCAAGAAGTCAGAAATGTCGTGGTGCAACACTAGATAACATGTTTTAGAAAACAATCTGCATTCAAGTCAGATTAATATGATTATTGATGATAATTGCTGAGTGCTGTACCTGAATAGGATGGGGATAAGAGGGCAAGTACTGGTGAGCAGAGTATGGGCAAGAAGCTTTCTCTCTGTAGCACAGAAGAACAATTTCTCAGACTGTCATAGATGCAGTATCAGAACAGTATATAGCACGTTGTTAATAAATACTGTCACACTGTACCTTCTCTTTAGAAAGTTCATTTTTTCCGACATCAATGTTAACAGCAACTAAACGTGACATTAGAAACCAAAACATAAGTTAATACATTTGGGAAAAGGGGGAACATTTTAATCTTAAACATTCCTTTATGTAAAATGTTTGTCAAATGAACTGTTAAGAATAAAAGTTAAAAGCTAACAGGTAAGAATAAAAACATGTTCATCCTCCATTTTCTCTATTTCAAACCCTTTTCCACTAAAATACAGCAGCTTATTTAAATCTAAAAAGGCTCTTTTTAGTTGGCAGGACAATTTCTATTATGTTAGTATGTTTCTTATAATTTGAATTACCTTAGAGTTCAACACAGAATAGATTCATGATGGCTGAATTAACTTCTTTTCATTTTACTTTATTTTACTTTGCATCCTAAACACATTGTGTACAGTGGGTATATATATATATATATATATATATATATATATATATATATATATATATATATATACATGTATATAAATGTATATATATATATATATATATATATATATATATATATATATATATATATATACATATACATGTATATATATGTATATATATACATATAAGTTACCGTTATTTTACGGTGAAATTGTTTAGAGTGATTATTTTGTCCAAGAGACATTTACAGTATCTCTTTTAGTTACATATATATACATATATATATATATATACGTACATATATGTACATATATGTACGTATATATATATACACGTATATATATATATAACTAAAAGAGATACTGTATAAGTATAGATACTGTAAATGTATATATATATATATATGCGTATATATACATTTACAGTATCTCTTTTAGTTACATATATATATGCAGTGCTGTGAAAAAGTATTTGCCCCCTTCCTGGTTTCTTATTTTTTTGCATATTCGTCACACTTAAATGTTTCAGATCATCAAACTAATTTTTATATTAGACAAAGATAACCTGAGTAAATACAAACTGCAGTATTCAAATGATGATTTCTTTTATTAAGGGAGAAAAGCTATCCAAACCGACTTGGCCCTATGTGAAAAAGTAATTGCCCCCCTTGATAAATCATGAATGAACTGTGATTTTTTGGAAAGCTGAGTTCAATTTCACTATCCACACCCAGGCCTGATTACTGCCAGACCTGTTGAATCAAGAAATCACTTGACAAAAGTTGAACTTTTTGGAAGGTGTGCGTCCTGTTACATCTGGCGTAAAACTGACACAGCATTTCATAAAAACAACATCATACCAACAGTCACACATGGTGGTGGTGGTGTGATGGTCTGGGGCTGCTTTGCAGCTTCAGGACCTGGACGACTTGCCATAATTTATGGAACCATGAATTCTGCTCTCTACCAGAACATCCTGAAAGAGAATATCGAGCCATCAGTTCGTGACCTCAAACTCAAGTGCACTTTGGTTATGCAGAAGGACAATGATCCGAAACACACCAGCAAGTCCACCTCTGAATGGCTCAAAAAAAGCAAAAAGAAGGTTTTGGAGTGGCCTAGTCAAAGTCTGGACTTAAATCTGATTGAGATGCTGTGGCATGACCTTCAACAAGCCGTTTCTGATCGAAAACCATCCAATGTGGCTGAATTAAAACAATTCTGCAAAGAAGAGTGGGCCAAAATTCTTCCACAGCGATGTGAAAGACTCATTGCCAGCAAACGCTGGATTGCAATTGTTGCTGCCAAGGGTGACAAAACCAGTTATCAGGTTTAGTGGGCAATTACTTTTTCACAGAGGGCCAAGTCAGTTTGGATAGCTTTTCTCCCTTAGTAAATTAAATCATCATTTAAAAACTGCATTTTGTCTAATATCAAAATTTGTTTGATGATCTGAAACATTTAAGTGTGACAAATATGCAAAAAATAAGAAACCAGGAAGGGGGCAAATACTTTTTCACAGCACTGTATATACATGTATATATACATATATATATGTACATATATATATGTATATATACATATATATGTACATATATATACATGTATATATGTATATATATGTACATATATATGTACATATATATATATATATATATATACACTGTAAATATATATATATATGTATATATACTGTAAATGTATATATATATATATATATGTGTATATATACATTTACAGTATCTCTTTTAGTTACATATATATATATATATATATGTACATATATATATATATATATATATATATATATATATATATATATATGTAACTAAAAGAGATACTGTAGATGTCTCTTGGACAAAATAATCATTCTAAACAATTTCACTGTAAAATAACGGTAACTTACTGGCAGCAGGGATGCCCATAATTTACTTTTTTTTATGGTGAAGCTACCATAATTTACTTTTACGGTATTTTCCCGTATACTGGATTATGTTAAACCTTTTAAACCCTAACTCTATTTTTTAGGCCACTGCTCGAAAATTGCTTACCCATACTAAAAACGTATATCTCTGCAACTACAAGGTGTATTTGAATAATTTTGGTGTTATAATAAAGGGAACACTTCTGAGATTTGTTCAGATGTATTGTGTAAATATCAGCACATATCTTACTGGTTAAGATTAAATGAAGATGGCACACAGCACAAATTGAAAATGTTCAGGTTCGCCTAAAAAAAAAAAAAAGAGGCACTTTCAGGATTATTATTTCTTTGGAATGATGTAGCTGCAGATTTAAACCTCTCCCAAATCATAGCACAATATGTGAACAGTCTCTCTGCAAAGTTTGACTTTGATAAAGTGAAGCACAACAAAATTAGAGAGGTTTTAGTACAGAGAGTTCAGACGAGGTCTCCAAAAAGCAATTTGTGTTGTGACGTATGACTCATATGTGAGTAATCCTCAGGTTGCTGGCGTTCTTTTGAGCTATTGTGAGTGTGTACTGCATGAATTAGCACAGCGGTAGAGCCAGAATTGTGTCGAGTGCGGTTGCCTAGGTGGCGCTATATGGATTTTGATATTTGGTAATAACTTTAGTTAGTTGTTGAGTTGTGTTTGGAGCATGTAAAAATGGCTTGCATAGTCTTGTAGCCCAGGCTCTTTGGTTTAATCAGAAGTATAACATCATTATATTTGTTCTTTATAAGTGCATTCTTATTCACTCTGTACGCTAAACTTTCTCCACAGCCCCCCCACAGCCCCCAAAAATGGGGGCGCTCGGGCTCAAGAGAGCAGCAAGGCCGAGATCCTCCTTGTGGCACTGGCACCGCAGTGGCTAGTCAGTGGCAAGCATCAGTCACGCGTCAGTCAGGTGTCAAGACTGTGGCAAGTCAGTGGCTAGTCAGTGGCAAGCATCAGTCAGGTGTCACAACAGCGGCAAGTGAGCGGCACTCGTTCGGCACCCATCAAGGAGCTACCGAGCTGAGCGGGCGGAGCCACATTTCCTGAGAACACCCATTGTTGTTACGATTGGTCAGCTGCCATAAATCAGTTTTATCATCATAGTATGGATTTTAGTTGAGTCACCTGAGCTACCTGTTCTCTGTATACATCCTTAGAGTAACCACGTTGTACTTTTTTGTTTCTCATTCATTTTATTTAAGTATGATTCTGCTGGTTCTGAAACAAAAGGGTACATAATACACTCTTTCCAAATTATTACTTTTATGGTCATTTACAACAATCGGCTAAGATAATGAAAATAAATCATTTTATTATCATTTAAAAGTATATATATAATATAAAAATGTTTTAAAATTAAAACCCATAAAAAGTCCAATCCAAAAATACATGTCAAGTTTTCGATTAATCTGTGGATTGATTGATGCCATACAGTTAGTAATGTAATTTAATCAAAGTAATTTTTGTTTCGTCTAACGTGGCACTCCTCTGACTAGTGGTGGCACTCCTGTGACAACTATTGGCACTGGCAGTTTGTGGCACCTACTGTCACCTACATATAAGCAGAGGAAGAGATATTTTCAGACATGTATTTTTGGATTGGACTTTTTATGGGTTTTAATTTTAGCCGATTGTTGTAAATGACCATAAAAGTAATAATTTGGAAAGAGTGTATTATGTTCCCTTTTGTTTCAAAACCAGCAAAATCATACTTAAATAAAATGAATGAGAAACAAAAAAGTACAGCGTGGTTACTCTAAGGATGTATACAGAGAACGGGTGGCTCAGGTGACTCAACTAATCCATACTATGATGATAAAACTGATTTATGGCAGTTTACCAATCGTAACAACAATGGGTGTTCTCAGGAAATGTGGCTCCACCCGCTCAGCTTGGCAGCTTCTTGACGGGTGCCGAACAAGTGCTGCTCACTTGCCGCTGTTGTGACGCCTGACTGACGCTTGCCACTGTCAGTAGTCGCATTTGCTGTCTCTCCAAGAGGGTGATATTAGGATAAATGGGTTTTACCGTGATTTTACAGAATATGCCAGAATGTTACCGTTTATTTACAAAGGGTAATACAACCCAATGCAGTACTTTTGCATTTAATTCACAACAAATAAAAGAATAACAATAGACATTCAATACATAATTGTTGCAGTTTAATACATGTTCTCAAGACAAATAATAAAGAGACATTTGTATTACATCACAAAACTTACAATGTCCTGCATGTTTAGAAGAAAACAAATAAAATCATAAAATCTTTAATGACCGGCTTGACTGAACTCATGAGGATAACCTCAAACCAGTAGCACCGAGATCCAAAAGTTGCCGATGGTATGCTACTGTTCTTCAGTGGTATGTACCGATCCCTGGAGTGGCATGATACTGTTGTTCAGTGGTATGTACCGATCCCTAAAGTGGTATGCTACTGTTGTAGGTACCTATCCCTGGTATGCTACTTGCGGTATACTACTGTTGTTCAGTGGTAGGTACCTATCCCTGGAGTGGTATGCCACTCGTTTTCCAACGGCACACTGTTTGCTGAAGGCATGTGCTGCTTGAAAGTGGTAGTCTACTATCAGACAGGCACACCAGTGCCGTCTCTTAATGCATATGCACATTTAATGTAAATTGGTTTGATTTGATCAAATAGTGATGCCGTAAATGCATTTTTTTTACTTTATTGACAAAGTTGCGCAACACAGCGTCTTAAATAAAGGAATGTATCTATTTTATCTCGTCCATTTTCTTTTAAATGACAATAAAGTGATTTAGTATTTGCTGAGGTTCGCATGTGTCTCACATATGTTAACATATCAGTGCAAGTCTTTGCAAAAAGCTAATATAACAATACCATACAGTTAAATCAACAGACTTGCTTATGTGATGAGCTGATTATGAGACAGTGGACCACTCACTAAAATGAGTTTGATCTGGTTTTAATGTTGCTCTTGGGATAACACACGTAACGTTACTGTTAGTGTTGTTGTTGTTTATCGTCTTGAACACACGTCAGCGATTTCTGGTCCCCTCTCCATTTTGATAATCGTTCCGTTTGCGGTCCTCCAGTCGGTTCAATAACAGCACAAGTAAACACAAGTTAGGTTACTAACGTTAGATCTTAATACTGTAATTGGTGATTAACTTTATTTACTAACTTGCTATGCTGTTATCTAGCTAATCTTTTTAAGGCTAATTTAGCTTGAACGTTACAGAGCTAACTCCACCAATATTAGCAACCTAATATAACGAAATAGACCAAGTAAAACATTATTTGAGATGTTAACAGTTCAATAATCATGAAGACAAAACTATGGAAGCCCATTTCCTCCAGCAAAAAAACAAAAATCACTACAAAAAAGAAGAAAAAAAACAAAAATAGAGAAATTATGAGATAGAAAGTCGAAATTATAAGATACTTTAACCCAACAGTCATAGAAGCAGCTCTTTGGCATAGGTTACCCAACATTTGAGATATAAATGGATTGTGAGTACATTGAAGACAACTTTAAACGTGCCTTTACAACAGATGAATATGAAGGCAAATCACTATCAAAATCCGAGAACGCAAATTAGGTCCACGCCTTGCGTGTGTAGAGGTCACGCACATGCAACTCAAACAGCTGCGCACGTATTTTACTTTGGTGAGCGCTTTTACATCACGCTTTGAGCTGTTTGTCACAAGAGGTTTGACTATCAAACACATATTGTATGTAATAGAATAATGGAGTGAATTTAAATCAATCTGTGCAATCAGCATTAACATACTGTGTATTTCATCAGCCTCTACTGTCTGAACAGTTTACAAATCGTGACATGTAGAACATTTACCTCTGAGTTGTAGAGGAGTGGTGTTTAGTGGAGGATTGAAAACCACCTCTTCACCGTCTGTGTCAGAGTGATATCCGGCCAATCCAGACGAGGATTGTAACCAATTAAATTTAGTTATACAATGGTGAATGGGTCCGCCCACTTAGTGTCAAAAAGAAAAACTACTCGTGAGCGAGCAGGTGAAAGTTTTGCAAGCAGAAGAGCAATGATATTAGTTGCGCGCTGGGGGCGCCCCTTGCGCTCAAAGCATTGTTTTCTCCTCGCAGGCCTCAATTTTGTGCAGATATTCTGCGTGGAGTGATGTAAAAGCGCTCGCCAAAGTTAAATTTGATTTGATTAAGTTTGATTTGCAAGTGCAGGACCTTACATATAATAAAAAACTTTTTTTTTTGCTGGCGTAAATGGGCTTTCATACAAAACAATACTGGAGACTTTGAATTTCGGATGATAAGCGTAACGTTACCTCGGCTTCTCAGTTGATCTCCACATGGCTGTGCTCAGAAGGATGAACTGAGGCTGTTGTGTTCAAAGTCACGTTCAGGAGCAGTCGGTCACGTCTTGTCACGCAAAAATTACTTTTAGGCAATGAACAGTTTGAATAATAAAAAATATTCTATCGCCATTACAGATACATTAACCTACAATAGACAGTATGATGTAGATGGATTGTGATTCACTGAACTTGTATAGAGAAGCGTATTTCCACCACTTCACAGAAAATACTGTATTATGCTGTTAAATTACAGTAGTCTGCTGTTATGGTTAATTGACGGCATTGACTGTTAATCTACATGCGAGGGATGAACATTTAAATGTATGTTACAGTTATGAAATACTGTAAGATACCGTTTTAAATCTACCGTAAATTTACAGCAATTCATATCCTAAATCACATAATCTAGAGAAATCTCATACTTTGTTAAACAGTACTGTGCCACCTTTCACTTAAATAACTAATCGTAAATAATTAATTACAAATGTTGTCAAAACGATGAATGTGAATACAAATTTATACCTGTAAGCTGAGTGCAGGATCCAACAAGGGCTGCCAGAATGAGGAGTGCAGATCTAGTCATGCTGAGGTGAGATACTGAGAGCCTTCCACACTAAGAGTCTGCTGTTTCCCTTCAGCCTCAGAGAGAGAATGACTGTAAGCTCTCACTGACTGTGAGACTGCACTGTACCTGTAGAGGGTGTGGAGAAGGTAAAAAAAAAGTTCCCAAGAGGGCAACGTTTAATAAAGGAAAAGAAGAGGAAAAACACAATTAATTTCACTCTTTTATTCTTAGTTGCATCTTCTTCTTATCAGTTTATCTGGATAACAATCAGACAAATTACAAGTCATACCACCGCCTCACTATCTCTGCGATTCTTTGTCAATGTGTATCTTTGTCACTTGCTATTTTTCGTGTGAAACTCAAGAACGTCCACATGTTGCACAACAGACCAAACTGACACATTATTTATTATTAAAGTTAAGTTTATGGCTCTCATTGATAAATCGCAAAGCATATTTACTAAACACAAGACTAAACACACAACCTCCTTGAGAACCACACCAATATCATATTTTTGTTTCCGAATTGTGACAGCTGAACAGTACTGTTTGACCTAATATCCAAATAAAAGTATCATCAAATAACATAATTGACAGACACCTTTACAATCATATTTATTGAGTTGTAACTTCTCTAAGCTTGCTGTTTTAAGTTTGTCTATGTTATTGTTGAGTGGAAACAGTTTTTTTGTTGCTGTTTATTTTTCTACTGTTATTTCAGAGAGCTCAGATAATTGTTTTCTGCCCACATAAACATCTCTATTAGCGGTATGACACACCATCAGGAGACACAATTTGAACCTGCTCCATTTCATAGAACAGGACAGAGTTTGTGGACACAGTGATAGTAACCAGAGTGATTTTCCAGGAAAATGAATGTATTCGTGGTTCATAACAAAACTCATTTGAGTGTAAAAAGCTCAAACAACCATAAATGTTCTGCCTCTTAATCTCTTAATAATCTTGGTTGTCTAGTTTACAGAGAGGAAGTACATCATTTGTAATATTGACAGAACTATGTACATCATAAAGATGACATTCTAGTTTCAACACATTTTGAATGTGTTGATCTTTAACGTCTAGTCATGCTAGTGCTGCAATATTCATAAGATAGGGTTGTATAATTATAGGTTAACAACCAGCAATTTAGTGAAACTGTACAGGTTCAGTTTTGGAGATGTGATGAGATAGGATTAGATTGCTAAATACTTTATGAGTTTGTACTAAGATTGGCTTTGCTGATACCCTGACCCTTGGAGTCCACAGAGAGTAAAACCATAAAAAAAAGTTATCTTGATGTTGAGGAGTTATCTGATTTCCATGATTTCCACAATATTGCATCCAAATAAATCAAAATGTTCTGGGTGCTCATAACTTTACTGAGGGACTTAACAGTATTGTTTTCCTTGTATTTGTTATTCTTCTGTATATTATATTTCAACACTGTGTCCTTTTCAACCAAACTGTCTTCTCTTCCAGGATCCAGCCCATACTTGCTGGAGATGTCCCCATTAACTCTCGGGTCTTTTTTTTAACTCGTAAGACAAGCACAGTTGTTACTAATAACGTAAACGATGCAGTGTCTAGGTAAAACTGTTGATTTAAGATAAGATTTTGGTGGTAAAAATCTTTGAATATTTTTTTTCGACACAGGGTAAAATATATCTAGTACTTATATACTTACTTTTCATTGAACATATTTGTAATGCTCACGTGAAGATATTTTTTTGTTTAACCTCTCTGCTGACACCTAGTGGAGCACCCGCTGCAGCACAGGCTATGACGTCATGACCGGATGTTGATACTTGCTCGGAGCGGAGAGCAAACAGGAACAGCTGAAAAAGAACAACAAAGCCGCCGCGACGACGACGACAGTAAAAACAACAGATGTGCGTCTAAAATATACCTAAAACATCGGTGACATTATCGCTGGTGGGGACCTTTTGTACCACTAAAACAAAATTGAAAAGGTAAGAAGCTGTAATTTGGAGCTAAGCAGAATTATACTTGTTGTTGTTCGCCTTGTTCCTAGCTTGCCGTCGTTGTCTCTTTTAGCTCGACGGCTAATGTAACGTTAGCTTCTTTCGACTTGATAATATCAGTTCGAGACCACTCAGCCAACGTGTTCAAAACCTCGGGGGGAAAGCAGCAGACGTGTTGACACTTAATCAAAAGTACTTATATTTGTTCCATTATTCTTCTCAATGGCTTTTATTTCCAGCTGTATTCGAAGCTCAGCTGCCATCTACAGTCAACAATCCTCACGAAAAGCCAGTCAGGAACTAAAAGTTAGTGATATAGACAAAGTGCTTATCAAAGTAACGTACAAGTAACGATAGATATGTATCACACAATATAGTACATTTTCTGGAGAGTGATTGAAAATAATGCTAATTTAAGAAACAAAAACAATCACCCCAATAAGAACAGAGTTGAGGCATACAAGCGAAACTAAAGAGAAACCACTTGGTCCTTATTTCATTGTGGTTACATGAAGCAAGTGCAGTTACCTTTGACTCTGCATTTCTAGATATACCACGGCCTGGATGACTGAGAATCTTTACAGACTTAAAAATCCAGTGTGAGCATAAAACAGTCACAAACTGCTCATTTATTTACAACATAACCCATAATAGCCTCACTATGTTAAAGGAGTAGCCACCACATTATAAACGTGATGGAAACTCCTCTCAGAGTTCACCTTTTTATAGTGCCTGAAGGTGTACATTGTCACGTTGGCTATTGTAATGTAAAGTGTTACTGTCTATACTGTTTATAGTCTAGTCCTATTTTATTTTAACTTTCCAACAATAAATAATTTGCTCTTTTTTCTGTCTTGTTTTAGCCTTAGGCCAGCCACTCCCAGAGATTTGACGATGGGACGCATCTTCTTGGACCACATTGGCGGAACTCGCCTCTTCTCCTGCGCCAACTGTGACACCATCCTGACCAACAGGTCTGAGCTCATCTCAACACGCTTCACGGGTGCCACGGGCAGAGCTTTCCTCTTCAACAAGGTACAGAGACAATAGCGACATAACACGTACAACGTTTACTCCTAAATAAAACGGGGGCACACACCGATTCAGTATCTAGTTAAAAATGTGTGCGCTTGTGTCTCAACTCCACAGGTGGTGAACCTCCAGTACAGTGAGGTGCAGGACAGAGTGATGCTCACCGGCAGACACATGGTGAGGGACGTCAGCTGCAAGAATTGCAACAGCAAGTTGGGTTGGATCTACGAGTTCGCTACTGAGGACAGTCAGCGCTACAAGGAGGGACGCGTCATCCTGGAGAGGGCGCTGGTCAGGGAGAGCGAGGGCTTCGAGGAGCACGTCCCTTCAGACAACTCATGAGGCACTAACCGTGGATTACCTTGAAGCTCACTCCCGCGTCCTCCTATCCCTCTCCTTTTGTCCCCTTGTGCTGCACACCACCACCTGCAGACTTAGTGGTCAGCGTTTGGCTTCACCCCCACACCCCTTCCCTGTCTCTGGCCTATGACCATAGACCTCTGCTGATTAGAAGATTGGTTCGCTGGCTCTACTCTTGCTGAATAGGCATCCTCAAAGTACTTCCTTATTTATGTGTCACAGGGCACCCCCCCCAAAAAACCCAGCTGGGGACACAGATAGGGAGCTGTAACTACACACCTCACACAGAATCTCCACCACCTCACACGGCATGCTCCACACTTTTTCATATGGTAATTAAACACGTGCATGATAATAGACATTGTCGGTCACACACAAAAACAAACATCAGGTAGTTGTTTTGTTTATTTCGATAACTAGAGGTAGTAGAGCTGAGTATGTTCATCACCCAGACAGGAGAAAAGCGATGTTAAATGAACCGATGGAGGTGTCACTCTACAGAGTTGCTTCCGTGGGGTTTGTGCTTCTTCGTTGTGACCTTTTTGTGTTTGTCTCTGGTGAGCACTGGATGCAATTAAGACCACGACAGTTGTTATTTCTGTATCAGTTACCTTTTCATTAGCTAATGTGTATTGAATGTGGTAGTATTTAAAATCTTTGTTCAAATGATACCATAAGGACCGCACAGAATGATGTCATATTTACGTATACATTGTGTTTGACCATGACAGGAACTTTATTTAGATGTGGCTCACATGATGTCCCTTTATTTGGATTGACATTGCATTCTTAAAATGTACACAATGGGGCATTAAGTATCCCATTAATAGTGTGGAGGTGATCTCCTGAACAGCACAACGTGGTGAAAATTCATCTTACAGTTTAATTCAGTTGTCCCACTCCGTCTTGTGACCGTGGATTCCGTGTCTGTGTGGTGTGCCGTGTGAAGGGCGACGTGTTGCTTTGGTGACTTATGAAGAGCGTGTACCTTGCAGCCATGTTTCTTCAGTGTGGCGGAAGAGGAGTGGGTCTTAAGACGTGATGAAGACATTCTCTGGCTGCCTGCCCCTTTAAGGACATGTTTATGAGAGGATGGGTCAGGCAAGCGTTTGAAAGTGGTCAGTACTGGAAGAGACAAGTTTATTGGTGTGGAAAAATAACCAACAGCGGACATTCTCTTAGCAGTTAATACGTTACAATGTTGGAAACAACACACTGAAGATATGTTTGAATCAAGCTTGAGTTTGACTGTACTCCAACTTAAAACAGTTTTCATTGTTGAACTACTTTTCGGGATAGTGACCCATCCTCCACATTTTATAGTCCCAGGCTTTGGGCACGTTTGGTCATAAGATGACTTGTTTCTTACAACACAAATCTGAGCGAGCTTTAATAGAGTTCTAGTCTTTAAAAGTTGAGTCTTTGTCCTTTTGACTGTGCCAGAGCCTCCGTTTTATATCATCAGTGTCCTGTGGAGATTTCAATGAAAATGTCAAATTGTAACAAAACAAAACAAACTCAATGTCCCTGACATTTTAGGTTATTTTTGGAGTGGGTTGTGTTGTGCCATTTCAGAGTGTGCATGCCTGCAGGCGCTACCAGAATGCTCCGGCCTTTCTACAAAACAAATGACACTGACAGTATCCATATCCCCAAAGTCCATGCAGTGTAAAGTCAATGGCTGTGACAGAATATTGTCATCATCATTTTGTTGTTCACTTTTACCATTTTATTGATGGGCCATTGTTTTTATTTGCTTTACTCTATATGATTATTATTTTATTGACTGATACATTTATCTTACTGTATATTTTCTGTATTGGAGGATTGAGAGAAAAAAAGGTTTCTTCTTGAAAGGTTTTCTCTGATGTGATTTCTAAATAAACATCTAGTCTTGTTGGCATTTCTTTGTCTTATTTATGCTTGATTTATAGCTTAGAACACATTTCTTTTTGTCAGAAAGTGCAATAGAGTCATACAATAATCAATGTTTGTGTATACAGTTTGTTTCCAAAACGCCCTCTTTCTGTAGAAGAGGACAGATGTTTGAACACATGGCTGTAATAACTATGTTAATGTCAAATTACATTTTTATACTCTCCTCTTTTTTCACTTCTTAAGATGTTTACATTTTAGATTTCAGAATGTGGTGCTCAAGACAAAAGTGGAAATAAGCAGATTTATTGTTTGACATTGTCATGTTCATACATATCCATAAAGGGATGTGTTGACCTGTAGGTGGCAGCAGGACACTGAGAGACAGGATTATCTCTGAAGACATTTTCCTCTACGATGCATGATGCATGATGCATGATGAGTGCCTTACCTGCCTCTGACGTTAGCCTGCCTGTCAGGGTCTGTGGAGCTTCACTGCAGTCTGGAAATCTATGTTGGATACAGTGTTTTCCCTAGGTTTCTGGAAGAACATTTCCAGAGCCTCTTGATATTTATTTATTTATGCATGTATGTATGTATGTATTTACTTACTTACTTACTTACCAATACAGTCTTGTACAGCCAGGGGGAGTATTTCCCCTCTGACAGCCAAGCTGGGTCAACACCTGTCATCCGGTGGTACTGCGGTCAAGTTAGCAGACACTCAGATCTCCGTGGTCAACTCAGCAGACACTTAACTTTTAGTGCGCCTATACGCATTCAAACGGCACAGATCGGGAGCGAGCGGAGGACTTTGCAAAGTTAGAGGAAAGATTAACGTGAGATACATTTTCCGGGTTTTCTACAGACGAACATCCAGTTTTCAAAATAAGATGCCAATAAAGTATACATATTGCATCATGGAAATAAGATTAAATTAATTATATTCACATTAAGTACAAAAAATGTTACCTGCATCTCGTTAGTTAAAGGGAAAATACACCTAAATTGTGCGTGAAGTGTCTTTATTCTTTGATTTGCGGGTTCCTGGAAAGATATTAAAATTAATAATGCCTGACTGACAGTCAATTAAGATATTTTACCACAAAAACTCTGACCTGAATTTGTATCTTCAAAAGGCAAATTTCTGAAATTTTTAAGGTGCTATAATGTTTTTCTCAATAATTCCCCACAATGACTAATGCATATATGTTCAGGACAAAAAGGTTAATATCACAATATTTGAGGTGCTACAAAAATATTTTTCTCAATAATTCCATACAATGACTGACATATATGTAATCAAGGCATCCTTGACTCCACCCATACAGAAAATCAGACATTTTTACTGTATGAATTAAGAGATATTTCAAAGTAAATGTCATACATTTGTACAGAGAATGTACTTCGGGCTGGCTGGGAGACCAGCCCTTCGGCCTGGCTGGGAGGGGCCCAAATGTCATTACTTCAAACAATCATAACTTATCAGGACATGGTTGAAAATGATTGGAAATTACAGGAAACCTTCAATTTGATGACTTGAATAAGCCCATTAAGCAGCAAGTCTGCAAACCCTTGCTAAAGCTATCTTTCTCCAGGAACATGCTATTGAGCTAAAACCAAGTGATTCTTAAAGACTATCATCTGTTGTCCACTAATTTTGATGGAAAATCAAATACATGGGAAAACAGGTCCAGCAGACATTGGCAGCCCTTCGGGCTGGCTGGAGGACCAGCCCTTCGGGCTGGATTTAGTTAGAGAGCATAACCCACACATTTCCTAGATTTCCAATGAAAGTTGTACTGAAAATGCACTATTTCAGTCATTCGGCACTTAATCCAACCTTATCCTAGGTTCTCAATAAAAGTTGTACTGAAAAGGCACAATTTCACCCATTCGGCACTTCGTCCAACCTTTTCCTAGGTCAGCAATGAAAGTTGACCTCAGAATGCCTAATGTCAGCCAATCGGCACTCAGTCCATGCTTTTCCTAGGTTTTCAATGAAAGTTGTACTTAGGAACCACAATTTCACCCATTTGGCAATTAATCCAGCCATTTCTTATGTTAGCCATGAAAGTTGTACTCAAAACCCATTATCGGACCCATTCGGCCTTTCCGTACAGTAAATTGGCCAATACTGCCCCCCATAGGATTTGGACATAGAAGACAGCGTTTTCCCCAATGTCCCTTTTTATCCCTAAAGGCATAATGTAATGTCCGCGGTACGTCCCGCACAGATCTTCTGGGGGCAATTTGTGCCATGTCCCTTTGACAGCCCATGTTAAACTTGGGACACCAAGCTGACGAGAACCTGACGAGCCTTTTCTCCTCCTGTCCCTTTCCAGAGCAGCTGAAAATCCATCCTGCAAAAACGTCCAAGCTGTAGTTTGAGATCGGGTCCGGTTCGGTCCTCCTGTCTTGCTGTCCTGTGGTCTTCTGAGGTCTCCTGTGGTCTGAGTGCTCCCTTATGCCTCAATGCAGGGCTTTGAACACCTGAAACCTAGAATGCTGCGTGACGTATCAAAGCTCTGCAGTTCTAGAATCTTGCTTGCTACACGCAAAAACACTCGCACGCACACAATTACGTGCATGCGCATGCGCTAAAATAACATACATGAAATTGTATTATCATAGCAATTTCATTCATAGTATACAGAACTCAGTAGACTACTATAATACAATCTTTGTAACTTTGTTATTTAGTTATAGACACAATTACCACATCGGAATATTGTGTTTATAACATTAAGCTGTGTCGCAACATAATCTTTAGTTTTACAGTTGCCTAGTCAAATGATGATGATGATTATGATGATCATGTTGATGATTAAATAAGCTGGTCAGTGATTTTATTTCAGTCCTGAGTGCATATTATGTGATTTCAGGAGAACAAGACCCCAGTGTAATGTCAGCTATGGCTAATTAACGTTAGCTAACGTTAAGGCAGGTACTGGTATATTTCTAGACTGAGCTCAGTGTTTAGGTTGATATCTATTTGCATTTTGGCAAATTGATTCCATTAAAATATGCAGAACAAACGTAAGCTATCAGCAGGTCTGTCCGCCGTGTCATGAATGAACAGACTATGACTGGATGACTTTAATAATGAAGAAAACCTAAACATGTTCTGAAGCTCTTTTTTATATATATCTAAGTGGATTAGTGGACGTAATTTGGCAATTTACATGTTGGCGATGTCATCCTAAGTAACCTTAATAATCACGCTGAAAGGGCTGCTCTTTGAGAAGGAGGTAGTGGTGTAACGGACGATCCCGTCAACGGTGTCGATCCGTGATCCGTACGTACGGACAGACCCCCGCAGTGTCGGTGAGAAACTTAAATACATGCAGTTGTTTGAAGGAAAAGTTTTCACAACAACTTAAATAGACGTTTGAGAAATAATTATGACCCGTTTACCTTTCTAACACTAGCTTGAATCAGCTTCATAACATTAAAACCACTAATGACAAGATTTGTTTTAATCAAAATACAATCTTATAATGTATAGAATAGTGTGTTTTTATGAAGGAAAAAACACTCCACAGAGGGGAAATGGACATGCTTTATAAGCACAAAGACAGAGTACCAAAAAATTAATAAGTAACATTAAGAACAAATATAAAATAAGATAAATATACAACTAGTATATGTGTAAAAACTGTACAAGAATGCTTGGTAACAAATATGTTCTATAATGTGGTAAGACATTACTACACATTAATTAAAGTACAGCCACTGTGTGTGTGTGTGTGTGTGTGTGTGTGTGTGTGTGTGTGTGTGTGTGTGTGTGTGTGTGGTTGTATCCAGTGGCTGAGCAAACACTAAGACACAGTAATGTAATGTATTCTAATTATGTGTTCGGTTGCAGCTTACCGATCATTCACATCTGTTGGACGATTACCTCATCCTTTCCTGCCGCACAAGAGAAGTAAGATCCAATTGTTTTGAACTGATTATTATATTTAAAAAACATTCTGTAAATGAGAAATCAGATATTAACAGTACTTTTTTGTTTAATGTTAGATTTCCTCCCTGGCAACCAAACATGTTACATGGAACATCCTCGTCCGCATGTTCCATGGTGATGTTGGGAGGAGGATAAATTGAAAAGGGGTAAATGGGAAAAAGTCTTTCAGCCAGATGTTATCGAAGACTTTGCTCCTGCATAAGTAACTGTAATATTTAATGAAAACAATTTGAAGTTACCCAGAGGTCTTACGTAGTGTTCAAACTTACATTATCATCTCGTGAAAAAAACAGCCATGGTAATTAATTTGATTGCGACCATTGCATCGACTCATTTATTAAATTATTTAAAAGGATCCCCATTAGCTGATGCCAATGGTATCTTACTGTAAACACAAGTCACAGTAATCGTCACCATGTATTATATTTTTTAATACAGTAGCAGTGTTTTGATTGTGAAATAAAACAAAGTAATCAAAGTCTCATCTCTCATCTTCAACCGCTTATCCGTGATTGGGTCGTGGGGGCAACAGCTCCAGCAGGGGACCCCAAACCTCCCTTTCCCGGGCCACATCAGCCAGCTCTGACTGGGGGATCCCGAGGCGCTCCCAGGCCAGTTTGGAGATATAGTCCCTCCACCTGGTCCTGGGCCTCCCTCGGGGTCTCCTCCCAGCTGGTCGTGCCTGGAACACGTCCCTAGGGAGGCGCCCAGGTGGCATCCTCACCAGATGCCCGAACCACCTCAACTGGCTCCTTTCCACGCAAAGGAGCAGCGGCTCTACTCCGAGTCCCTCACGGATGACCGAACTTCTCACCCTATCTCTAAGGGAGATGCCAGCCACCCTCCTGAGGAAACCCATTTAGGCCGCTTGTACCTGCGATCTAATTCTTTCGGTCATGACCCAGTCCACATGACCATAGGTGAGGGTAGGAATGAAGATTGCCCGGTAGATAGAGAGCTTTGCCTTGCAGCTCAGCTCTCTTTTCGTCACAATGGTGCGGTAGAGTGACTGCAATACCGCCCCAGCTGCTCCGATTCTCCGGCCAATCTCACGTTCCATTGTTCCCTCACTCACGAACAAGACCCCGAGGTACTTGAACTCCTTCACTTGGGGTAAGGATTAATTTCCTACCCGGAGAGGGCAATCCACCGGTTTCCTGCTGAGAACCATGGCCTCAGATTTAGAGGTGCTGATCTTCATCCCAACCGCTTCACACTCGGCTGCGAACCGATCCAGTGAGTGCTGGAGGTCACAGCCCGATGAAGACATCAGGACAACATCATCTGCAAACAGCAGCAATGCAATCCTCAGCCCACCGAACTGTAAACACTCCTCCCCACAACTACGCCTCGATATCCTGTCCATGAATACCACAAACAGGATTGGTGACAAAGCGCAGCCCTGGCGGAGGCCAACCCTCACCGGAAACGAGTCCGACCTACTGCCGAGAACCTGGACACAGCTCTCGCTTTGGGCGTACAGGGATTGGATGGCCCCCAGAAGTGGCCCCCTCACCCCATACTCCCGCAGCACCTCCCACAGTATCTCCCGGGGGACCCGGTCATACGCCTTCTCCAGGTCCACAAAACACATGTAGACCGGATGGCCGTATTCCCAAGCCCCCTCCAGGATCCTTGCGAGAGTGAAGAGCTGGTCCGTTGTTCCACGGCCAGGACGGAATCCGCATTGTTCCTTTTCAATCCGAGGTTTGACTATCGGCCGAACCCTTCTTTCCAGCACCTTGGAGTAGACTTTACCAGGGAAGCTGAGTAGTGTGATACCGGGTAATTGGCACACACCCTCTGGTCCTCCTTTTTGAACAGGGGAACCACCACCCCGGTCTGCCACTCCCTAGGCACCGTCCCAGACCTCCACACAATGTTGAAGAGACGTGTCATCCAAGACAGCCCCTCCACACCCAGTGCCTTCAGCATTTCTGGACGGATCTCATCAATCCCTGGGGCTTTGCCACTGTGGAGTTGTTTGACTACCTCAGTGACTTCCACCAGGGAAATTGATGATGCTCCCCCATCAGCCTCCAGCTCTGCCTCTACAATAGAGGGCGTATTAGTCGGATTCAGGAGTTCCTCAAAGTGCTCCTTCCACCGCCCGATTACCCCCTCAGTTGAAGTCAACAGAGTCCCATCCTTACTGTATACAGCTTGGATGTTTCCCCGTTTCCCCCTCCTGAGGTTCCGGATGGTTTTCCAGAAACACCTTTGTGCCGACCGAAAGTCCTTCTCCATGGCTACTCCGAACTCCTCCCACACCCACTGCTTTGCCTCCTTCACGGCAGCGGCTGTAGCCCTTCGGGTCTGTCGGTACCTTGCAACTGCCTCAGGAGTCCTCCGGGATAACATATCCCGGAAGGCCTCTTTCTTCAGTCGGACGGCTTCCCTGACCACCGGTGTCCACCACGGTGTTCGAGGGTTACCGCCCCTTGAGGCACCTAAGACCTTGAGACCACAGCTCACCGCCGTAGCTTTGGCAATAGAAGCTTTGAACATCGTCCAATCCTGTTCGATGCCCCCCACCTCCACAGGGATGCTAGAAAAGCTCCGCCGGAGGTGTGAGTTGAAGATCTCCCGGACAGGGGCCTCCTCCAGATGTTCCCAGACGTTCCCAGTTTGCCCGCACTACCCGTTTGGGCTTACCAGTTCTGTCCAGAGTTTCCCCCCACCCTCTGACCCAACTCACAACCAGATGGTGATCAGTTGACAGCTCCGCCCCTCTCTTCACCTGAGTGTCCAAAACATACGGCCTCAGATCCGATGATACGATAACAAAATCGATCAACGACCTTAGGAGCTCTGGTACCACGTACACTTATGAACATCCTTATGCTTGAACATGGTGTTCGTTATGGACAATCCATGACTAACACAGAAGTCCAACAACAAACGACCGCTCGGATTTAGATCAGGGAGGCCGTTCCTCCCAATCACGCCTCTCCAGGTATCCCCATCGTTGCCCACGTGCACGTTGAAATCCCCCAGCAGAACTATGGAGTCCAGCACTTGAGCCCCATACAGGACTCCAGTCAGGGTCTCTTAGAAGGCCGAATACTCTGAACTGTTCCCCCCCATAACCCGCAGGCGTAGGGAGGCGACCCTCTTGTCCACCGGGGTAAACTCTGACACAGCGGCACTCAGCCGGGGATTTGTGAATATTCCCACACCCGCCTGGCGCCTCACACCCTGGGCAACTCCAGAGAAGAAAAGAGTCCAACCCCTATCCAGGAGTACGGTTCCAGAACCGATGCAGTGCGTAGAGGTAGGCCCCACCAGATCTAACTGGTAGAGCTCCACCTCCCGCACAAGCTCCGGCTCCTTCCCCCACAGAGAGTTGGCGTTCCACGTCCCCAGAGCCAGCCTTTGCCGCCCGGGTCTGGTCCGTCGAGGTCCCTGGCCTTCACTGCCACCCATGGGGCAGCGCACCCGACCCCAGCGGTTCCTCCTGCAGGTGGTGAGCACACAGGATGGAGAGGAGGGGAGTGCCACGTTGCTGCTTTGGGCTGTGCCCGGCCAGGCTCCGTGGCAAACCCGGCCACCAGGCGTTCGCTGTCGGGCCCTCCGACTGGGCCTGGCTCCAGGCGTGGGCCCCGGGCTTCCTCCGGACATATTTTTCCTGTGCTTAATGGGTGAGTATACCATGGATTCAACAAACATAATGCACTAGGAATTTTATTTTATTTTGATAACCCAATGACAATTATCTTCTGTCTTCTAAAATGTGCATAACTGACAAGTAGCTGTAATCTCTAAGCATTTACAATATTAGCAATCATAAAACGATGGATATTAATATCCACAAGCATGAATATTGCAATATTTGAAACCGTGGCGATAACAAATCAACACAAAAATATGAGGCCTTTTCTTTTACCAATTTTAGATATGTTCTGTTATTGAAAAGGCACTGTTTGGTAAATATATTACTCACATTATTCTTACATAAAACACAACATTTAAAAACACTTTGAATACACACAACCAAATGCTAAAATGGTGCCAAACTAATTAATTCCCCTGAAGTCCACCGATCTTACTAAACATTAAGAATGTCGGGGAATTGCCATAGTAAGAAGGTGCTAATAAACTAAGTGCTGTGACACAGTTAGCATGTACTCTACAGGAGGAAATTGAGGTAGACAAAGTGGTCTATGGCTCCTTGCCTCTTAGAGAGTCCATCAAGCTCTTGCTGTTGCTCTGTTGTTGGATGAGGAGGGGAAAATTACATAGTTCATATCAATGTCCGTTCCAACCACATCTACTGGCATAAAAACAGGAAGTCAGTGGTAAAGTAGTAAAGCCCGTCTCTTGCTGGACTTGATTGGCTGGCTCTGTCAATTGTGATATTGACAAGCGGTGCGACTCCGCGCCTGATGCTAAAAAGTTGAGGATATTTTAACTTTATGCTTGGCTAAAAAATGCCTGAAAAAACGGCTTGTGAGAGGAAGCGCATGCCAAAAACAATGTTTTTTGCAGGCGACGCGTTTTTAGCGACGCGTCTTGGTGTAATCGGTGTGAAAATATGATATTTAGTAAAATTCACACACTGTTGTGAGGAGGAACTCTGCTCTGTCTGTGTGCGTGCCTGTCCTCTCACTGCCGCCAGTTCATCAGTTTTAAGCACAGTTTTAAGTTGGATGCTGTTGGTCTGAGGCTTGAAGCGTTTGCTGTTCCTAGCTTTACTGAGGGAAACAATAGTTTCTGGTGTTTCCTGCTAACTGCATGTTTTAATTCCAGTTTTTGTGATCATGGTCATGTTCGAGATGTTTCTGGGTAATTCTGGTCTCAGTAATGAGAGCATTACACAGCCTGTTGGGTGTCTGGGTGGTGTAATGTAATGGTACTATTTTATCTTATCAACATGCAGAGCGGAGTTATCAGGTGTGTGTGATGTCAGACAAGGGCGTGCACAGTCCGCAGTCCGCACTTGGAGTTGTATGAATCCAGTCATTCAACAGTCTCGGTGTTATGCTAATCTTCAGCTAATAAAGTTAGCCAAAGATACAACCATCTCCTAAACTTATTTTACACATTACACCACAAGTGGATGGACCCAGTTACCTTGCAGGTGTTTAACCTGAGAACCTGAAGACTGCTGCTACACAGGGTGACATAAATAAAACAAGTAAATACATGATGTATACAACTAGGTTGCAAATAACCATAAACATCAAATATCAGATGAAATAAGCAGCATTAAATACATCTGTATCAATAACATAGATAATTAAAGTTGCGAGCAGCGATGAACAGGCCCTCGCATCCTGTGCGACAAGTGATGCAGTCACCATCGATGGATCTATGTGACGTGCGGTCACCAGCGCGGGTGCGACAAGTGATGCAGTCACCATCCAGGGATCTACGTGACGTGCGGTCACCAGTATGGGTGCGACAAGTGATGCAGTCACCATCCAGGGATCTACGTGACGTGCGGTCACCAGCGCGGGTGCGACAAGTGATGCAGTCACTATCGAGGGAGCTACCCATTCAGCACCACACCCAAAAATACACATATAGTTGCATACACACATTTAGAACCTAAAGAGTGGTAAAACAGTGTCTCTGACAGTTTTGTGGAAACCTCACGGTGTCAACAGATGCAAAACTGATCACACAAACCAGTTGCTTGGGTGATTTCAATACAAACTGGCTGGCTGTTAGCACTCTCTCTCATCATGCCGGAAATCGACCATGGAATCTGTTCCGCCGCTCTGATAGTGCTTGTGTAACATTAAGTATAATACTTCTGATGTTATTGAAATGTCCCTGTAACATATTTTTGAAATATTGTGTGATTAATGAATAATCTAAAGAGTGGAATGTAATGGTAAAAATATGCATAAACAACTGTGTGTCCTTGCTGTGAACCCGAAACTGCAAATAACAAATGTATCTTATTAATTTTTAATATTCATGATGAAGCGTCTTCAATGTCATAAGACTTTGCTTACTAAATTTGAGACTGATCTGGTCAACTGGCTAGGAGTAAATAAAAGTATAAAATGTGACATTTCCTTTTGCCAGTAGGTGGCGCTATGATTTATTGAACATTTTGGCATTGATATATGCTCATTCTTGAATTATGACCGAGAGTTCACCTTACGCGACCACGAGTCCGATGTCCTGCGTGGACTGCCTGATACTAGAAATTATGCATTGCAAATAGTGCACCGCTTCCTGTATCCGGTGTGTGGCGCTACAGAACACGCACCAACATGCATTATGTAGCTCTATATCATGTGTAAACCACAATGTGTAAAAGTCATGTAAGTCGGATGCTGTTTGTCAGAAAACGCAGATTTCCTTTCACCAGCAGGTGGCGTAGTGAGTATTAGTGAAATTTAGCTTGTAGACATTCTCAGGCCATGAGTCTTATCATGCATGGGAAGTTTGGGACCATTAGGAATAAGTCCAGCTGAGTTACATCAGCTTTTTTCATGAGGAATCTCGTAAAGTAGCCGCCCGCTACGGCTAAGCCATTCCGTCAAACATAAAGCTTTTGATAACTTTTAATCACAATGGTCTTGAGATTGTAATGACACAATTTGAAGTGGATCTGGACAAAGTTCCTAGGAGGAGTTCGTTAAAGTATAGCGACTAGAAATAGGCCAAAATCTATAGAAAAATTACACAAAAATGTAAATGGCCGATTTCCGGTACGGTTTAGAGCAGGGGTGCCCACACTTTTCCGGCTTGCGAGCTACTTTTAAAATGACCAAGTCAAAATGATCTACCTATCAACCAGGGTTGCATAGTCCGGACAGTAGCTGCTGGTATCCAGCCTCAAGCAGACTTCAAATGATCATCAGTCATGGTGGAACGGTGTTTGGACTTAATATTCATTATGTGGGAAAAGGCTGACTCAGATAAATAAGTAGAGCCAAATAATGCAGTCAAGAAGGTAGCACATTTCCTCATGTTTGGGTACTTTTTCCTCTGTGAGTAAGTTCCAAAACTGTGCGTAAATGTAGCGACTGGCTTGAGTAAAGCAAAGTCTTGAAAGCGTTTGTCAAACTCTGACAGACACGTGTCAATCTGCTCTGTGTAGCGCGCACTGTCAAGTTGCGCACACGGCTTCCGTTGCGTCTCCAGCTCTGACGCGAGGTTTTGGAAGTTCCCCAAATCATGGCGCTGCAGCTTTAGCTTCTGTAGTAGAAATAAATTGGGAGGCTAACTAATTAGCTTGCCGGAGTTGTGCGGTTGACCGCGCATACGTGGTGACCCGTGTGTTAGAAAAGAAGTGATCTCAGACTGGATGCCCTGTACATCAAGTGGCAAATGCCATGAGGACATCTCATTTTTTTTGAATGGCATGCGATCTACCCGCACTACCTCCGCGATCGACGTATTGGGCACCCCTGGTTTAGAGCATGGACCCAAGAGACTTTTTTTTAAGTCTCCATGGGATACATGTGCCTACCAGAAATATTGTAGGGGGCGCTATGGAGGCAATTTACAACAACCAAGCCAAAAACCGATATAAAATATGTCTTCCCATCACCTATGATACATGTACAAAGTTCCATGACTTTTTGAGCATCCCAAGCCAATGAACCATCAGCCTACTTTTTCATGGCGAATGATGCGTTGCCATTGCAACAGTGTACAACGAAAACTCACAATATTCATGATGATGCATCATCAATGTGTCAAGGCTGTCCTTACCAAATTTGGAATTGATCTGGTGAACTGGCTAGGAGTAATAAATGTAAGTATAAAATGTGACATTTCCTTTTGCCAGTAGGTGATGCTATGAGTTATTGAAAATAACTCTTCAAGTAGCATCATGCATAAGAAGTTTTGTGCAGATTGGATAATGTACCTTGGAGTTATAACAACTTACTTTTTCATGCCAAATGTCACAGCTCTGCCCATTCTCTCCCATCACTCCACACTCTCCTCACTCTAGTCATCAGCACAACTCCCCTCACCTGCCTCCTAATTAGCTCATTCAGTGCACCTCATTAGTCACCCACCTCATTAGCTCTATCACTCTCACCTGCTCACTCTGCTGCACTTACTATATAAACCCCTGCCTCTCAGTCACTCTTTGCCAGGTCATTGTCTTATCTACCCCCTTGTCTTGTTCCCGGTTTCCCCGTCTGGATTTTCCCCCCCTCATCTCGTCTTGTCGTGGATTCCCTGTTGTACTCTGGTAATGATTCCTATTTTGTTCTGTTATCATTAAAACCCGGTTTCACTGCATCTCCATATGTCTGCGTTTTAGTCCTCCACCACACTCCGTGGCACCAAATGAGGCAAAATGGCCACCCCACCAAATCAAGGTTCTTCCATGAAAACTCACAAATTTGATAACTTTTGATCACAAAGGTCTGGAGAGTATCCTGACCAAATTTGTAGTCGATCGTTTAAATTCTGTAAAAGGAGTTTGTTACACATAGTACAGTATAGTACAAAGGCTGAAAAAGCACAAATCTCATTTACTGTAGCGCCCCTTAGTGGTTGAATAGAAAAAAAATGTCAGGGTATGTTACAGGATGCGTTGTGCACATATGCTGCAAATTTGGTGATTTCAGGACAAACGTTGAGAAGTTGTTAATATATAAGCCATGCCCCCAAGAAGTTTATTTGTCCATATCTTATAAACGCAAAAATATTTGAATAACTTTTGATGATGTAGATCCAATAATGATCCACAGCAAATTTGGTAGCAATCGGACCAAGCGTGTAGGAGAAGTTTGCAAAAATGTGTTTTTCACAAAATTCGAAATGGCGGAAAATCTAAGTAGACGGAGCTTTGAGGTCTGAGAGGCTTTTTTGTAGAGCTAGCGGAGCTTCCAGTAAATCGGATATACAGGCCAAGGGGCGTTGCTGGTCCAACTTCTAGAAGAAGAAATAACACAACATCAAGGGCTTGTTACTGCACTAAAGCTAGCGTATATGTTTGTATTTGTTGAGTGCAGTGGAGGCTCAGGGGTACACGGAAAACTCACAGCATTCAAAGGAACAATGGTGTTCCTAAAAAAGGGTTGCACAACCACAGCAAAGTCCTCTCTCTCTTCATAGCGGCTTCCATACACCAATTTTTCTGTCTCAACCTGAAAGAAAGACCACAAAAGTTCAAATACCTTGTTTATAAAATCCATCTGCTTCTTCTCACTCATTAAAAAATCCTGAATCTATGAAAATGCTAATATTTTCACTACAGACATTTAACTACTGAAGATAAGACGTCTCTTACTACACTGACAGACCTGTCCACATCACACTTATTGTATATTACTGTATATTGCATTTTGGACCATGATTGGCTTCCAAACTATTTGTGATGTTTGTAGGTACATGTCTAAAAGTCAGATTTAAGGTGAGCACAGAGAAACTTCCCCCCTTCATCAGATGAATGTGAAAACAGCCACCAAGTGTCAAAGTCTGCACATACATCATTCTGCACAGTCTGAGTGAAATAACAATACGCAAACCCAACTTTGAGGGAACTTTAACTAGATGCTGGTCACACAGTTCCAGTCTGTTCACCTGTACATCTCGATTGATCCGTTTTACTTCAGCCAGCTCTGGGGAATCCTCTCCTGGTAACAAGAAGCATGGGCAGACAAGCCTGAAGATCAGGGGTGAAAATAAAGAGTTGATCTAGGATAGTAAAATCAAATCATCACAGAATACATAGTGCTGCTTTTTGCATAGCACATGATACGATGTGTCATTGATTCAGGGATAAGGTATTCTTTAATAAACACCAAATCATAATATATTTCTTTGCTGGACTGACTAGGTATTAGATCAATATTAAGAGAAGTGCTGTTTATTCAAAGCAGCAAATGTGCCTTGGACTCAGTGGTCTAAATCCATGTAGAATTGATTTGGCATGTGTGGGTCGATCAGGCGTACTTTTGTAACACATTGCACCCGAGACTATCCTTTTTGAGCCTGTGAAGGCCTTCAATTTCTAGGATCTCCACGACGTTGACAATTGCCCTGGGAACCTACAGTCAGAAGAGAAGAAAATGTAAACCTATTTAATCTGGGAGGTAAAACTGTGCATTTTCTCGTCCATTACAGTATTTTTTTGTGTAATCAATAGTTATTTCTTGGTCAATAACATAATTATTTTACCTCTTTGTAAAGCATATCCAAGCTTGTCATCAAATGAAGGCTGTAGTTCTGAGGTGACAAAGAGGCCTGTAGAACGAAAAGAATAATACAATTACACGCAAAGCACAAGGCTTTTTATTACTCAATAGTGAACACGAGTACTCTCATGCCTTTTTTGTCATTAACAACTCTTCTCTGTTGTGGCCACGGACAAGCAGAATAATTAAGGCACATTTCAGGGGCAAGTGGCCAAGTTTGTAGCTAAAAAATGCATATCAACCAACAGAGCCGACGCCATGCAACATGTATGAGCATACGAGCAACAACTAACTCTAAGCTGTCCCTACCACAGTCTCAGACCTCATCTTAAATTGATGCTGTGCTTTGATATTCTGCTTCAAAGCACAAACATTAAAAGAGAGACGACACTGTCAGTGGTGTGCGAGGGGAGTAACGGAGAGAGAGATGAAAAGGGAAATGGAGGCAAAATGAGAAAGCAGAAAGAAAGAGAGGAAGAAGAAGGAGTGCTAGTTTTGATGTCTTCCAGTCAGGCTTTCGACAGCACCACAGTACTGAAACTGCTCTTGTTAAGGTTTTCAACGACATCCACTTAAACACAGACAATGGCAGAATTTCAGTCTTAGTATTGCTAGATGTCAGTGCTGCTTTCGACACGGTCAAAAAATTTGGGTGGGACTTTCTGGCACAGCACTTAACTGGTTTGAATCCTACTTGAAGGACCGAGAATACTTTGTGTCTATAGCTAATTACACATCAGAGCTGACTAAAATGACTTGTGGTGTTCCCCAAGGTTCAATTCTGGGGCCTTTTCTGTTCAACATCTACATGCTTCCACTAGCTCAAATTATGGAAAACAACAAAGTGTGTTATCATAATTATGCAGATGACACAAATCTACATAACTATATCACCAGGGGACTATAATCCCATACAAGGGCTGGGTAAATGCATTGAACAAATCAACAACTGGATGTGCCAGAATGTTCTTCAATTAAACAAAGATAAAACAGAAGTAATTGTTTTTGGTACCAAGGACGAACGATTGAAAGTCAGCGCTCAGCTTCCATCACTGATGTTAAAAACCACAAACCAATCCAGAAATCTAGGTGTAGTTATGGATTCAGACCTCAACCTGAACAGCCATATGAAGACAATTACAAAATCTGCCTACTATCACCTAAAGAATATATCACAGATTAGAGGATTTATGTCTCAACAGGATTTGGAAAAACTTGTCCATGCATTTATCTTCAGTAGACTGGACTACTGTAACATTGTGTTTATAGGTCTCTGTAAAAAGTCAACCAGAAAGCTGCAGCTGATTCAGAACGTTGCAGCTCGAGTCGTCACTAAGACCAAGAAAGTGGATCTTGTATAGAGAAGTGTATTTCCACCACTTCACAGAAAATACTGTATTATGTATGTACTGTATTATGCTGTCTGTTCTCTTAGTGCCAGTCATTAAAAACAAAGCTGGTAAAGTATGTAGCCTAGATAATTACAGGCCCATTGCTTTGGCCAGCGTACTGTCAAAAATCCTAGAACAAATCCTGCTGGACAGAATATATGACTTTATCACCTCCAAAGATAACCAGTTCGGCTTTAAAACCAAACATGGCACTGACTTGTGTATGTATGCCTTAAAGGAAATTGGCAACAAATAGGCTACAGAGGTTTTTATCGATGTTTTATCGATGCCTCCAAACGGGCGTTTCTAGGATTCAAAAGAAGGGGGGGCTTAGCCCCAAGGGGAGGGGCATGTTTGCTGCAATTTCTTTTGGGGCTGCAGATATTCATTGTTTCAGACAGCTCATAGATTGGTTCAATCAGAAAGAGTGTGATTTTGCTCTGTAGTTTTGCTTGCATTCAGTATATGATAACACAAGAGACAGAATTTCAGGATCATAGTGAAATTTGACAACACAAATATGAACTTTTCTCAAATAAAGAGAGAGAAATAATTTTCCTGCTTGTAAAGGAAAGACGGATACTCTTGCTTTCATATCCACGTGACTCCGAAATCCTAATTCTTAAAGGGACCACACACAATGGATGGAGAATGGACCTGACAGTGTCAACTTTTGAGTTGTTTACTTGTTTATTATGAGCAGAAGGGAATACAATTTTGATCAACATTTACATTTATTTTGTGGTCCGTGTAGTTTTTACATACCAGTGATATTTTATGCTCATTTGGACACTATCACTGAGATAAAGATGAATTAGTTCAGTGTCAAATATGCCATTAACTGATTATAAACAACAACATTCTATAGGGACTGATATTGTTTCGAAATACTAGAGAGAGATATTAATGCAAAGAATAGAGAGATGTCGATAGTTATTTCTTGTATTTTGAATTTGCTCGTTCACTCTTGCTCACTGGAGACAGTTTCTAACAAAATAGCTAGCTAGCTAGCTAGCTTAGTGTTAACATAGCCCACTACAATATTCCCTTTCATTTGCCTCAAGTAAACCTAAATGTAAGCAGGTAACAATCGTTAACAACTACAGATAGCCACATTCTGTGACTACCTGTACTTACAATTTCACTCACGTGCATCATTTACTTTGAGCTAAACTTCTTGGCTATAATCCTGGCTGTCGTTGACGAGAGACGTTACTTTGTAGAGTGAGAAAACCAGCACAGCAGCCTCCCCAAGGTCCTAGTGCCCGGGATTAATGGTTCAGTATGATGATGGGTTGTTGGATTGTACTTTGAAGAGAAAACATACAAACCACAACGCACGCACATATTTAGCATGTTAGAGTTATAAATAACTTGTCCATGTGAGAAACAATAGTTGAATTTAATGACATCACCTATATATATATATATATATATATATATATATATATGTATATATGTATATATATATATGTATATATGTATATATATATATGTATATATATATATATATATGTATATATATATATATATATATATATATATATATATGTATATATATATATATATATATATATATATATATGTATATATATATATAGATGTATTTTTTTTTTAAAGCCAATAATGCCAAATTATTTGGGGGGCTGAAGAACATTTTAGGGGGGCTTCAGCCCCAATTCTTTTTAATCTATCTATTGATGATCTCATGTATAAATTAATTTGTCAACTTAATGACTCTGAAAATGAGATCATAGTTGTTTTAACCAACATAAGGTTTAGTAGCACATGCTACCAGTCCCAGCTGTGGCGACATTGGTACAGTTGTCTCTTTGTAAGGCATTGCTAGGCCTATGTACTTTTACTGTTTGTGTATGTCATTTTATGAATTTGTCTCTCTGGACACTGAGTCTGAAATAAATCTATCTATGTATCTATCTTCTCTGTATGTTACTGTTATTATGAAATACTGTGAGATACCGTTTTAATCAACCGTAAATTTACAGCAATTCATATCCTAAATCACATAATCTAGAGAAATCTCCCACTTTGTTAAACATAAGTACTGTTCCACCTTTCACTTAAATAATGAATCGTAAATAGTTAATTACAAATGTTGTCAAGCGATGAATGTCTAGAGCATGTCTACCTGTAAGTTGAGCGCAGGATCCAACAAGGGCTGCCAGAATGAGGAATGCAGATCTAGTCATGCTGAGGTGAGATACTGAGAGCCTTCCACACTAAGAGTCTGCTGTTTCCCTTCAATCTCAGAGAGAGAATGACTGTAAGTTCTCACTGACTGTGAGACTGCACTGTACCTGTTATGTGATTGGACGCTGCAGATGATCGGACTGACTGACTGACTGGAGTTTAATACCAAAATGAAGACAGATCACAGATTAAACTCTAGTTTTAAAAATAATGATTATATTCACAATTATGTTAGTTTGTCCAATTACTTTTGAGCCTCTGAAAATGTGGGTGGCTGTGTAAAAATGGCTGTAATTCATAAACGGTCATTGTGATTTTTTTGTTTTAGACATTGAATTAAAGCTGAAAGTCTACACTTCAACCACATATTGACTGATTAGTTTCAAATCCATTCGGGTTGTGTAAATTAGCAAAATTTGAAAAATTGTGTCACAGTCCAAATACTTATGGACCTGACTGTATGTGCTTGTACTGAGATATTAGGTGGGTTTGTTCTGCCTGACGCATGCTGCAGCCTGTTATGTCTGCTCTGCTCTAGTGTCGTACACTTTTCTTTTGCTTATATGTGTATTGGTTTTGTCTATACGTTGCTGTCTGTTTATCTATGAATTTTAATTCCATTTTAATTTGAAATTTTGTAATTTTAGGCTGCCTTCAAACATCTGTCCGAGGACAGCAGAAGAAAACTAGCCTCTCTGGCTAACTCTGGCTCACTTACAGTTTGACTGTTGATTGGTGTGCACTGTCCCTGCAAAATAAATAAATAAATAAGAAAATAAAATAAAAAAACAGTATGTATTGTTTTCCTTGTATTTGTTATTCCTCTGTATATTATATTTCAACACTGTGTCCTTTTCAAACAAAGCATCCAGCCCATACTTGCTGGAGATGTCCCGTTAACTCTCGGGTCTTTTTTAACTAGTGAGACAAGCACAGGTGTTACTAATAACGTAAACGATGGCCAGTATCTAGTTTTTTTTTTAACCTCTCTGCTGACTCCTAGTGGAGCACCCGCTGCAGCACAGGCTATGACGTCATGACCGGATGTTGATACTAGCTCGCAGCGGAGAGCAGACAGGAACAGCTGAAAAAGAACAACAAAGCCACCGCAACGACGACGACGGTAAAAACAACAGATGTGCGTCTGAAATATACCTGAAACATTGGTGACATTATCGCTGGTGGGGACATTTTGTACCACTTAAACAAAATTTAAAAGGTAAGAAGCTGTAATTAAAGTAACGTACAAGTTAACGATAGATATGTATCACACAATATAATACATTTTCTGGAGAGTGATTGAAAATAATGCTAATTTAAGAAACAAAAACAATCACCCCAATAAGAACAGAGTTGAGGCATACAAGCGAAACTAAAGAGAAACCACTTGGTCCTTATTTCATTGTGGTTACATGAAGCAAGTGCAGTTACCTTTGACTCTGCATTTCTAGATATACCACGGCCTGGATGACTGAGAATCTTTACAGACTTAAAAATCCAGTGTGAGCATAAAACAGTCACAAACTGCTCATTTATTTACAACATAACCCATAATAGCCTCACTATGTTAAAGGAGTAGCCACCACATTATAAACGTGATGGAAACTCCTCTCAGAGTTCACCTTTTTATAGTGCCTGAAGGTGTACATTGTCACGTTGGCTATTGTAATGTAAAGTGTTACTGTCTATACTGTTTATAGTCTAGTCCTATTTTATTTTAACTTTCCAACAATAAATAATTTGCTCTTTTTTCTGTCTTGTTTTAGCCTTAGGCCAGCCACTCCCAGAGATTTGACGATGGGACGCATCTTCTTGGACCACATTGGCGGAACTCGCCTCTTCTCCTGCGCCAACTGTGACACCATCCTGACCAACAGGTCTGAGCTCATCTCAACACGCTTCACGGGTGCCACGGGCAGAGCTTTCCTCTTCAACAAGGTACAGAGACAATAGCGACATAACACGTACAACGTTTACTCCTAAATAAAACGGGGGCACACACCGATTCAGTATCTAGTTAAAAATGTGTGCGCTTGTGTCTCAACTCCACAGGTGGTGAACCTCCAGTACAGTGAGGTGCAGGACAGAGTGATGCTCACCGGCAGACACATGGTGAGGGACGTCAGCTGCAAGAATTGCAACAGCAAGTTGGGTTGGATCTACGAGTTTGCTACTGAGGACAGTCAGCGCTACAAGGAGGGACGCGTCATCCTGGAGAGGGCGCTGGTCAGGGAGAGCGAGGGCTTCGAGGAGCACGTCCCTTCAGACAACTCATGAGGCACTAACCGTGGATTACCTTGAAGCTCACTCCCGCGTCCTCCTATCCCTCTCCTTTTGTCCCCTTGTGCTGCACACCACCACCTGCAGACTTAGTGGTCAGCGTTTGGCTTCACCCCCACACAGAATGATGTCATATTTACGTATACATTGTGTTTGACCATGACAGGAACTTTATTTAGATGTGGCTCACATGATGTCCCTTTATTTGGATTGACATTGCATTCTTAAAATGTACACAATGGGGAATTAAGTATCCCATTAATAGTGTGGAGGTGATCTCCTGAACAGCACAACGTGGTGAAAATTCATCTTACAGTTTAATTCAGTTGTCCCACTCCGTCTTGTGACCGTGGATTCCGTGTCTGTGTGGTGTGCCGTGTGAAGGGCGACGTGTTGCTTTGGTGACTTATGAAGAGCGTGTACCTTGCAGCCATGTTTCTTCAGTGTGGCGGAAGAGGAGTGGGTCTTAAGACGTGATGAAGACATTCTCTGGCTGCCTGCCCCTTTAAGGACATGTTTATGAGAGGATGGGTCAGGCAAGCGTTTGAAAGTGGTCAGTACTGGAAGAGACAAGTTTATTGGTGTGGAAAAATAACCAACAGCGGACATTCTCTTAGCAGTTAATACGTTACAATGTTGGAAACAACACACTGAAGATATGTTTGAATCAAGCTTGAGTTTGACTGTACTCCAACTTAAAACAGTTTTCATTGTTGAACTACTTTTCGGGATAGTGACCCATCCTCCACATTTTATAGTCCCAGGCTTTGGGCACGTTTGGTCATAAGATGACTTGTTTCTTACAACACAAATCTGAGCGAGCTTTAATAGAGTTCTAGTCTTTAAAAGTTGAGTCTTTGTCCTTTTGACTGTGCCAGAGCCTCCGTTTTATATCATCAGTGTCCTGTGGAGATTTCAATGAAAATGTCAAATTGTAACAAAACAAAACAAACTCAATGTCCCTGACATTTTAGGTTATTTTTGGAGTGGGTTGTGTTGTGCCATTTCAGAGTGTGCATGCCTGCAGGCGCTACCAGAATGCTCCGGCCTTTCT